>NW_008345696.1:31803-40583 GCF_000622305.1 Nannospalax galili | reverse complement strand
TTTATTTATTATTTTTATTTTATGTGTATGAGTGTATTGCCTGCATGTATGTGAGTGCACCCATGTCATGCAATGCTGCGGAGGTCGGAAGAGGGCTTCAGATTCCCTTGGAACTGGAGTTAAGGACAGTTCGTAGCCGCCATGTGGGTGCTAGGAATCCAACACAGGTCCTCTGCAAGAACAGTCAGTGCTCTTAACCGCTGAGCTGTCTCTCCAGCCCCACATGCTTTACATTTAATCTTCAAATTCCAGAGGCATCTGGGTAGCTTTATGTCCACTTTACAGATGATAAAGCAAGGCAAAAGTTTTCAGGATAGGAAATGGCAAACCTGTCCAGTGAGGGTGAGGGTGCACAGTCCACTTCCTGAGGGTGCCATGCACACACACACCCACGAAAGCTATCACTGCAGGTGTGTAGGGGTGTTGATAGTGTTAAGCTCTCAAGCATTACCCTAAGAATCTTACCTGACCCTCCACCTTATACCACTCTTCCCCTCTCCACCTGTTTCAATCAAAGCATTTCCTAGAGGGATGGCAATCACATGAGGGCAATAGATAGCTTCCAGGGCTGCTGGTGGGGTAGGGACTCCAGAAGCAGGAGGGAACTACACCTGACAGGCTTTGAGTGGCAGGGAGAGACTGAGAAAGGTGATCTAGATTTGGTCAGCAGAAACACTTCAACTTTCCACCATAGTTTCCACCTGGTCTTTAGAATTCCTTACCCTGGAAAAACTGTTCCAAAACCTGGTGAGCTTAACAATAAGGTTGCTGTTGGCTTATTTTCAAAAGCTGATTTAAAAAGGCCAAGCAGCGCCCTCCTGCTATACTCTCACCTCCTTTCTACTTTAACATTCACTGTGGTTGCAAATGATGGGAACATCTGTCCCCTGGGAATCAACAGCCCCAAAGTCCAGTATAGCTGGGTGAACTGTCTCTTCCACAACTTCATGTGCAGGAAAGTAAGCCATTTCTGTGAAGAAATAAAAAGTTGATGCTACCTGTGGAGGTGAGGCTTTATGCTTCCCACCACTGGGAAGGCAGCATTAAGCATTATGTTTGGTATTCTGCAGACACAAAGTAAAGTTTTCATATACTTGGTAATATGGTGGGGAAATCTGGATGATCAGGAAACTACATCATTTAAAAGCTTTAAACACTTCAAGAAGTATACATGTAAACAAAGTCTCCACTGGGGAATATGCTATGGAAGCCAATTAAGCATCAACTAACTTGCCCTTCATTTCCACTTTTGTCTCATCTTGGACCAGCTCCAGATGAAACACGATTAGGTACTGATCCTACAGACCTGAGGGCCCACCCTCTGCTGTAAAAGGAGACCATATTTTATTATCTGGAGACAGGCAAGGAGATAATAAATCAAGAAAAGCTGAAGTTTGACATATAATGGCATGGTTGGATGTGGCTGGAAAATACTCAAAATAACACATCTCTAAATGAGCAGCTCACAGCCAGGAAATATGTCCAACCCCTACAAGTGTTACCAACTATACTATTCCCTACATCACAAGGACCTTTCAGTTGGTCACACTTGGAGGCAGCCCCAGCAAATGCCCACTGGAAAGGCAGGTGAAGGCTGTAAGCCACAGCTCTACATCTAGTTTGGTACCCAGACTGTGGAAGATTGCACTGAAAGGCCACCATTCCTGAGCAGAGCAGCCTTTTATGGACAAATGAGCGAAGAGGGCTTGCTGAAGAGCTAGACCAGGTGAGTGGCTGTTGCCCTGACTTACCATATTCTTCTGGCACCTGCATCCCAAAAAGTCCCAGGCTCTTCAATTTCTCTAAAGTATCGACTGGGATTTTTCCCTCCTGGTCAATTTTTCGAGAGTCCACTGACAAGAGGAAATATATTGATTAAACAAAATATTAAATAAGCTATGTTTTAGTACACCAGTGCCAGTGGCAGAAAATTTCTAAAATTTAAAAATTGTCTAGTCATGATCCCTCAGTAAACTGTTGATTTTATACAATTAGGCCTACAAGAACTGTATTTCTCACTTCATTACTTTTTTCACATGTTTTATGGAACTGTTTGCATGCTTTGAAATAATAAAATGTAGGAAGGGAAAAAAACTTTGTTTTCAAAATCACTAGTACCAAGTGAGTCTCTTTCTCCTGACCCAGTCACCAATGTACTTTTACCACGTAAAACAGCAGTAAATTACAAATATCTGTGACAGATTTCTGTGGACATACTATGACTGTTAATCTTCGTCAACCTGACTGAATTTGGAATCACTTAGGAATCACACCTCTAGGTGTGCCTTTGACAGCTTCCAGAGATGCTTAACTGAGGAGGGAAGACCCTCGCTGAACGTGGGTAGCACCACTCCAGGGCTACAGTCCTGGGCAGAATGAAAAGGGAGGAGGAGCATCTCCTGATCTCCATCCTGTTCCATGTAGAGACATGTGAGGCATGAGCAGTCACAGCTGAGACCTGCTTCTGTCACCATACTTTCCCCTCTGTGATGAACCATATTCTTAAACCATGAGCCAAAGCAAACCCTCTCTTAAGTTGCTTCCTTCTGACATTTTGTCATAGTGATGAGTTAAGTAACTAATATACATGCTAAACTTGATTTTTAAAATAATCATGGGTGGTACCATCTTGAAAATGAAAAAGCAAATACACAGCTCCCAGAATTATACTGCAAGGTCAGGCTAGGCAGTGCTAAACAGACAGTCTGGCTTAATTCTACCTAGTGTTCAAAAGGAGCATCACCTTCACTAAAATCCATAGTTTCTGAAACCAACTACTCCACGTAACACTAACTAAATCACTGCTCCAAAACTCCTTACTCATGGGGCTAGAGAGATGGCTCAGTGGTTAAGAGTACTTGCTGCTCTTGCAGAAGACCCTGGTTCAATTCCCAGCACCTACATAGTGACTAAGATCTGTCCATAACTCCAGTTCCAGGGGATCCAAAGCCTTCTTCTGACCTCCACAGGCATTGCATGACATGAGTACACTTACATTTACATGCAGGCAAAACATACATACATACATGTAAAATAAAAATAATATATTATTTTTTTTTAATCCTCATAATCACTAGGGAAAAAGTGAGCAACCACTAAAACTATACATGCCCCAAGGTAACTGCATATGCTTTAGCTATGAAATTAAATATCATCACTATTATAAAGTGTTAAAATCTATACTTACGATTCTTTTAATATATGAGTCAATAGAGAACTATGGGTTTCACAAATGTAACACAAATCTCTCAAAATCCAATTCTCCTGCTTTTGTGAGTGCTAGGTTCACAGGTGTCTGCTACTATGCTGCTAACGTAAGGAAGAAAAGTCTGCTCTTGTTACCCCGCTCAATATCATAAAAGAGACTGGCCAGTGTAGTATACCCAAGAAAAGAACACCAGGGCTGAAAGTAGAAAACTGTCTATCATTAACACAACCATCTGTAGAAAACACTGTAAGATCTACCAAAGGAAAAAAGCTTCTAAAGCTATTAAGTGAGTTTAATGCAGCTAAACTAATATATGCTTAATTATTTGTTAATGGTGAAATTAACAAATGAATCTAGTTGAAGGAAGTAGGTCCCAGGGAGCACATTTTATTCCCTGCCCCTGAGGGACAGATACAAGAGCTATAGACAAAATCTGTTACACTAACAGAATATAAAAATGGCAAATAAACACATAAAAATGTCTCAAAAAATGAAAACATAAACAAAAAGAACATACTGTTTCCTAGATTTCTGTTTTTATCCTAGATATAGAAAACACTGGTAGATAACAATTTTATAAACACACACTTCTTCGGGTACTCAGTATTAGCAAAGGAGCATCTGGGACTCTTATGAGGAACAGAAGATCTACTTAAGTCTGGGTGGATGCTCAGCAGGAGGGTATTATCACCTGCTGGCTGAGATAATGCTAGACCATAGACTTAACCTTAGTAAAACCATAGGTCACCTTATGTAGCCATATTCACCAACATGTGATTAACAGGTTTGGACTATACAGCCTTAGCTATTTTTATCACACTTTTTGAGCTATTTTTCTAATCATTTAAGTCATGTTTTATACAAGTTTGGGGCTGCCACAGCTTGGAAACATTTAAAATCGGGCCCTTGCCATGGAGAGCTGGAAGAGCACTGAACTAGATGTCTTTATTTTTAAAAACATTTTATTTTTTTCATTTTATGTGTATGAATGTATTATCTGCATGTACATAACTACATCCATGTCATGAAATGCTGAGGAGGTCAGAAGAGGGCAGTGGATCCCTTGGAACTGGAGTTATGGAAGGTGGTTAGCTGCCATGTGTGTTCTGGGACTTGAACCCAGGTCCTCTGCAAGAGCAGCCAGTGCTCTTAACTGCTGAGCCATCTCTCCAGCCCTTAGATGTCTTTTAACTAAACGGAAATTGAGATGATCCCTGAAGGTTAGTATTATGACTAGAAAGTATTTCTAACTTATAATGACACTCAAGGGGGCTTCTTCACTCTCTACTGCTTTTAATGTAAGTATCAATCCAATTACCCTTACAACAGATATGGGCTACAATAACAAAAACCATACATACCCTCTTCAGTGAAGAATTTTTCTACAGGTCCCACAAACTGATTAATTTCATTAAGTTCATCTTGACTAACCTCTGGAAACGGAAAAATTCCTTTCTAAAAATGAAAAGCATTTATGAAAAATTAATATTAAGCAACTTCTCATTGTAATATTTATAAAAGGGGAAGGGAAAAAAATGTGCTGTGCTCCACATCCGGACAGCGTGATGTGACCCAAGGAAGGAGAAAGTTAGTTCACAAGATGCTTCAGATATAGGGCATAGGTATGCAGCAGGTTGAGCCCTGGTTTTTATCAGTTTCCTTATCAGTAACAGTGGAGTCCCAAACACAAGGAGCCTGGGACTCACACTTAGATCCCCTGTTTACTAATTTTGAGGCCATCAATACATTTCAGCAGTACTTCCATTTTCTCACCCACAATGCGCAGGTCACATTTACTCAAGATCCTTGTGAGACTTGTGGGACCGTGAATATGAAAGCTCTTCAGTGAAATGGAAAACTACATCATCAGTCTTTGTGCTCAAATGCTATCTGCTAAGAACATATTCTAATCCCCTTGAACAGCCATCTTATCTCATGGATACTGGTGCCCTCTGCTGAACACGTGAGATAGCAGGACAAGACCACATCAGCCTGAATTCAACCTGTTACATGTGTGACTTTACTAGAGCAACTTACACAGCCTCTCTCAATGTGGTTTCTTCTATATTACACATAATTGTGTTCAGCTCAGAAGATGACTGTGAAAGGTCAGAAAGAACACAGGTCCTGGAATATGATGTGGCTTCTAATCTCTAGTGGCCAAGGAGCCAGTATTCCCTCCTGGCCCCTACACCCCACGTTGTCTAACCACCTGTGACCATCTAAGCTGCAACTATCCCTATAGTTGTGGCTATGAGGATGTAGCTTTGGACCTACAGCTGATAAACAGAAGCAGGTCATAAGATTCCAGGTCCAGGTGTCCTGTATCTCCTCTTGGTCTCTCTTACGACAGAGACACCCTTAATCTTTCCCTAGCCTTGGTCCCTCTACTCAGCTACCTGATTTGTTCATTTTCACACTGTGCCCAAATCTATTTGCTCCTCTCTGGCCCTAATTTGAGAGGCCTCCAGGTCTCTATCCCAAAGAGACAGCTGACTTACTAGAATCTGCCACTATCCATCAGCACTCCACTGTCAAAGTAAACTATAAGGGAAACCCTCACTATCTATAGCTCTCAGAACAAAGCTGTCCCTTCTCTGCATACAAAGAAGCTCAACCCACATCTACCCCCATCACCTTCACAGCCTCAGTCGTCATCTGGTCTTGGTTAATGGGCTGTGTGAGAGTTAGGTGATTTTGATCCCAATGGAAAGGCCAAGCTAGAAGAAACAGCCTGGCAACTAGCTGGTCTTCAGCCATATCAAAGGGTAAATACTGCAGGGAGAGATTCTGGGGGGCAGGAGGAAAACACTCTCTGGTAACAATGGACAAAAAGTGAATGGAGCACACCATGAGAGGGAAGCTTATTTTCAACAAACAGCTTTCAAATTGGTAAAGCAGTGGAAGTTGTTATTAAAGTAAACCTACTGCAGAAGCCAAACACACAAAATAGATAAAAGCCAAGTAGTTGTAACTGAGTCAGCCAATTTCACACAAACCACCCATCAGCCTCCCATTTAACCCTGTGGCAGTGTTAGGTCCAACTGAGCATAGTAGGGCAGCCACTTGCCTAGATAACCAGGGCACTCTCTCCTTACTCTGAGACTCTGTGTATTACTGTGACTGTCCTGCTCACAGCCCAGAAAAGTTTTGAGAGATGGTATTGGCTTAATCCAGGAAGCTACCTAAAAGTGGTCAACGATAAAAGAAGGATTTACTTACTGTAGGACTCAGTGTGGACTATGAGACTAGAGGAATCAAAGGTGTCACTGGAGACTGGGTTGAACAACTAGAATCACAGAGTTGCTATTATCTATGACAAAGAGTCTGATGAAAGAAGCAGGACTGGGTGGAGATCAGGAGAGACTTTTCATACATACTCATTAGAGATGTCTGCCCATTAGATAGCCAAGTAAAGCTTCTGAATAGAAAGGTAGACACAAGTCTGGAGTTAAGGGAAAATACTCACGTTGGGGAAATAAATCTGATTCATAAGAGTAGAGATAGCATTTAAAATCAAGACAATGAATTAGGTCATCAAGAGGATGGTTGTAGATGAAAAGAGAACTCCATAGACTGAGCTTAAGAAAACTTCAACTCTGCTAGGTGTGGCATACACCTGTAATTCTAGCACCCAGAAAGTGAGGTTGAAGCCGAAGGATCTTGAATTTCAGGCCAGCCTGAGGTTAGGTAACAAGACCTTGTCTCAGTACAAGTAAGCAAACAATTCAATAACCACCCCCTCATAAAAAAGAACAACAAAGCTCTCCAACTTCAACTGGACTAGTAGAAATAATGGCCAATGTCCACAGATTGAGGAGACAAGGAAGAACTATCAAAGTAGGTGGAATGGTTTCTCGGAAGCCTGATGACTGAAGTGTGTTTAAGAGGATAGAGTACTTAACTATGTCAGAGACCACTGATGAGCCAGGAGTAGAGTAGGAATAGGAGTAGGAGTAGGAATCAGAAGAAACAGTTTAGGTAAGGAAGTGTGGAGGTTACTACTGACTGGCAGGACAAAGCCTGAGGGTACAGGTTCAAGAACCAAGAAAGGATCTACAATTGAGTAGCTGAAAAAGGTTAGAACTATCCTTGAATATGTGAGAAGGCTGGGGCAACCAGTTCAGCCTTTGCTAGACATAGATTATAGTACGGTATTATGCTAGAGTTCATTATGGTAGTAAAATGTAGATGACACAGAGGACAGCTAACTGTTGGGGTTCTCACTGGTTATAAAGATATTAGCAGTAAAATTGGAAGCAAAGCTGACAGAATAATGATAGAGTCGGTGTGGCCAGAGATTTAAAGACTGAAAGAGGATAAACAATGAGTTTTTTCCTTCACCAAGCTGTTCAAAGGCGTGAGGACCTAAGATATGGCGCCCTCAGTTCCAGGTGATGGAGAAAACAGTTCCCACACTTTATAAAGTACCAGCTCTGAACAGATTTCTAGTAGGCAGCCACTCTTGGTCTGAGTCTTGGCTTCTGCTTTAAGTAGTCAGTCAGACAACATGATAGGGCTGTTCTAAAGAGAACATTCTTAAAAAGACTTGAATAGAGGGATCCTGAAGCAGACAGCCTGAGAGGGTGGGTTTGAACCTCCATCGGGCTAGGGGCTCAGAGCTCAGCAGATAGCCATAGAGTGCCGGGTTCTGGCCTCCAACTACCAGAGGGCCCGACAACCCAGGGGACTGCCTGACAGACCCTGGATCCTGCGTCCACATGGTGGTGAGCTTCACCTAATTGCACCATACCATCCCCCTACCTGGGATTTTGTGAGACGCCCCCACAAGGCCCCAGGGCAGATCTGGCTTTGGTAGGCTAAGGCTGAGATCCTAGCAGACAGCCTGAGAGGTAGGTTCAGACCTCCATTGGGGTAGCTGCTTGGAGCTCAGCAGACTGCTGGAGAGTGCCAGGTTCTGGCCTCCCTCTGGCCTCTAACTACCAGAGGGCCTGAGGACCCAGGGGACTACCTGGCAGCCCCTGGATCCTGCCTCCACATGGTGGTGAGCTTCCCCTAATTGCGCCATACCATCCCCCTACCTGGGATTTTGTGAGGCCCCTCCCAAGGCCCCAGGGCAGATCTGGCTTTGGTAGGCTAAGGCTGAGATCCTAGCAGACAGCCTGAGAGGGTGGGTTCAGACCTCCATCAGTGTAGCCACTGGGATCTCAGCAAAACACCAGAGTGCCAAGGTCTGGCCCCTCTCTGGCCTCCCTCTGACATAGGGTTAACAAGCACAGGACTGACTTGAGAGAGCCTGCCTCTACTTGGTGAAGGAAGCCTGAGTGTACCTGACTAGAACCTGAACTGGGCTTCTGTGGGTACCCGAGAAGCCATCAGTTCCTTCCAAAATAAACCTGAGAGAACCTGAACCCTGTACTAAACAGCTTTACACAACCAATAAAGAAAGGATATAGGCACCCAGATAATACAAACAGAAGCATACTTCAACTTAATTCTCATATCAGAATCATAAACAACAAACAAAATTCACATGCCAAAACCACAACAAAAGAATAATAAAATGGAAAGCCAAAATACTATGTCCCCACCAAAGCCCACGAATCCTGTA
>NW_008345696.1:30499-31714 GCF_000622305.1 Nannospalax galili | reverse complement strand
TGAACAAACAAATCAACAAGTTAAAAGAAGATAGGGATAAACTTCTGAATGAATTCACAAAAGAGATAGAAACATTGAAGAAAGCTCAGGCAGAAATGAAGAAGGAAGTGCAAAACTCAATAAGCCAACTTGAAACAAGGGGGAAAGCCTCACCTCTAGAATGAATGAAATGGAAAACAGAATATTAACACTGGAGGATATAGTTGAAGAACTGGACCACTCAAAGATTATGGAAAATTTAAAAAAAACCAGGAATGAAACATGCAAGAGATGGTGGGACACCATAAAAAGACCAAATCTACGGATCATAGGAATAGAGGAAGGAGAAGAATTTCAGGTTAATGGGTGTTGACCAGATCTTAAACAGGACTGTAGAGAATTTCCCAAAATTAAGGAAAGACATCTCCATACAAATACAGGAAGCACACAGAACAATAGACAGGATCAGAAAAGAAACTCCCCACAACATATCATAGTAAAAACACTAAATGTACAGAACCAAGACAGAATACTGAAAGCAGCAAAAGGAAAACAAAAGGTCACATACAAAGGACAGCCCATCAGATTTAGAGCTGACTTATCAATGCAAACTATGAAAGCCAGAAGAGCCTGGACCAAGGTATTTCCAGTTCTATATGACAATAGATGCCAGCCCAGAATACTATACCCAGCAAAAATGTCTATTATAGTTGAGGGGGAAAGAAAAATCTTCCATGACATGAACAGCCTGAAAGAATACACATCAACAAAACCAGCCTTTCAAAGAATCCTTGAAGCAATACAGAGAGCAGAGAGAGAACCAACTATATCCTAGGGGCAACAAAAGAAAATAAACAAAGATATAATCTAGGAAACAAACTTACACAGAGAACACAAACAGCAATCTAAATGATGGCAACCAATACACACCTTTCAGTACTTTTAAATATCAATGGACTGAACTCCCCAGTCAAAAGACACAGGCTAAGTGGATGGATTAAGAGACAAAATCCATCTTTTTGCTGTCTGCAAGAAACCCATCTCACCTTCAAGGACAGGCACTACCTTAAGGTAAAAGGATGGAAAAGAATATTCCAAGCAAATGGCACAAAGAAACAAGAAGGGGGTGTAATTCTAATATCTGAGAAAACAGACTTCAAAGTAAAATTAATCAGAAGAGATAAGGAGGGTCACTTCATTCTGATCAAAGGAACAATTAACCAAGAAGATATTACA
>NW_008345696.1:26749-29751 GCF_000622305.1 Nannospalax galili | reverse complement strand
TTAGCCCAATTAACCGAAAGAAAGAAAGAGCAAATCCAAATCAACAAAATCAGAGATGAAAGGGGAAACATCACAACTGACACCCAAAAGATCCACACCATTATAAGGGAATTATTTTAAAAACCTATACATTACTAAATCTGGAAGTCCAAAAGAAATGGATGGATATCTGAAATCATGGGAACCTCCAAAGTTAAACCAAGACGAGATCAACAGTTTAAACAGACCCATAACACAAAAAGAAATTGAAACAGTAATACAAAACCTCCCGACTAAAAAAAGCCCAGGCCCAGATGGATTTACAGCAGAATTCTACCAGACATTTAAAGGAGCCCTCCAACCAATACTACTTAAATTATTCAAAATGATAGAAACAGAGGGAAAACTCCCAAATTCCTTCTATGAAGCCAGCATCACTCTAATACCCAAACCAGGTAAAGACACAACCAAAAAAGAAAACTATAGACCCATATCCTTAATGAACATAGATGTAAAAATTCTCAACAAAATACTTACAAACCACATATAGACACACATCAAAAAGATCATTCACCATGATTAAGTAGGCTTTATCCCAGAGATGCAGAAATAGTTCAATATACGCAAGCTGAAGAGAAGGCCTTTGACAAATTTCAACACACATTTATGTTCAAAGTCCTAGAGGGAATTGGGCCGGAGGGAACACACCTCAACATAATTAAAGCTATATACAATAAACAAACAGCCAACATTATTCTAAACGGAGAAAAACTGGACGCATTCCCATTGAAATCAGGAACCAGAAAAGGCTGTCCACTATCTCCACTCCTCTTTAACACAGTGCTTGAAATTCTTGCTAGAGCAATAAGACAGGAGAAGGAAATTAAACTAGTACTGTGCTGGATAGCTTTAGTTTCAACTTGACACACCTGGAGTGAGGGAGCCTCAATTGGGGAATTTCCTTCATTGGACTGGACTGTGGTCATGTCCATGGGGCATCTTCTTGATTGCTGAGTGATGTGGGAGGGCCCAGCCCACTGTGGGTGATACCAGCCTTGGGCAGGTGGACCTGTGTTACATAAGAAAGCAAGCTAAGCAGGAGAGGGGAGCAAGCCTAAGTAAGCAGTGTTCCTCCACGGCCTGTGCTCCAGTTCCTGCCTCCAGGTTTTTGCCCTGAGCTCCTACCTTGGGCTTCCTGTTGAACTGTGACCCGGGAGATGTAAGATAAAATAAACCCTTTCCTCTCCAAGTTGGTATTGGTCAGAGTATTTTGTTACAGCAATGGAGAAACAAACTAGGACAAGTACTAACTGGAAAAGACGAGGTAAAACTATCACTTTTTGCAGATGACATGATATTATACCTAAGAGATCCCAAAAGTTCCACCAGAAAACCCTTAGAACTGATCAACACTTTTGGTATAATGGCAAGGTATAAAATCAATCTACAAAAATCAGTAGCCTTTCTATATACCAGTAACAAACAACTGGAGAAAGAATACAGGGCAATGATCCCATTCACAATTGCTGCAAAAAAATTAAAATATCTTGGAATAAATCTGACCAAAGGCACCAAAGATCTCTATAATGAAATTTTTAAATCATTAAAGAGATTGAGGAAGACACCAGGAGAATGAAGGACCTCCCATGCTCATGGATTGGAAGAATTAATATTGTGAAAATGACCACCCTACCAAAAGCAATACAGTCAATGCAATCCTAATCAAAATCCCCATGACATACTTCACAGAATTAGAAAAATCCATCCTTAAAATCATATGGAGGCACAAAAGACCCCGGATAGCCAAAGCAACCCAGAGCACAAAGAACAATGCTGGGGGTGGGGGGGAATTACTATACCAGATCTTAAATTATACTGCAGAGCTACAGTCACAAAAACAGCATGGTACTGGCACAAAAATAGATAGATCAGTGGAACATCAGTAAAGACCCAAACCCAAGTACATGCAATTTCAGCCACCTGATATTTGACAAAGGTGCCAAGAACACACAATGGAGGAAAGACAGCATCTTCAACAAATGGTGCTAGCAAAACTGAATCTCCACCTGTAGAAGAATTAAACTAAACACCTATCTTTCACCTTGCAAAAAAGTCAATTTCAAATGGCTCAAATACTTCAACGTAAAGCCTGAGACTCTGAAACTTAGGAGAATGAAATTAGATCCTTATCTTTCACCTTGCACAAAAGTCAACTCCAAATGGATCAAAGACCTCAATATGAAACTGGAAACCATGAAACTATTAGAAGAAAATATTTGCAGTAACTTATAAGATTTAGGTGTAGGAAAGGGTTTTCTAAATTAGACAGCAGTTGCTCAGGACTTATGGTCAGCAATCAACAAGTGGGACCTCATTAAACTAAAAAGCTTCTGTATATAGCAAAAGAAACAATCAAAAATCGAAGAGAAAACCCACAGAATGGGAAAAAATCTTCACCAGTGACACATTTTATGGGGGCTAACATCCAGAATATATAAAGAACACAAAAAACAAAGACGCAAGAAAACAAATGACCCAATTAGAAGATCAGCTAAAGATCTAAACAGAGAGTTCTCAAATGAAGAAATAAAGATGGCTAAGAAACATCTCAAAAACATAGTTAGTCATTAGGGAAATGCAAATTAAAACCACCCTTAGGTATCACCTTACCACAATCACACTGGCTAGGATCAAGAGAACAAATGATACTAAATACTGGCAAGGATGTGGAGAAAGGGGAACACTCATTTGCTGCTGGTGCAAACTCGTGCAACCTCTATGCAAAGCAGTGTGGACAATCCTTAAAAAACTAAAAATGAACCTACCATATGATCCGGTTATACCACTCCTTGGCATATACCCAAAGGACTCATCCTATTGTAGAGACACTTATACAACCTTGTTTGCTGCTGCTCTTTTCACAATAGTAAGAGATGGAAGCAACCTATGTGTCCCTCAACTGATGAGTGGTTAACAAAAATGTGGTATATTTACACAATGGAGTTCTATTCAGCATTAAAAAT
>NW_008345696.1:0-26268 GCF_000622305.1 Nannospalax galili | reverse complement strand
GTAATGCTAATTACTCTTGCCTTTACTTCTCCTTCACATCTCCTATTCATGATTCAAGGACTTTCTTTTCCCCTTAGAGACAAGAGTTATGCAATTTGGGAGTCTTTTAGATAGACCCACTGAAGGGGTAGTCCAATTACCTCACCCTGCATCCCTGTTCAGCATAGAAGCCAGAGCGGTCTGAGTCCCTATTCCACATTGGCAATTTGGGTTTGGGTAACCCCTTCAGAGGACGGCATGATAAGAATAGAAGGTAGGAATTGGCTAGGCAGTTAGGGTAAAAAGACCCCAAAGAAATGTAGCCTGTCTGCAATAAAAGTCAAAATGTCCTTGGGCCTGTTAGGAATACACTCTGTTCCAAAGGCCAAAAATGTCAAAAGTATTTGGGAGCTTGTATGTAATCCTTAAAAGATTTTAGGGTTACCTCTTCAGAGGGGGGAATCTTGGGTGGGGGGGAGTGGGCATGGATTTGATCAAAATACCTTATATGCGTGTATGAAATTCTCAATAAAGTTTTTGTAAAAGTTTAAAAAAAAAAAAGACTTGAATAGAAAGTCACTGAAAAGTCTTCCCACTATTAAGAATATGGTTACAGCATTACAGCCAAGATATCGGTACTACCTAGGTTGTGGATCTCTGAAAAGGATTTCATGGGTAAGGAACCTTGGAGCCAAATGTATGATGCATGCCAACAGCAAGATGAAACAATAGGGCTCCGGGCAAAACGAAGTCCTTGGGTCCTGAAAGGCAGCCAGAGAAGCGGCACAGAATAAGCTGTGCTCAAAAATCACAATTCCTAGCCAGAACAGGAAGATGTATTCATAATCACCTCCTCTTAGATTTTCCAAAATTATTCTGAAACAAACAAACAAACAAACAAACAAACAAAAACAGCTGAAACAGTGCGAGGATGCATGCCTGTAATCCTCGCACTTGGAAAACTGAAGCAGGGAGATGGAGAATCCAAGGCCTATCCCAGTCTACAGAGTGAGTTCAAGTTCAGCCTCTAGAACTTAGTGAGACACTGTGGGAAATGTAAAAGAAATGTACTGTCTTTTCCATCAAAGAGTTAAAACAAAACTTCATGCAAAGAAGCCATGCAGCAGAAATTCAAATTCCTCTAAGGTCAGCACTTCTCTGAAATCAAAATACATGTTAAAGGTTGCACTTGGTGCTAAAAACTGCATTCTACTTATCAACTGTCTCACTTTAAGTTAATCACCTAAGAATAATACGAAGCCAAGCTCTGACCACTCAAAGTGAATGCCTTAAAAATAAAAACTCGGGGCGGGAGAGATGGCTCAATGGTGAAGAGCACTACCTGCTCTCAGAGCCGACTAGGGTTCCGTTGACAGCGTGTACAAGGCCAGTTCCGGGGGTTCCTACGCCACCTTCTGACTTCTGAGGGCATTGCACACAAGTGATGTGCACTTCCACCCACGCGGGTAAAACACTCATACACATAAAATAAAAAATAAATAGCAACTTCAAAAAGCATAAAAACCCACGGGGACCCCAGCAGTGTGTGCTTGCCTGTTTGGCTTGGCACAGCTATGCACCTTCTGTAGAAGTAAAACTTTTTGCCTTGCCTTGCCGAAATACTTGAGACCCTAGACCCAATTCTAAGAGACCGTCTCAAAACCAACCAAACACCACACACACACGACTTAGGGACTTAGACAAAGCTGCAGCCAACCCCTACTAGGTAAAGGCAGAGGCGGAAGCAGAAAACGAAGGCAGCCAGGGGTGCCTCACCAGCTCCAGGTTGCCCAGGAAGAGCTCCTTGGCGAAAGCGGGGCACTGCGGACTGGTGTGCAGGGGGCGGCGCCTCGCCCTTAAGACTTCCAGCCCCTGCCACGCTCGCGCCACAGCGGCCGCGCGCCGGAGCAGGGAACAGCCGAACATTCTGTCTGCGTCGCTCCAGAGGTCAGATCGTCTGAAGCCTGCCGGGCCGCCGGAGGAGGCTCCAAGCTGCGCGGTCCGATGACGCTAGTCGCCCGCGTCCTAGGAGCCCTCCGCCCACCTGTGGCCCAAGGAACGCCCAAAGTCCTGAAACCGGAAGCCAGCCCGCTTCTTCTGAAGACGTAACGAGCAGTGTCACAGCCTGACGCCACGGACGCTCCGGGCTTGAGGTACAGGCCTGGTCCTTCCTGAGTGTCAAGTTTAATAAATGCCTTCTACGCCAAGCATTGCTGTATGTACATAAAAGCGTGCTTTGTTTTAATCATCTGAACGAGCTAGGGATTTTTGTGTTTCTTGGCATAATTTTAATAGTAAAATCAAGACATTCAGAGGTTAAGCTGCCAGACTAGGGTCTGGAACTTGTGTGCTTAATGCTAACCACGTTCCTTAAATAGAATAGATTTAGACAAATAGAGAGACTTAGATGCACAGCCTTACTCTCTGTGTTCTCATCCCCCTTAATATGGGACACAACCTATTCTCAAATAATTTTTTTAGAGTCCTAGTGATCCCATTTTCATTAACCATCTTCACCAACTCCTTTTTAGGATGAAAATGATATTCCTCTATAGTGAGGTTACATGAAGCACCAACTCTTTCATCCCTTCCTAAGCCTATCAACTGTGTGTGTTGTACACCAGCTAACCTGGCCTCTGCCAGCCACAGACTTCGGACCCAACCCATTAGCCTGTCTGCCCCACTCCACCACTCCTTGTGAAAATCACTTCCCCTATGTCAGTATCCTTACCTATTAAATGATGAACACCACAGGGTTGTTAAGACTATCATGTGACTTTACATTGAAATTCCGCCTCTCAGCTCACCCTACGTTTAAGAGTTTAGCAAACTATACAGAGGGGGAAAAAATCAGGATTTTCTGATTTGGTTTGCTCCTCATGATGACAAGCTTTCAAAATCTCTGGAGAGCTGATATAGCATAAACAACACAAACTAGATATATTTGACTTTCACTTACGTTTTAAGGTCATAATAGCCTAAGATCTAAAATGCAGACCATATCGTGCATTATTATACTAGGAAAACACATGGAAAATATGCAAACACACAAATACAGAATTCCTAAAGCAATGGTGCAGTAGAAGAGACAAATAATCACAGTAACTCACCAGGTCATAATGTGTTTTCAGAAAAGACAGGAAAGTCAGATATTTGATTCTCAGATAACCAGGTGACAGAATTGCGCTGGAAAAAAAAAAAAAAAAAAAAAAACCTTTATTCATGGAGACAACACATAAAGAAGATACAATACCTGACATTACTGAAGGTATTTTTTAAAATAAACTTTTATTGAATTGTTGAGAATTTCATACAATGTATTATGATCATAATCAGACATCCCCCCTCTCTTCTCAGGCCCAACCTTCTTCCTCCCCCTCATTTAATGACCTCTATTATTGCTGTTTTAAAGTCATCTGGAGTCTAATATGTGTTTCCAAAATGCCCTTGGGTGTCAGTCCATACCCTGGAGCCTAGTCAACTTACCCAGCATCACACTCTTAAAGAAAACTACTCTGTCCCCCACCCCCACCCCCCAGCAGCTATGAATTACCAATAGTTCCTCAGTTAGGGCTGGGGCTTCTTGCCTACCTCCCCTACCCATGATGGGTTTTGTCTGCCTTGGGCTTGTACAGGTGTTGTGCATGCTGTCACAGCATTGTGGGGTCATATGTGTAATTGCCCTATAGTGTCCAGAAAACATGATCTCCTTGTATTCATCCACCACCTCTTGCTCTTATGGTTTTTCTGCCCTCTCTTCTAAAAATATCCCTTGGAAGGAAAGGGTGTGATATAGGCCAGTTGTGAGTCTCTATGTTAATTGCCATCTGCTATAGGAAGACGAGTCTCTGGTGAGAGTTGAGAGATGCATTAATCTGTGGGTATAACAATAATTCATTAGGAGTCAGTTTAATGCTATGTCCATCTAGCAGGATAAAACTTGTAAGTTCTTCTCTACAGCCTGTGACCTGTCTAGTCACAAGTTCTTGGCCCTGATGACAGTGCCAGATATGGGTTCCATCTTGTAAAGAAGGCCTTAAATCCAATTATCCCTAACCCTAATCCTAATCCTAACTCTAACCCTAACCATAATGTTGCTATAATCCTAAACTTAACCCTAGTTCCAGCCCTAACCATACCACTAAACTTATCCCTAACCCTAACCCTAATAGCCCTAAACCCTAAGAATACCCCTAACTCTGAAGACTAACCAAGCCCTAGCCTTACCTTATCCCTAACAGTAACACCAACAACAAAAAGATCCTCAACCCCAATCCTAACCCCAGGGCTAACCCTAACATTAAGCATAAAATTAACCCTAACAATAATCCTAACCTTAATTCTTACCCCAAACCTAATCCAAACATTAAATCTAACCCTAACCCCAAATCTTCAACCCCTAATCCTAAACCTACCCCTTACATTAACCTGAACCCTAAATCAAACACTATCAGTAACTCCAACCCTAACCCATCCCTAGCTCTAAGCCTAACCTTAACCCTAGCCTTAATCCTAAACCTAACCCTAGCCTCAGCCCTATTTCTAGCCCTAATAATAGCCTTAGCCCCAGGCCTAGCAAGAACAATGGTTCTAGCCCTATCCCTAAGCCCTAACTCAACACCAAGCCCTAATCTTAATACTATCTCCAAATCCTAACCAATAGCACTAACTCTAACACTAATCCTAGCATTATCCCTAATCCTAATGCTAATTCTAACCCCAAATTTAGCCTTAACCCTAGCCCTAGCCCTAGCCCTAGTCCCAGTCCTGACAGAAAACAAGGCTTAGCCTTAATCCTAGCCCTAACTGAAACCCTAACCCTAAACCTAAACCTAACTGTAATCATAACCCTAGCCTATCCCTTGCCATAACCATAACCATGCCATAAAAATAAACTTAATCCAAAACCAAGCCCTACTCCTATCCCTAACCTTAATCCAAGTCCTATCCCTAGCTTTGCCTTAGCTACATGCCCAACCCTACCCTTAACCCTACCCGTAAACCTAAGTCTAACCCTAAACCTAACTCTAACCCTAACCTTGAACCCTGAACCCTGAACCCTTCCTAACCCTAAAATTAGCTGTAATATTTACCCTAAACCTAACCCTAATCCCAGCCCTACTCCAAACACAGTGCTAATTAACCCTAAACCTAACCCTATCCTCTAACTCTAATAATAAACCCTTACCCAACCACTAACCCTAACACTAACCCAAATCCTATCGGTAATCCTAACCCTAAACATAGGCTTGAATTTAACCCCAGCCCTAACCCTAAGCCTAACACTAAAACTAACCCTAATCCTAACATTATCTCTAACCCTAACCATATCCCTAAACAAATCCTAAAATTAAAGCTGGCCTTAGCTCTAGCCCTAGCCCTAGCCCTAGCCCTACCCTATCCTTAACCCAAGTCCTAACCATAACTCTAACCCCAATCCTAACTCTAATCCTAACCTTAAATTTAATTATGGCCCTATCCCTAATCCTAACCCCAATCTTAGCCTTAGCCCTAGAGCCCTAGACAGAAAAACATCTTAGCCCTAGACTTAAGTGCAAGCCCAATCCTAGGTCTAGCACAAGCACATACACTAACCCTAACCCTAATACTAACCCAGAACCCTCAACCCAAACACTAACCCTAAACCTAACCCTCATCTAATTCTAACATTATACCTAACCCTAACACTAATCCTAACCCTAAATATAACCTTAAGCATGGCCCTAATATAACCCTACACTTAACTCTAGGCTTAGCCATAGCCATAGCCCAGCCCTAAACTAACCCTAGCCCTAACCTTAGCCCTAACCTTCACCAAACACTAATCTTGATCCTAACCCTCACCATAACACTTCTTCTAACCCTAACCCTAACTCTAGCCCTAGCCCTAACCCTAACCCTAACCCTAACCCTTGCCCTCTCTCTGTGTGTGACAAGTTGTGGAACTCTGTAATTATCTCTGTTTCTGTCTCTAAAAAAGAAGCTTCTTTGATGGGTGGTGATTGGGATACTTGTCTATAAATTTAAGGATCCATATTTTTCACATAGTAAGAAGTTACAACCCTCCCAGCTCCCCCACCCTGTCTCTTCTCCTGGTTGTGGGCACCGGCCCATTTCTTCTCTTGGAACCCCAGTCCTCTGGACTGCCCTCTTTGCCCAGACTCCCCATGGCTTCCTGATCCTTTGCACCCAGACCAACCCAATATCTCATTTTCGGGGCATGTTCCCTCCCCCACCTCACTTTTGCCTACCTGAGACCAGCCCTCATCCCTGGCCAGCCCAGCCCCCAGGTTCCTGGAGCCAGCATCTTTCCTGGGTAAGTTCGGCTGTGCCCACCGTGCCTTAACTCCCACAGCCTTGTTCACCCACCCAGCTCCCCTACTCTGCCTCTCCTCCTAGCATGAGCACTGACCCATTTCTTCTCTTGGCACCCCAGTGATCTGGACTTCCCTCTTGGCCCAGACTCTCCACGGCTTCCTGATCCTTTGTACCCAGACCAACCCAATACCTTGGTCTGGTCCCCAAGAGCCCTCAAAGCCTGGTCCCTCCCCCAACTCACCTTTGCATGCCTAAGACAGGCCCTGATCCCTGGGCAGCCCAGGACCTAACTTCCTGAGGCCAGCATTTTCCTGAGTAATTTTGACCACACCCATCCCAGCTCCCCCACTTTTCTCTTCCTGGTGTGGATATGGGCCCATTTCTTCTCTCCTATCTTTCACCTTGCATTAAAGTCAACTCCAAATGGATCAAAAATCTCAATGTGAAGCCTGAAACTCTAAAACTGTTAGAAAACAACATTGGCAATAACCTACAATATATAGGTGTAGGAAAGGATTTTCTAAACCAGATATCAATTGCTCAAGCAACAAAGTCAAGAATCAACAAATGGGACCTCATTAAACTAAAAAGCTTCTGTACATCAAAAGACACAACCATGCAAGTGAAGAGAAAACCCACAGAGAGGGAGAAAATCTTTACCAGTGACACATCTGACAGAGGTTTAACATCCAGGATATATAAAGAACTCAAAAAGCAAAGAATCAAGAAAGAAAGTAACCCAATTAAAAGATGAGCTAAGGAGCTGAACAGAGTTCTGAAAAGAAGAAATAATGATGACTAAGAAGCATCTTAAAAGGTGTTCAACATCACTAGTAATTAGGGAAATGCAAATTAAAACCACTTTAAGATTTCATCTTACCCCAGTCAGACCGGCTATGATCAAAAGAACAAATGATACCAAATGTTCGAGAGGATGTGAGGAAAGGGGAATGCTCATCCACTGCTGGTGGGACTGCAAACATGTTCAACCCCTATGGAAAGCAGTATGAAGAACTCTTAAACTACAAATGAACCTACCATTTGACACAGTTATACCACTCCTTGGCATATACCCAAAGAACTCACCCTATTGCAGAGACACTTGTACATCCATGTTTGTTGCTGCTCTTTTCACAACAGCTAAGAGATGGAAGCAACCTAAGTGTCCCTCGACTGATGAGTGCATAACGAAAATGTGGTTCATTTATACAATGGAGTTTTACTCAGCAGTAAAGAAAGATGAAATTTGAAAAAAAGAAAAAAAGATGAAATCATAAAATTTGCAGGTAAATGGATGGAACTCGAAACTGTTATACTAAATGAAGTAACATAGACTCAAGAAAACAAACATCGTATAGGTTCTCCCTCATATATGGATCCTAGCGCCAAATCCTTATAAGTGAATATATATCCAAACATAACTCCAGGAACCAGGACAATGAAAAGGAACCAGGGAGATATAGGAAAAAAACGAATCTAAAAGAGAAGAACAATAAGAAACAGATATTACTAAGGGAGATGTAGATTAAAGTGCGGGGGGGGGTTTATATAAGTAACCTTGGGGATAAAGGGAAAGAAGGAGCTCAAGAGAGGTAGGACCATAGGAGAAGGGTATTATTAAGGGAGAAATGGGAGAAATGGGGACACTTTGAATGGAGAAACCATAGAGAGAGAGATAAATAATGTCTAGCTAGTTTAAAGAAAAAACAGAGGGAATCAAATTAGTCCAACAACCTACTGACAAATTATGCATACAACTAGTTCAAGGAAAAAAATAAATGTCTAGTCAAGGTTTATCTGAGAACGTTTGGTTTTTGCCCACACTTTATCTGTATAGTACATGGTAATTAAAAGTACCAGACTCGTGGAGCTAGCTTTCTTGGACGTTTAACAGTCATACTTTGAGGCCTATACAAATCTGGTCAGAGGGACTTAAACAACAGTTTTTGCCCCTTGCCCTCTAAGGTCAACTAAATTCCAGGGGACTATGGAGCATCTCTCAAAATGTCCTGTAACTGTGGTGAGTCACCTGTCCTCTTGATCAAGGAGGCCATGGTGACCCCACCAGGTGGACTTGAACCAGTTTCCAGTCTACAAAGAGGATGGTCAACACAGAGGAAATATTTCCTCCATGCTTCCAAGGGAAGCCAGCCATGGTCGAGAGGACTTTTGACCTTTCTTCACATAGATGCAACTGGTAAAAGAAAGGAGCCAGGGGCTTCTCCCAAGCCCATGGGACCCCTGGGGAACAGATCCTTAAACAATCTTAAGAGTAAAAATAAATTAGTTTATCTGGGCCAACTGTATGGTCTTAAACACCCAAAAGGAAAGTATAACCAAAGATCAAAATGACCAGTATATTTCTTTCACAGTCCATATGTATACCTAAAGGCTACATAACAAGTAATACAAACAATGCCAGACAGGAGATACCGTCCTTTGAGTTGTTGGCCATGGTGGCCTAAGAGTCTCCCAGACAGTCACCCAGCATAGAACTGGGAAAATGAACAGCAGACCCCAATCTTATCTAAGGGAATGTTGGCAGTTGATTGCTGCAAGATGAGGAAGAGTTGATTTTCCTAAAACAAGGGGCTCTAGATAGACTGACTAGATTCAGCAGATGGACTAGCACTGGGGAACAGCTGGGGGCACTGACAATACAGTGGACAATAACAGGGATGACAGAGTATATGGACTCCAGTGGGGGTGGGGGAGGCTATGTGAGGGTGCCATTTGGGATTCAGGTATAAAGATGAATAAGATTGTTTGTAATGTTCTGTATGAAATACACAAAAAATAAAAAATGGGTTATATTTGAGGAAGAAGCATAAAAATTTGCTTCATGTTAATTAGTAGATATGAAAAACATTACCGTTTAAATCTACCTGATGAATTTATATCCATGCTTAGCTGCCAAGGATCCCAGAAAGTAACCAACTGTGACTAGTAACAATCAGATATACAGAGATTAGAGACACACGTGCAAACATCTAAGTGTTATTTCCATTAAAAGTGAGTTTTTCTGTATGAAACAGTATATTCTAAAATGAAATGGAGATCTTTTTTGAAGGTTAAAACCTAATTATAAATTTTGGCAAAGAGGAATTGCTGGGTTTGGAAGATATATAATTGTTAGGAGATTCTGAATACATGGTTTTGAAAACAGCTTATTTAGGGCTATTGCTAGTGACATGTAGGAATGTGTGTTCACATCTGGCGTTAGGTTTTCACCTTTACCAATTGAATGAAAAATCTAATTGCAGCAATTGGATTTCAAAGGAGGTTAATCAAATTCTAGAAAGCCGATGGAGCTTTCTGTTTTCTCTGTGTTGTCTGTTTTTCAGTCACTTTTCTTTCTGTCTTTAAGTGTTCTCCTTTTAGCTTGGCCAGCCAACTGCACATGCTTTCCTCTGCTTTTTTGGATTTTCTTTGAATTATTTTTAGACAGGGTTTTGATTTTATATGTAGTTTAATCCTTCAGTTTCATTTTCAGAGTCTATAAGCTCTACCCCTCTGTGAGCAGCAGATTGCTTTATTGTAGAGTTTTTGTTTTTTAAAATATGATTTGACCATTCTTGAATTGGGCGTCCTGTGTAAAATGAAGTTCCTCATTAAGTACTCCATCTGCCAATAATAAGTGATTAACGCAGTCACATGGTATATATTTTTACCCTATTTTGTCTTAGATCTGCATTCTTTGTAACTTGTATATTTTAGTCTTCAGTCATTGTGCTGTAAAAGTGTGCATGTAATTTTTGTGCTTTTTATTTGGATGCTATGATTGTTATTTTCCAGATTAAAATTTGTTCATTTTAAAAATACTCATTCAATTTTATGTCTTATAAGGTTTATACTGAGTACAATAATGTATAACTGTACTAATTCAACACTGTGAAGCTAAAAATAACACCCATTTTTTTTAAAGTTTTATTTATTGTTTTCATTTTATACGCGCACGTGTATTGCCTGCAAGTAGGTAAGTGCATGCGAGTCATACAATGCGCGCAGACGTTTGAAGAAGCTGTTGGATCCCCTGGGACAGACAGTTGTAAGCTGCCATGTGGGTGCTGGGATTCAAACCTGGGTCTTCTGCAAGAACAACCAGTGTTCTTAACCGCTGAGCCGTGTCTCCAGCCCCATACACCCAGTTTTTAAAGAGATGCATCTTTGCTCTGGAAACAGTTATTGACTATGTCGATGCTGTTGTAATGAAATGCTTCTACTACTTATGTGGTAATAAATAATTTTTTTTAAAAGGAAATTACATTTGTCCAGACTTGGAATTTTTCTAAGATCTATGGCCTCTCCAGCTATGTGTATTTGGCTAGGTTTAGAGTACCACACATGAGTTTCCTCCCATTGAGTGGGCTTAAGTCCAATTAGCTGTTGATTACCCCCAAGATAAATGTGCCAGTACTGCACCAATGTCGTTTGCTGTACTAGTCATTGATGTGGTTTTTAGGCCTTGAAGCTGGGGTTGGACCATTGATTGATGTTTTTCCCTTAGTGTAATGCTCTCCAAAGCTATGAGTGCTAGCTTTCAGGGGAAGTGACTTCCAGGTCAGTTCCAGCTTCGTTGCTCCAGATCCTGTGTCAAAGTATGTCCTGTCTTTAGGAATAGGGTTTTACCATCAAGTTCTGGGAGGCAATCAAGGAATGTGGCAATAGCCTTTTTGGAGTCTCTCGGACTATCCTCGCCAACAACTCAAAGGAAGGTTTCTCCTGTCTGGTACTGTTTCTTGTTATGTAGTCTTCAGCTATACTCACAGACTCATGTAGAGATATTGTATGTGTAATTTTTTAGTAAGTTCAAACCTAAACTCTTAAAATTATGTTTTATATTAAATTCACCTGGGACCCTACAAAGTCCCAATGTATATACAGGTTATATTAATTTATTACATTATCTTTTGAGTGTAATTCGAATTCCATTATATTTTAGTAAAATAATACTACATAGCACTTTCTTCTGAGTCAAACAACTGCCTTCTTCATGACTTAAGCTGTGCAAACTTTTTGATTGATGTGTTTTGGGTGAACCTAGATTTCATGTAATTTTGTTATATGTGTCTAGAATAATCATTTTAGTGTGCTGTTTGAGATTTCATGTAATTGCATAATTGTGTCACATATATCTATAAGTGTTTTATGTGTTATTTGAGATCTCACATAATTGTGTCATGTGTCTATAATTGTCTTCATGTGTAGTTTCTGTCAAAGCATTATTTTACACAAACTATGGCCGCTTGAGGTTTTTCTTTCTCATTTTTTTATTGTACACAAGAATTATCGGTTTTATTTTCATCTTTGGCATGCTCAATTACAATGCACTTATGCTCACATAATTGTGAGTATTTTGATGATGTATTCAAAGGTCTTATAAACTTGGGTACCTTGAACATCTTTAAATCTATTGAACAATGTCTCTAGGTCTATTAAATGTTTCACAAAACTTTTAAATAATAATTGTTTATATGAAACAACACTCATTAAATTCATGTTTTTATTCAAGCTTTATCTGCATGTTACCCAGTAATTACCATTCTTTTTTCTCTTTCCTTCATTTTATTTTCCTTTTTAAAAAAAATTTATTGAGCTTTTGTACATTTCAAACAACAGTTCTTAATCAAATCTAGACTCCCTCCCCCATCCATGCCCCCACCTCCACCTTTCACAGGACCTCATGTATTCTGCTATACATGTTAAGTCCTATCCAGTTAAGCATTTGTACCCAGATGTCTTCAGTGCAAATTCATCCACTTCGGGCCTAGTCAGCCTACCTAGAGACTGTTGGTAAGCCCTACTCTCCCTAACCCTGTAGTGATCAGTCTCCAATAGTTCCAAGCCAACCCACCACCCATTTCCTTCACTTCACTCTGGGCACTTTTCTGATTGAGTTGGCATGGGTCCTGAGCTCAATGCCATCACTGCCATAAGTTTGTATGTACAAGCTTCCAGTGATCTGAAAGTCTCTCTTTCCCTATGTTCATGGACCAATCCTGGCTCTTACAATATTTCTTCCCCTACCCTGCTCTCCACAAAAGTTATTTGTATGTATGAATAATAACCTTTCAAATTCAGAAAATATTAAACCGGTGTCATTAAACTTCTTGGATGTTTAATAACTATACTTTGAGGCTTATACTAATCTCACCATAAGGACTTAAAAGAACAATTTTTTGTTCCTTGCCCTCCAAAGTCAGCTAAGTCATAGGGGACTATGAGACATTTTGAAATATCCTGTAACTGTGATGAGTCACCTGTCCTATTGTTCAGGGAGGCCATAGAGATCCCATGAGATAAACTCTAACAAGTGTCCAATCTACAAAGAGAGAGTAAACACACAGAAAAAGTTGCTTCTGAGTGAAGCCATGGCCTAGAAAAGCTTCTGACTTATTTTCACATAGATGGACCTGGAAAAAGGAAGTCCAAAGGAACTAAGGGACTCTTCCAAAGCCCGAGGGACACCTGAGGACCAGATCCTCAACTGACCTTGACAGTGAAAAAGTAATTAATTTGGTTCAACTACATAGTTTCAACACCCAACAGGAAAGTATAACCAAAGATTAAAAAACTGATTTGAGGGGGGGACTTTTTCATTCCAAAGAGAGGCAATTTTTAACACATTTTTCCTGAATATCTATCTATCTATCTATCATCTATCTATCTATCATTTATCATCTACACAGTAAGTTTAAGGGAAAAAATAATAGGAATAAGAAATCAAAGGATTTGTCAACATGGGGTAACTTTGGTGGAATAATGAAGGGATCTTCTTTTTTTTCTTGAAAATCATAATGAGTTTATTAGGCTTGTTAACAAAATATAGGGTGTGAGTTTATTTACAAAAGAGTGGGTGCCCCCCATTTGTGGCTGCTCTGGAAAGTCCACACTCAAATATAGATCCTATGATGCCCCAACAGCCACCCAAAATGACAAGAGAGGTGCCTCCTGGCATTCTCAGCTTATATATCCTTAGGTCCTCCCCCACATGCAACTAAGGTCAACTTACTGGGTGGGAGGGGTAACTGACTTCCCCATTGACTCCTTGACAAGTGTGGAAGAAAGTGTGACTGTGACTTGCTGGCATAGTGGTCACTAGCTCTTAAATTCTTTCCACCAACCTCTCCCGCAAAAATCTCTGAATCTTGGAGGAGGTGATAGATGCGGGATGATCTTTCTCCCATTGTGTCAAGGCACTGAACTTTTGGGTCTCTGCATCATCTGTTTTTCATGGCCGTTGGCCCATTTCAGTGGGATTCCATTGCCACAAGGAGGTTGGATTCAGGCACTCTCAGGCCCTACACCTGGTAGAGGCCAAAATTGTGATGGGACAGTGTCTACTTGTGATAGGGCTGAGGACCACTGTGATGCAGCAATGCAGCATTGTCATGAGATAGTGAGGAGTGGGATGTGAAAGTGGACAAATATGTAAAAATGGAGACAGAAAAGTATTTTGAAGGGGAAGTATACAGTTTTAATATATATGAACAGTTCAAGGAATTGCACTTTCCAGACATTAGACTTAAGTTCATACAAAGTATCGTTTGGATACTTCTTTCTCACTAATGATTTTGTTATTGATAAAAAATGCTACTTAAATGATATCAAATCTTTGCCTAATTCAACCCTACAGTGCCTACCTGCAGCCAAGAGAAATAAACCCACTATTGCTGTAAGCCACTTTACTGTGCTATCTCCAAAGATTCTTACAGAATCTCTTGACTACAGTAGTCTGTATGACTGTCCAAGCTGCTTCCAGAGACCAAATCAAGGCTATGTTCCTGCTCCATTCTACCCCTCTTCCAGTGGACCCTAAACTACCCTTTTCCTACCATGAAACCCCCCTCAGCTTGAAGAAGTTAAGAGAGAAAAAAATGCCCCTTTTCTTTATTTGTTCTCAGAGGCTAGAATGAAGGACAAATGATTGGACACTAAAGTGCACTGAACTAACTTCCAAAGGGTCTCATACTGGTTAAGGAAACCATAGGTAAACCTCAGATACCAGCAAATTTCTAACCCAGAAACTGTGTAAATTCAACAGTGGAGAATTGTGATGTGTCATTTGAGCATTGTGATTCATAGTGGACCCCTATGATGAGAATGGAACATTATGATCAAACAGTGGCCCATGCAATAATGGAACATTGTGATGGGACAGTGTCTACTTGTGATAGGGCTGAGGACCACTGTGATGCAGCAATGCAGCATTGTCATGAGATAGTGAGGAGTGGGATGTGAAAGTGGACAAATATGTAAAAATGGAGACAGAAAAGTATTTTGAAGGGGAAGTATACAGTTTTAATGACACTGTGAAGCACTGTGATATGACAATAGACCATTGTGATGCAACATTGGAGAACTGTGATGACACAGGGGAGTAGGTGTTGAGACAGTGGTGCATTGTGATGAGAGAGTGGACAATTCTGATGAAATAATTGAGAATTTTGAAGGAACAGAAAAGCATGGCAGACCTTTGTGATTGCAAAAAGAGAACTCTGTCATGAGATAATAGAGTATGTGATGAGACAGTGGGCCATTATGCTGCAGAAATGGAGCATTGTGTTGAGACAGTGTAGCACTTTCATGTGACAGTGGCCTATACTGATGCAACAATGGAGCATTATGTGATAGGTTTCTTGATATATAAGAATGGAGCATTGTGATGAGACTGTGGATCATTGTAATACATCAATGGAGCATTGTAATGAGATAAAGGAGCACTAAGATGAGACAATTGAGCATTGTGATGGAAGAATGGACTATTGTGATGAGACAGTGGTGCACACTGGTAAGTGAGCGTGTCTTTGGGAGTCAAAAAATGGAGTATTGGATTGGCTTTAGAGCACTGTGATGGGACAGTGGACCACTAAGATAGTACAGAAGAGCTTTGTGATGGAACAAGGGAGCATTATCAACAGATAACAGGGCATGTCCTGGGAGAGTAGAACTTTTTTTGTAACAGTGAAGCGATTTGATGAGACAAGCATTGAGAAGGGACAGCAGATGATTGAGATATGAGAGTAGACCACTGCTATGCAACAAAGAAGCACTGTCAGGAGAGAGAGCATGATGATGGAAGAGTGAACCATTGTGATGCAATAATGGAGCATTGTGATGAGATAGTAGATATCTATGAAGCAGCAATGGTGCAGTGTGATGGAAAAGTGCTGCATTGTCATGGGGAAAGTGACCATTGTGATGAGACAGGTTAGTTTGTGTTGAGATAGTAGACTATTGTGATGGAACAATGATGCATTGTGATGAAACAGTGGAGCATTGTGGGGACAGTGGAGCATCATGATGAGAGAGTGGAGCATTTGTTATCACAGTGAACCATTGTAATGTAACAAATGTTGCATTTTGGTGATACAGTGGAACATGTGATATGACAGTGGTTCTTTGTGATTACAAAAAACAGCTTTATGACAAGACAAAGGATCACTGTGATTGAACAATGGGCCACTTTGATGGGACAATGATGGGAAGGCTGCTGTCCTTCATTGAGGTGCTTCAATAAACTCAAATTTTTTTGTCTGAGGTCAGGTATGGTCTCCATCTTTCTCTCCTATTATTCCTGTATTCTGTGCCCCAAAACTGAACACAGTGTTACAATACAATGATCCACTGTCTCATCACAATGTTCTATTGTTTCATATCAGTGGCCCATTTTCTCATCTTTTTTTTTTTTTGTTTTTTTTTTTTTTTTTTTTGAGATAAGGTCTCCTTGTAGCCCCAGCTGTCCTGGAACTCGCTATGTAGACCAGGCTGGCCTCAAACATACAAAGATCCGCCTGCCTCTGCCTCCCAAGTGCTGGGATTAAAGGCATGTACCACCATGGCAGGCCCCACTTTCCCATCTTAATGCTCCATTTTCTTATAACAATGCTTCTTTGTTACACCGCAATGGTCCACTGTCCCATCATAATACTCCCCTATCCCATCACAATGCTCCACTATCTCATCATAATGCAGTCCTTTACATCATAGCCTTAATTGTGTCTCAGGTAGTGGCTTAGGCAGTTATATAGGCTGCTCAGTCAGGAGATTCTGTAGAGAATCTTTGGAGACAAAAGTTAATTAAGTATAGTACAAGGAGGGGATGGGAAGATGAGCTGGTCAGCCCAGTCCTCATTCCAGATGTCCAGTTCCATCGGAGTTCTGGTCCTGTCCTCAGGAACAGGATATTACTTTAAGGAAATAAGAGGTATTGATAAAAACCAGAACCCCTTATTGGCCTCTCCAGCCTCTAGATATAGTGGAACTAAAGACATTTTTGGATTAGGTAGTTCTGACATCCCTAGCTTCAAGTAAAGACAAGCTTACAGAGCCAAGAGAATTTCCAGCTCTCAGGCAGAAAGAAACTGGACATTGTTCTTTTGGGGTTTTCACTGTAAACTGCCTAGCGAATTTATACCTCTTATTCTCATTACTCCTCCATCTGAAGAGATAACCTTAATTGCCAATAGGGACATCAGTCATTCTGACTTCTTCCATGCTAAATAGGGGTACAAAGTGTGGCAACTGGGTTATCCCTTCAGTAGGTCTGTCTAAAAAACTCCAAAAGTCTAGTAACTGTTAGTTATAGAGAAAAAAGAGAATCCTTGATTGGTGTCTGGGAGGACACCAGTTCTAGTCAGGGAACCAGTAGAAGTCAGAACAGGATGAATTTTAAATGTCGAAATCAAGGCCCATTAGAATTTCTTGATGAGGGCTTCCAAGATCATTCATCTATTGAGTTACTCCTCATTTTTCTTTTGGTTGCCATGACTGGAATCAGGATATGATTATCAGGCACTTTGATAGCTGTTGGAGTGGCTAGGATCACAGTGTGAGTCCTCTTCCAAATGGCTTCTAGGGAGGAAGAGAAGAATTTTAACCATCATTTAATTTTTTGTTAAGAGCAATAGTAGGTTTGTTCTTTTTTGGCTGCAGGTAGGCACTATAGCGTTGAACTAGGCCAAGATCTCAAGTCTTATATATGAGTAGCATTTTTAACATGGAGAAAATCTTAGTGAGACTTTTCTTTAAATTATTTATTTAATGACCACATACTTAGAAGAGGCATTTCATTACATCAGCATTGACATATTCAATAACAATTTTCTGAGCTAGGATGCATCTCCTACAAAATTGGCTGTATAATTTTAGGTTTACAGTTGAATTTTTACAGTTATACAATATTGTACTCAGTATAAACCCTACAAGACATAAAATTAAATGAGGTTTTAACCTTTAAAAGATATCTCCGTTTCATTATTAAAATACAAATAATAAAATACATAGTTTCATACAGAAAAAATCATTTTCAATACAATTGACACTAAGATGCACATGCATTTCTAATCTCTATATATCTATTACTAGTCTCAGTGGTTACTAATATATTTCCTTGGCATCTGAACATGGATATAAAGTCATCAGGTAGATATCAATGATAATGTTTTTCACATCTACTAATTATTAAGGAACAAATTTTTATGCTTTGAAGAATTATTATTTTTATCATTTTTAAAAAATTTTTAATAACTACATTATTAGAAGCTTTTCAGTACAGCTTTAACATATTCAGTAACTCACTCATGGACTTTTAAGCCCAATTGTCTGGGAAGTACAATTTTTCAGACTCTAAAGGAAATATATTGGTCATTTTTATTTTTGGTTATATTTTCCTTTTGGGTAGTTCATAAATGGAATACTATGGTGAAAGAGTGGAGCATTATGATGAAAAATTGGGGGCATGTGACAAATCAATGGAGTGTTGTGATTGAACTGTAGACCATTGTGATCCAACAACTGAGTATTTTGGTAAGACAGCATAGGATTTTCTTGGGACACTGGACCATTTTGACACAACAATAAAACATTGTAATAGGAGACTTGACCATTATAGTGTGAAAATTGAGCATTATGATGAGACGGAAGACATTAAGATTTTACAGTGGATCATTGACATGAGACAGTTTAGCATTATAATGGAACCATTAACTATTGTGATCAACAATTTAGCTTTTTGGTAGAACAGTGAACCACTGTGATGGAATAAGGGAGCATAGTGATGGAGCAGTGGACCACTGTGATGCAACAATAGATCATTGTGATGACAGAGGGGTGTATTGTGATCAGAATGGATGTTGTAATGTAATAGTGCAGCACTGTGATAATACAAAGGAGCATTGTGATGGGACGCAGAAAATTTGTTGAGTATTGTGATTTGTGTTACATGTGCACCCCTTGCTGGCTTAGGCCCCCTCAATCAATATGGAGTTAACCTGTGTTGTCTCCTACCCAATGCCCTCTGGCAAATGGATCTCACCCATTATAAATCCTTTGGTAATCTTAAGTATGTCCATGTCATTGTTGAAACCTACTCCTCCTTTCTTTTTGCCATCACTCAAAGCGGTGAAAAGGCCTCACACACCGTTAAGGTGGTCAAATCAGCAATGTTGGTAATGGGAGTGCCATGGACCCTAAAAACTGATAATGGGCCAGCTTACACCTCTCTACAATTCCAATCATTCCTGTCAACATGGAAAATCAGCTACTCCCTCAACATCCCTTCTAATCCACGGGGACAGGCCATTGTGGAGCAGGCCAATAGGACTCTCAAAGAAATATTACAAAAATTCGCCACCCCTGAGTCTAAAAGGGACCTGCACCTGACTCTAACTGAAGCTTTCTTCAGCATTAATTTCCTATCCTTCGATGAAAATGGGTTGAGCCCAGCCTACAAACACTGGGCTACCATACCTAGGCTTACACCCCTGCCACTAGTGAGATGGAAGGACCCGGTAACATGTCAATGGCAACTGCCCTCTTCCTTGTTAACAAGAGGGCGAGGCCATGCTTGTGTGTTTCCTCAGACAGAAACAAAGCCAGTATGGGATCCAGCGAGAGATGTGAAACCAGAAACTGACCAACAGGACCCCCAAGACCCAGAGACCTTGCCGCTATCTGGATAATTGGTTTGCTCTTCCCCGACCCTCCCAAGGCCCATGACCTCTGGGCCTTGGTCCCCTCCCCGCCTACACTCTTGCCCTTATCACTTCATTCCCCAGCCTACCCTACCCTACCCTACCCTCTATTCAACTAATTCTATGCTTGGCCTCCCCACCATGGACCCAGTTACTTCCTGGGAATCACTCAATGGCTCCTGGCCCCTAAATAACTCTATGCTTCACTACCAACAATGCATCCTCATGCATTGGGCTGTTCAACCTGACCATCCAAGATTATGCCAGCAGTGCCTCCTCAGGTTACATGCTTAAACTCAAGGGCCTTTCCCCTACCTTCAACAACACCGATGTAACCACCTCAATCCTCGCTGCACTGGGGACAATCATAAAAGGGGAGGTGGAAGGGACCACCACCCCTCTGCCCCCATTTTGCCCTGCCATTCTACACTCACCACTCCCCAACTGCCCACGCACATGCTTCCTTGCACCCTTTGTCCTCACGCTCCCTATACCATGGCAGAGATGCCACCCTAAGCCCAACCATGCCATCCCTCCCTTTGGCTGCTTCAGCCACTTCCCCTCTAATCACCTCCTAGGATCTTGGAGACAACTGAGCCCCCCAATATTGTGGCATTAAGATCTCCCATACCAACAACCAATCAATACTTGGTAACTGGGGCCTCTGTGGTCCGCACACCTGCATGGACATGAGGCCATTACTGGCACAGCAGGGCCTTCAGCTTTCCAACGGCACTTAACACTAACACCAATCCCTCTAATTGTGCCAAAAACAAAATCCTTACATCCATTGATCACACAACATCTTGACCCCCTACCCCCATTTGCGTGCAGCCCCCATTTGCCTTACTGCTAGCTAATGTTACCTCCGACCTTCGGGGACAACTCAATTGCTCTGATACCAACACCACCTGTGTACTGGCGGCCTGCTGGAACCATCCCGCTCACATAGTTCTCTTTATGCTTGCAGACAGCCTTGTCACAAGCCCCCCACTTAAAATGGGATTTCGGGGTCACCGCCACTCTCATCTCAGCCATGATCCTTGCATTAGGTTCAGCCTCCACTGCTGTGGTGGCTATCACCCAATCCTCCACTACTGTGGAGACACTCAATGAGGCTGTGTCCTCTACCTTTCACACTTAGTCCCTTATCAATCAGTATCTTCACCAGGTAATTAATGTGCTCTTCAGTGAAGAGCTGGCAATTACCAAAGACATGGCTCTGCTAGCTTGTGACCCTCGCTTTAGGTCACTTTGTCTCACCTCCTATAAAGTACAGAATATTACTGAAGTGCACCTACTACTCACTCACTATATTCATGGCCACTGGAATGAAAAGTTTCTTAATTATTCTATATTACTAACTAATCAAATTATTGCTCCAAATTATACCCACGCTCCCACACTGGACATCAATTCAGGATTCTTAGAGAAAATCTAGTCTAATCTAAAAACACTGCTTGACACATCGTCACTTTGGATCGTCACTTACCTATTCCTGACAGGCATAATTATTCTTCTCTTTCTACTTCTTAAATGCCTTGTTCTTCATTCCCGCAGTCAGAAAAAAATTCAATCACTCAGTGTATCAGGCCCTCAGAACAATACACAAAGATGATTTCAACCTGCCCTATGCAGCCAAACAGACTTGGCTTGCACAAATGTACGAGGCCTCCTACAGATAATTCCCCACCTCGACTGATCTCCCAGGATGATACCCCTTGGAGGGCTTACCCAACAGGTAAGCTCCTGTTGGGCTGAATCAACATAAGCCAGGACGTGGATGTGTACTCCCATGCTCCAATGACGGGTAAGGTTCATACCCGAATAGGACAGCCTAAGACAGGCACAGTCCATGATCCTGGAGTCATCCCAAGGTGGAGCTGCCTACAGGTTCTTGCTGGACAGTCATTTTTAGAGAAAAAGGGTGGAAATGTAGCAGGAGGCCTCCAAAGATGGCGCAGACCCAGAGCCCTGGGATTCAGTGAGAATTCACTTTACTTCTTGGTCTGCAAATAGCCTGCAAAAAGGAGCCTGCCAAAAGGATCTCACGCCTCCGTACCCTGCTCACAAGCCCCAGAAAACAATACACTGACTAAAGGGATTTGGTGGTGGAGAAAAGGGAAATATAAGGCCTGCCCCCTCCTGCATTAAACGAGCCTGGAACACCTCACCTAGAGCTTGCGTCTACCCGACTCCCGGTGCCTGTGTGTTGACTCCATGCCTCTTGCCCTCCCTAACCAGCAGGGGACCCGATCCAGGTCAGGTTCTTTACAGCTGGCCTGAGGAGAACCCACAACACCTCACCCAGCAGTGATAAGCTGCCTAAAACTTCTTCAGCTAAGATTGGGACCTGTTACCCATTTCCATAGTTCTATGCTGGGTTTTTGTCTGCTTGAGTTTGCCTGGGTCTTGTGAATGCTGTCACCATTGCTGTAAGTTCACATGAGCAAGGTCCTAAGAGCCTGTAAGACTATTTCCATATGATCACGCACCTCTTCCTCTGTCTCTTACAAGCTTTCCGCCCCCTTCTGCAATGATCCCTGAGCCTTGGGTGGGTGAAATTTAATATAGGATTCATGTCCAAGGACCACATTCTAAAGAATCTTATTTTCTTTTCTTTGGCCATTTATGACACTTTGTGTTCATTTATCTCTGTTGCATGAGGAAGGTTCATTTATGAGAGTTGAGAGATGCATTAGTATTTTGTCTACCATTTGTTCCACTATGTTCCATGAGCCTTAGGTGTAGAGATTCCATTGTAGATGTGTCACTTAGGGTTGGGCATTTCACAGACAATCTCTGCATGTGACCAGTTGTGGAACTCTGTATAGTCTTCATCTGTTTCAAAAGAAGCTGATGAGTGGTGACTGGCATACTTGTCTGTAAATATAAGGATTCATATTTAGCATACAGTAAGAAATTACATTTGTCTAGGGATGTGACAGGGTTTTCTCTAAGATCTATGACTTCTCCAGGCATGTGTATTTGGCTAGGTTTACAGTACCACACATGAGTTCCATCCCATTCCATGTGCTTTAAGTCCAATTAGGTAGTTGTTGATTGCCTCTAAGATAAAAGTGCCATTACTGCCACAATATAGTTTATTGTGCTGTGCTGGTCAGGCCTTAGAGTTAGGGTTGGACAATCAATTGATGTTCTCCCTTAGCAGCTTGCAAAGTATTTTCCAAAATAATGAGAGCTAGCCTTCAGGGAGGTGAATTCCGGGTCAGTTCCAGCTACATTGCTCTAAGTCTTGTGTCTGAAGTATGTCCTATCTTCAACAATAGATCTTACTGTGACATTCCAAAGGCAATCAAGGGCTATGGAAATAGCCTGTAAAATTTTGGGAGTCTCTTGAAATACTCTGGCTAACAATTCCTATCTGGCACTGTTCATTTTCTGAGCCTTCACTACCTCACTTTTTATAACAGTTTCTCAAAACTATAGTGCTCACCTGTAGCTAAGGGAGACAACCAGCTATTGTTCTAAAATGATGGATAAATTTGTTTTCTCCCCCTATCTAGAAGCCCTTGAGAGGGAACTGACACTGAATCTAACCACTCTAACAGCTATCAAAATACCTGAAAGTAAATCCTGAACCCATTACTCTAGAGTCCAATCTTGGAAGACAAAAGAAAAATGAAGAGGAACCCAATAGAAAGATGCTTTTAGAAGCCCTTGTCAAGAAATTCCAATGGACTCTCAGATGTGTATTTGAAAATTGCCCTGTTCTGACTTTTTTCTAGTTGCCTATCTAGAACTTGTAATGCTAATTACTCTTGCCTTTACTTCTCCTTCACATTTCCTATTCACAATTCAATGACTTTTTTTTCCCCCTAGAGATAAGAGTTATGCAATTTGGGAGTCTTTTTAGATAGACCCACTGAAGGGGTACTCCAATTGCTTCACTGTGTGTCCCTGTTCAGCATGGCAGAAGCCAGAGCAGTCTGTGTCCTGATTCCCTATTGGCAATTTGTGTAACCTCTTCAGAGGATGGTGTGATAAAAATAGGAGGTAGGAGCCAGTTAGGCAGTTAAGGTAAAAAGACCCCAAAGAAAAGTAGCCAGTTTCTTGGCTAAAACTCACAACGTCCTTGGGCCTCTTAACAACCTACTCCATTCCAAAGGCCAAAAATGTTGAAAATATTTTTGGAGCTCTTTTCTAATCCTTAAAAGATTTTAGGGTTACCTCTTCAGAGCGGGAAATGTTAGAGTAACCAAAAGCCCCATAAAAAATAAATAATAAATCAAAGAAGAAGAAGAAGAGCACATGAAGTTATCAGAAAAACGTGATGGGGAGATATGGCAGGAGTTGGAAGGGAGGGAGTGGGCATGAATTTGATCAAAACACCTTATATGCATGTATGAAATTCTCAATAAATTATTTATTTTAAAAATACTTCATTGTTGCATAAAAATGATCTCATGTCCTATAACAATTTCCCTTTGTTGCATCACAATGATCCACTGATTTATAAGAATGCTTCATTGTTACATCACAGTGGTCCACTCTCCCTTTACAGTGCCCAACTGTATCACCCCAATACTCCAGTTTTACATCAAAATTGTCCATTGTTCTATCAAAATGATACATAACAATGATCCACTATCCCATCACAAAGCGTCACTGTCTCATCACAATTCTCCAGTGTGACACAAAAATGCAAAGCAGTGGCATTAAAATGGGCAGTTGTTAAATTGGAATGGTCCATTGTACTTTCAAAATACTATAACACATCACAAGGCTTCATTATTAGATCACAGTGATTCACTGTTCCATCACAATTATTCCCATTCTTATTACAATGTTGCATAGTTGTATCATGAATGATTACTGTTCCAACACAGTGCTTCACTTTCCCATCATATGGGTCTAGTGTAACACCACAGTACTCCATTGTTGTATCACAATGGTTCACTGTCCTATCACAATACTTCATTGTTTCCTAATAATGGTCCCCTCTCTTATAACAATATTTCATTTTTGACCTAAGAATCACCCCTGTCCTATTGCAATGCTCCATTTTGCATCACAGTTGTCCACTGTCCAAACAATGGTCCACTCTCTCATCCCAATGGTTAAATTTTGCAGCATGATTCTCCACTGTCCTTTTACAATGCTGTTCCTTCTCACAATCATCCACTGTCTTATCACAATGCTCCAGTAAGCATTTAAATGATCCACTGACCCTTCTCAATGTTCCCCTGTCACAAAGTCTGTCTCATCATAATGCTGTATTGTTGCATCTCTATCAGATCATCACAATATCCAAATATTACATCACATTGCTCCACTGCCCCATCACAGTGCTCTGCTCTCTCTTCACATTGTTCCAATATTGTATCACAATGGTCCACTGTACCATCACAGTGCTCCTCTGTCTCATTGTAAGATCCATTGTTGCTTTCCATTGGTCCACTGTCTCATCAAAATTTTCCATTGCTGCACTACAGTACTTCATTATCTCATCACAATGCTTCATTTTTACATCACAGTGGTCAAATATCACTTCATAGTGCCTCACTGTTTGATCAGAATGTTCCAACGTCAAATGTCCACTGTCATATCAAAATACTCCAGTGTTACGTAACAACCATCCACTGTTCCATCACAATACTCATTTGCCTCATAGCAATGATTCATTGTTTCATCGCAATGGTCAACTGTCCTATCACAATGCTCAATAGTTACATCACAATGTTCCCCTATCCAATTTCAATACTCCCGTCTTATAAAAATGCTCCATTGTTTTGGTCCACTGTCACATGACAATACTCCACTGTCTCATCACAGTGCTCTGTTGAGAGTACCAATGATCCAATCTTCTAACACATTCTGCATTGTTACATCACAATGGTCCTCTGACAAATCACAACACACCATCTCACCACAATGTTCTGATTTTCATCTCAGTGGTCCAATGTGTTTATATATATGGTGCTAAAGATTGCTTTTCTTTGTAAACTTATCTGTACAGATACTGATGAGATTTACTTTTTATCCAAATATTTTATATCTGTAAATGCAGAAATACCTGTGATGATATGCCCCCCAAAATTCCTTGTATGATAAGAATTTAAAGAATTAGGAGCTGAGCTCGTTGATGCAGGTCTGATGGTGTTACAAAATTTGGTTACTTAGGGGGCTGAGGGTGTAGTTCAGTGTATAGTGCTTGCCTAGCATCCAGGAAGCCCTGGGTTTGATTCCCAGCACCACATAAACTAGGCATAGTGGTGCGGGGGATCAGAAATTCAAGGTCATCCTCAGCCACATAATTTGAGGCCAGACTGGGCTACATGAAACCCTGTATCTGAATAAATACATAAAATTTGCTTTCTTGAGCTTTGATACCTCCAGTGGATAATGTAAATAGTGACTAGCTACCCTGGCTTCTCTATAGGAACTGTGACGTTACTGACAGAAGTAATATGGTTACTGAATCATGAGAAAATCAGTCTCCTGGTGAACAGGAAAACCCTAGAAATGGGTGCCATTGGTCATTTTGGAATGCAGTACAACCATTTATCATTGGTCTTAGTTCCCATTGAGCAGTGCTCACTTATCCACACTTAACACAGCTCCATTACCTAGAAGCAGTCTGCCAAGGCATGTGATCACATCTGGATGTGTCCTAAGTGATAGACTGTGGTTCTCTCCATTAGTTATAGAATCCCAGTCTCAAGGGATCTAAATGTTAATTGTATTTTGACAAATCCTAACTGTGCCAGGCATGTAGAGTACTGCAAAGGACATAAGATGTCATCAGATTCTGTTCACAAATAAGTACTCACTCCTTGCCATAAGATACTACTTTGTATTGTAGTTTCAGGAAATGTAGTTTGGTGATAACGCTTCAGATGGAAGTGATTTTGTTTTTAACTTGTAAACTCAAGTTTTAAAAAATACATGAAGTAGTGTCAGCCATAATGTTTATACTACTACACATTTTTGATTCCCAGAATTAATGTTTGTGTGTATGTGCCTCTTTAAACCT
>NW_008345695.1:62652-63662 GCF_000622305.1 Nannospalax galili | reverse complement strand
GCCATAAAACATACAATATCCATATCTCTTACAGTGTTTTTATTACCTGTGTGTTTTCTCTATCATAAAGACACTGAGTGACTGCTCATCTTTGGTAATCTAGCTGGAAAATAGTAGAATGAAAGGTATGCTGTTGGTATTATTTACCATTGTGGATCTGATAGGAGCCAATATAGAGATTAATAAGTTAAAAACATGATACATGAGATGATATTTTTAATGGACAATGATTTAAGAATTTCTTTTTAAATTTTTATTATTTTTATTTTATGTGTATGCGTGTATTGCCTGCATGTAACTAAGTGCACCCGTGTTATGCGATGCCTGTGGAGGTCAAAAGAGGCTGTTGGATCCCCTGGGACTGGAGTTATAGACAGTTGTTATTTGCCATGTAGGTGCTGGGATTCAAACCTGGGTCTTCTGCAAGAACAACCAGTGTTCTTAACTGTTGAGCCATCTCTCCATCCCCCAAGAATTTCTAATATGAGGAATGCTTTATACATTGTCTTCACTACTGTAATTAGGTATCAGACATTTTACTACTAGACTTAAGACGACTATGTATGATGATACTAGATGATGTAGAAAGTTCTTGATGTATTTTTTTACTACTCAAAGTTGGTTGCTTTTTGGGAAACTATTCTGAAAAGAGGTAAAATTACTTCATTCTTTTTGAAGCCCAAAAGAATATATTCAAGTGAAAATGACACTTTCTGTATTTTATCTTGACCTACTATGTATCTTTGGATACAAAAGTACAAAGTAGCTGGGCTTTGTAGCACACATCTTTAATCCCAGTATTCTGGTTTCAGGGACATGTGGATCTCTGGGAGATCAAGGCAAGCCATGTCTTGAGAGCAATGTCGAGGTTAGCTGAAGCTACAGGGAGATCTTGCATGAAAAAGACTATCTATCTATCTATCTATCTATCTATCTATCTATCATGTATCTATCTATCTATCTATCTGTCTGTCTGTCTATCTATCTATCTATGTATATATCTTTGTATC
>NW_008345695.1:57701-60059 GCF_000622305.1 Nannospalax galili | reverse complement strand
AACCTTGCTTTCCCTAATACTTTTGGCTGCCCCCAAATTTAGGATTTATTTACTTATTTTTATATAACAACCTTCTCCTCTCCTCCATGTGGCTGCTTGTCTGCCATGTGTCTGACCTCCATGACATCCATGAAAGCTCTAAACTAGCATGGCTTCTATAAACCAGCATGACTTTGTGGCTTATTTTCCTTCTCTCCTCTATCCTTCCACAACCCCCTGGCCCACCACAGGGCAATTGCTGAAATTCACTACCTGCCAGAGTGTTTTTCTTTTGAGTCTAATAAAATTGCCCTAAAACTATCATTTGAGTTCATTCTTAAATTCTTTTATGAATGAGACTAAGGACCCTACAGAGGATGCTGTTTCTCTTCTATATCAACAGGGCCTGGATATTGCCTCTGCTTGTTGTCATGGTGTACATTTGTATCCAAGCTTATGTCTCCACAACTATTTACATTATGAAGCATAGCATTTAAGTGACATAAGCTTACTCATTTCTTCACACTGTCATTTCCTTATAAAGATCATCATGTCACAAGAAAAATGATCAAATTTAAATATATTTGTATGTTTTATTTATGTTTATTTATGTTAACCTCTTGTTAATTTTCCTTTCACAGACAGAATTAAAGAAAAATTAGAAAAGACTGGGCATGGTGGCACACGCCTTTGATCCCAACACTTGGGAGGCAGAGGCAGGCAGATCTTTGTGAGTTCAAGGCCAGATTGATCTACATAGTGAGTTTCAGGACAGCTGGGGCTATGAGGAGACCCTGTCTCAAAAAGACAAAACAAAACAAAACAAAACCCAGAAAGTAATCTTTTCTATGTTTCCCTACAGTGTGTAACAATGTAAAAGAAGGAGGCATGCAGGGAGTCAAGAATTACCAGAGATAGAGTGAAATGCATCAGTCTCAAGTGCCCTGGGACCCAAGGCCAAAAGAATGACATATAACAGTTATGGTAATGAGCTCACAGATAAATGCAAATAGTCATATTTCTTTTAACACTGCTAATGGCAGGGCAGAGACAGATTGGTACTTTCCCCAGTTCTAGACAAAATTATAAATAAATTCATTTTCTTCTGTCAATTTCTCTCTTACAGTAGCTGCTGCTGTTGTTTGCTTTGTCTTATGAGTCAGGATATAAATCTTTGTGTCACCCACAGGTAGTTTCAGGTTCTTGTATTCCAACATAAGAAAGTGAATAGGCACATGTGCTCAGTGGTAGAAGCAGAGAAGGAAAATGGGCAAGAGCTAGGAAGAAAGGACAGAGACCTTGCCTGGCAGATTGGGACCTTTAAGGGTCTTTTTGTGAAGTGTGTGGTTTTTCTGTGCATGCTATGCCTTGTTACATGCTGCTTTCAGTGGCTGAGAGGGGAAGGTTTTTCTTTTGTGTGCTAGTTTTTTTCCCTTTCTGCCCTACTCTCCTTCCACATGCTTGTATATAGAACAGAGAGAAATACTATTCACAGATTTCAGAAATAGTAATTGTTGGAGACAGCCTCCCTGTTTGAGCTCTGCAGAAAGCATCCTTGCCTACATATACAAAGCTGCCAATGGCCAAGTGTGTCTATGATGGTACGGCCAGATAGGCCTGTATGCAGCTGCAGGTTCTGAAGTGCAGTGTCCCTTATGTTTAGGTCTGCTAAGAATAACAAACACATAAATAAACAGACAAGCAAAAAATGATGTGTTATTTACACTGTTGTGTGAACAGTGAAGAGAGAAGCAGGATCAAGGTAGCATTGTGTCCTGGCAAGGAATGACTGACTGCAACATTAGAAGGCGATTCAGAGCCTTCTCTTTGGAAAGATGGAGATGCCCCTGAATGGTCAAGTCCCTCAGAACCTGCTGAAGGTTCACAGTCCTAGTAAAACTCTGTTTCTGGTCAATTACTTTTTTTGGCAACTCCTTCAGTCTTTCTCAGCCTCGCTTACTTCCATACTTCCAAGGAAATTAAGTATTTGAAAGGAAAGTAATCAATTGTTAAACCATTCCTCATAATTTCTTACTTTCAAGTAATGTTCTGTTCTAATTTTACTGGAAGGTAATGAAGTCTCTTTTTTTAATTTTTAAAAAATATTTCATTTATCATTTTTATTGTATGTGTATGATTGTATTGCTTGCATGTATGTAAGTGCACCTTTTTTGTGCAATGCCTGTGTGGGTCAGAAGAAGGCATTGGATTCTCTGGAACTGGAGTTATACATAGTTGTTAGCTGCCATATGGGTGCTGGGATCTGAACTCCCATCCTCTGCAAGAGCAGCCAGTGCTCTTAACTGCTGAGTCATCTCTCCAGCCTCTATCTTTTCTTTTAAAAGACAGTTCAAACTCTTTTACTTTTTTGTGAACTTT
>NW_008345695.1:55605-57637 GCF_000622305.1 Nannospalax galili | reverse complement strand
GACCAACTCCTGAGGTGATCCTCTGGCCTCCATGTTCACTCTGTGGCACACAATCATTTTAACACACATAAACATGGAGAGAGAGAGAGAGAGAGAGAGAGAGAGAGAGAGAGAGAGACTGCACAAGTAAAGAGTTTACCCAAAGATGATATCTGAGTTTGTCTGGCAGAGTCAAACCTCTAATGTTTGGGATGAAGTGAGTTACCTTCCTTGCTCAGAATTTACTGGTTTGGGTTATTGTGGGAAATTAGATAATATCAACAAAGGAAACAAAGGAATGCTGACTGGTTCTAGCAAGAGGACCACCAGGACCCCTTGGCAGGGAGTTGGAGAATTTGAAATTCCCATCAAAGAATTCTCTCATGCAGGATAAGCCCACCAAGTTATTGCCTGGCAGAGGGAGAAAAGTCAGAAAGATGGCCATCTTAGATGTTTAAGTGAACATACACTAATCCATCTAGAGTCTCTTTCCTCTTTCATTGTATCTACCATGGAGCTGAATTACTCAGAGTCTCTCACTTCCCCCTATTAAGAGGTCACCTTCACTGCTGTTGGGGTCTTGAAGCAATGCTCACTCCAGTGCTTCCTCTTGTCAGAAAGCTTGTTGGTGGACTACAGAAAGTAGGATATCTGCAGGGAAGTTCAGTCTAAGAGGCCACAACAGAACTTAGTATCAGAGGCCAGAGATCCAGGAGGAGTCACTGCTCTTTGATGATGGCTTGCCTACTTTGGGCATTTTTGGTATTTGAGGTTTGCAAAATACTCATAATAATAGCAGCCCTTAAAGTGTGATCAAAAGAACTGTCCCTCCTATCTAGAACCACATGCCAGAGGAGAATTTTATTGTCAACCTGAATTAAGAGACTAGAAATTGTGTCTAAATAATCTTATAATGAGAACACCAAGGGGTAAGTTCAAAGAATAAGTCTGTTTACATTTAGATTGACATGTTTTGTTTGAAAGAATCAAAGTTTAACTATGCAACCAGCTGTTTTTACAGCAGATACCCACAAAGGGGAGAGAGTGCTTAGAAACTTTGTAAGAGAAGTCAATTAAAGCAACTATCTCTATTCCAGCACCCCATGTGCAGAGCAGATGGCATCTTCTTACTACTCTTTGCTGGATTTTTAGGTTGTGTTCACTCAAAATAATTTATCCACAAGTCATTATCACTAACTTAGCTTTTCTTTCCAAGTAGAGCTTCACAGTCATTGAGGAACTGGACTGTAGAGGTAGGACTACCAGCTACATCTTCAAAACAGGCCATCCAAACATATGCACAATAAAAAGTAGAAATGAAATCTGAGCTTTTTCCTCCTTTCAAAAAGGAAACACAGCAGGACTCACAGGACCCTCTCTTGCCTGGGTCCTGTGCTGTTCCTTGTCTTGGCACCCCAGACAGTGGGGACCCACGATTGCTTCTTGATCCTTTGCATCAAGACCAACTCAGTTTCTTGTCAGGTTCCCAGGGAGCCCTCTGGGCCTGGTCCTGCCCTCACCTCCCTCTGCTTCCCTGGGTCTGCATGACAGCAGGCCTCTCTCCGGGTAGGTCAATTGCGCCCTCCGCACATGGACTCCTCCAGCCTCATTCAGCCTCCCATCTCCTGAGCCTGTCTCTCCTCCTAGCCTGGGTCCTGTCCTATTCCTTTTCTTGGTGCCCAAGACACCGGGGCAACCACCACTGCTTCCTGATTCTTTGCATCCAGACCAACCCAGTTCCTCAGGGTAGTCCCCAGGAGCCCTTGGGGCCTCTTCCTGCCCCCATTTCCCTTTGCATCTCTGGGTGGGATGGCCACTGGCTTCCCTAGACCAGCATCATTCCTGGGCCCTGCTCCCAGGCCAGTCCAACTCCCAAATTCCTGAGGCCAAAATCTTTCCTGAAGGGATCCAGACCATAGGGAGAAAGCCTGAAAGCATCTGATCCTCATCTGACATGGGCCTCTGTTGGAACTCCTGAAGTCAAAAGCAATCTAGCCACTCCAATATAAAATCAAGGGAGAACCAGAAGCTTAGACAAACTAGATTTTCACAT
>NW_008345695.1:53283-54197 GCF_000622305.1 Nannospalax galili | reverse complement strand
TTAGATGGTCAACAGGCCAGAGACTTAACAGAGAGACATCTGAATTAAAAAAAACTATATATCAAATGGACCTAACAGATATCTACCGAGTATTCCACCCTAGCAACAAAGGACATACTTTCTACTCAGCATTCCATGGAACCTTCTCCAAAATTGACCATATACTGGAGCATAAAAGAAACCTCAATAAATGCAAAAAGATTGAAATAATTCCATGCATTCACTCAGACCACAATGCAATAAAGCTTACAATCAATACCAGAAGAAGCTGTAGTCACCACATGAACACATGGAGATTAAGCAACACACTCCTGAATGCTCCTGAATGATGAATGGGTCAAAAGAGAAATTAAGAAAGAAATAAAAGTATTCCTGGAATTAAATGAAAAGAAAAATACAACACGACAAAACCTCTGGGACACACTGAAAGCTGTCCTTAGAGGGAAGTTTACAGCTCTAAGTTCCTACATCAAAATATCGGAAAGAACACAAAAAAATGACTTAACATTGCAACTCAAGACACTTGAAAAACAACAGCAAACGAAACCCAAACACAGCAGACAAGAAGAAATAACAAAAATCAGGGCAGAAATTAATGAAATTGAAACAAAGAAGACAAAAGAATCAACAAATCCAAGAGTTGGTTCTTTGAAAAAATAAACAAGATTGGCAGACCGCTAGCCCAGTTAACCAAAAGAAAGAAAGAGCAGCTCCAAATCAACAAAATCAGAGATGAAAGGGGAAACATTATAACAGACATAAGAAAGATACAGAACATTATTAAGGAATACTTTAAATATATGCTACTAAATTTGAAAACCTAAAAGAAAGGGACAGATATCTAAAGGCATGGGAACCACCAAAACTAAACCAAGAAGAGATTAACAGCTTAAACAGACCCATATCACAAAAAG
>NW_008345695.1:49070-53189 GCF_000622305.1 Nannospalax galili | reverse complement strand
AACCAATACTGCTCAAATTATTCAAAAAGATAGAAATGGAGGGAGAACTCCAAAATTCCTTCTATGAAACCAGTATCACTCTCATACCAAAGCCAGGTAAAGATACAACCAAAAAAGAAAACTATAGACCCATATCCTTAATGAACATAGATGCAAAAATTATCAAAAGATACTTGCAAACTGCATACAGACACACATCAAAAAAATCATCCCCCATGATGGAGCCGGCTTCATCCCAGAGATGCACAGTTTGTTCAATATTTGTAAGTCAATAAACATCATAAATCATATAAATGGGCTAAAAGACAAGAACCACATGGTCATCTCAATAGATGCAGAGAAGGCCTTTGAAAAAATTCAATATTCATTTATATTGAAAGTCCTAGAGGAAAGTGGACTGGAGGGAATATATCTCAGCATAATTAAAGCCATATATAACAAATCCACAGCCAACATCATACTAAATGGAGAAAAACTGGAAGCATTCCCATTGAAATCAGGAACCAGACAAGGCTGCCCACTATCCCCACTTCTCTTTAACTAGTACTTGAAACTCTTGCAAGAGCAATAAGACAAGAGCAGAAAATTAAAAGAGTAATAATTGGAAAAGATCAAATTATCCCTTTTTGCAGATGATATGATATATCTAAGAAACACCAAAAATTCCATCAGAAAAAACATCTTCAATAAAGTGGCAGGTTATAAAATTAACCTACAAAAGTCTGTAGCCTTTCTATATACCAATAACAAGCAATCGGAGAAAGAGTACATGGAAACACTCCCCTTCACACAGCTACAAAAAAATAAAATACCTAAGAATAAACCTGACCAAAGACATTAAAGACCTCTACAATTCTTTAAAGAGGTTGATGAATATATAAGAAGATGGAAGGACCTCCCATGCTCATGAATTGGGAGAGTAAATATTGTGACAATCACCAGCCTACCAAAAGCCAAAATTATAGATTCAATGCAATGCCAATCAAAATCTCCATGACATTTCTCACGGAATTGGCAAAAACCATCCTAAGATTCATATGGATGCACAAAAGACCTCAGATAGCCAAAGCAACCATGAGCACTAACAGCAATGCTGAGGGGATTACTATGCCAGATTTTAAGGTGTATTAAACAGCTATAGTCATAAAACAACATGGCACTGGAACAAAAATAGACCAGTAGATCAATGGAACAAAATTGAAGACCCAAATATGAGTAAATGCAATTTCAGCCACCTGATATTTGACAAAGGGGCCAAGAACATCCACTGGAGGAAAGAAAGCATGTTCAGCAAATGGTGCTGGCAAAACTGGATTTCCACCTGTAGAAGAATGAAACTAAACCCCTATATTTCACCTTGCACAAAATTCAATTCCAAATGGATCAAAGACCTCAATGTGAAGCCTGAAACTCTGAAACCGTTAGAAGAAAACATTGGCAAAAATCTTCAAGATACAGGTATAGGAAAGGATTTTCTAAACCGGACAACAACTGCTCAGGAAACAAGGTCACGAATCAACAAATGGGACCTCATTAAACTAATAAGCTTCTATACAACAAAGGAGGCAACCAGGGAATTGAAGGGAACACCCACAAAATGGGAGGAAATATTCACCAGCGACACATCTGATAGAGGTTTAATATCCAGGATATATAACGAACTCAAAAAACAGAGAAGACAAAAAGTAGTCCACTTAAGAGACGGGCTAAGGAGCTGAACAGACAGTTCTCAAAAGAAGAAGTAAAGATGGCTATGAAGCATCTTAAAAGATGCTCAACATTACTAATAATTAGTGAAATGCAAATTAAAAGCACTTTAAAATTTTATCTTACCCCTGTCAGACTGGCTAAGATCAAGAGAACAAATGATACCAAATTTGGAGAGGATGCAGGGAAAGGGGAACACTCATCCACTGCTTGTGGGGCTGCAGACTTGTTCAATCACTATGGAAAGCAGTGTGGAGAACTCTTAAAAAACAACAAATGAACCTACAATTTGACCCAGTTATACCACTCCTTGGCATATACCCAAAGAACTCATCCTATTGCAGAGACACTTGTATATCCATGTTTGTTGCTGTTGTTTTCATAATAGCTAAGAGGTGGAAGCAACCTAAGTGTACCTTAAATGATGAGTGGATAATGAAAATGTGGTTCATTTATACAATGGGTTTTACTAAGCAATAAAGAAAGATGAAATACTGAAATTTGCAGGTAAATGGATGGAACTAGAAACTGTTATACTAAGTGAAGTAACACAGACTCAGAAAAAGAAAAATCGACACATGTTCTCCCTCATATGTGGATCCTAGAACAATATACTGATAGTGAGTGTGTATCCAGACATAACTACAGGAGAAGGATAATGAAAAGGAAACAGGGAGGTAAAGGAAAAGAAAGAACCTGAAAGAGAACAGTAGGAAACCGGTGTTAATAAGGGAGATATGGATAAAAATTGGGTTACTTTAAGGGAGGGGGAGGGAAGGGAATGCAAGGAACCTAGAGGATAAAGGGAAAGAAGTAGCTCAAGAGGCATAAGACCATAGGAACAGGGTATTATTAAGGGTGAAAGGGGAAAATGGAGGCACCTTAGTTTGGGAAATCATGGTGGAGGGATGAGACAATGTGAGAGATAAATAATGCCTAGCTACTTTTAAAAACCAGAAGGAACCATATTAGTCCAACAACCCACTGACAAATTATACATACCAGATCAAGAAATATATGTCTAGGTAAGGTTTATCTGAGAACAACTGGTCTTTGTCCAAGATTTATCTACATGACATACAGTAATTAAAAGTACCAGACTGGTGGAACTAACCTTCTTGGGTATTTAACAGACATACTTTGAGGTCTATAATAATTTAGGACAGTTTTTGCTCCTTGCCCTCCTAGGTCGACTAGCTCCAGGGGACTATGAGCATCTCTCAAAATGTCCTGTAACTGTGATGGGTCACCTGTCCTCTTGATCAAGGAGGCTGAGGAGACCCCACGAGATGGGCTTGAGCCTCTGTCCAGTCGACCAAGAGGAGGGTCAACACAGAGGAAACATTTCCTCCATGCTTCCAAGTGAAATCAGCTATGATCAAGTAGGACCTTTGACTTATCTTCTCATAGGCAGAACTAGTAAATAAAGGAGCCAGGGATTCCTCCCATGCCATGTGACCCCTGAGGAACAGATCCTCAGACGACCTTAAGAGTAAAAATAAATTGGTTTATCTGGGTCAATTGTATGGCCTTAAGCACCCCAAAGGAAAGTATAACCAAAGATTAAAGGGGCCAATATAATTGTTTAAGAGTCCATATGTATAGCTAAAGGCTACATAACAAGTAACAATGCCAGATAGGATATTACTTCTTTTGAGTTGTTGGCCAGGGTGGCCAAAGGGACTCCCAGGTAGTAACCCAGCATAGAACTGGTAAAGTGAACAGCAGACTCCAATCTTATCTAAAGTAATATTGACAACTGATTGCTGCTAGATGAGGAAAAGCTGACCTTCCTAAAACAAAGACCTCTAGATAGGCTGACTAGATTTGCCAGATGGACAAGTAGTGGGGAACAGCTGGGGTGCCGATAACACAGCAGATAGTAGCAGGGATAACAGAGTATAAGGGCTCTAGTGGGGGTGAAGGAGGCTATGGGAGGGTGTCATTTGGGAAGTAGGTATATAGTTGAATAAGATAGTTCGAGATGTTCTGTGTGATATGCACACACAAATCAACAAATTAAAAAATATATTTTATTTGAGGAGGAAGCATAAAAATTTACATCATGTTAATTAGTAGAGGTGATAAACATTACTAATGAAATCTACCTGATGACTTTATAGACATATGCAGGCGCCAAGGATGCAAGTGCAACTGACTATGACTAGTAATAATCAGATACATACAGATTAGAGATGCTTGCACCAACATCTCAGTGTTAGTAGCAAAAACGAGTCTTTCTGTAAGAAACTATATTCTAAAATTAAATGGAGATCTTTTTCAAAGGTTAAAAACTCATTCAATTTTATGTCTTACAGGGTTTATACTGAGTTCAATATTGTATAACTGTATTAATTCAACTGTGAAGCTAAAAATTTACATTCAGTTTTGAAAGAGATGCATCTTAGCTCT
>NW_008345695.1:41267-49027 GCF_000622305.1 Nannospalax galili | reverse complement strand
TGCACTTACCTACATGCAGGCAATACATGCATACACATAAAAAATAAAAATAATGAATAAAATATACAAAAAACCCAATAAAATGTATTTTGAATTCCTATATAATGCATATAGGAAAAAAGTTACTATGGCAAGTCATATTTTAAAATATCAGTTTGAGAGTAATTCCAGATATAGAACTTTCTTTTCATATTTTTCTTAATTGAAAATTGACTAGTACATTTTGAAAATAATCAAAGATTATTGGGGAAAGTTAAGATGATAAATGATCATTGAACTGTGCATGTCATTCAGACACATAAAATATTGGCTAAATGAAAAATACTCAAATATTCACCTTGGTAAGTATCATATCAGTTTAAAAATGGCTGTTTGTTGAAATGGCCACAGAGAAATCAAAGTAGTACCTATGAAAGCTAAGAACACGCTATTTGATAAACTGCGTTGTTTAACATGGATTTTAAATCAATCATTTAAAAAGACTCACTGGTAACATTAGTTTGCGCTTGGTGTTTTGTCAAGTTGCAAGAAAACTGTGGCTAAAACAACCTGAATTCTGTTCTGTTAAAGACCTTGTCAAGAGAATAAGACAGGTCCTAATCTGAAGAAAGCTGCTTCCAAAGGATGAGATCTGATGGAGGGCTGTTATTCAACGTTTTCAAAGAACTCATAACACTCAGCAGTGTTATGTGAAAAAGCTAGCAATTTCATCCAAAAATGGACAAGAAAATCTAAGTAAATACTACACGAAAAAAGATGCATAGATAGCAGAAAAGTAAATGAGAAGAAACTTGTCCTCATATTCTATCAGTGAATTGCACATTAAACAATGATGTTCCACTATATACAGAGAATGGGGAGAATTCAAAATGCTAAGTACAGGATAGAACATATAGCCTAGAAAGTCTCACTTCATTAGAGAAATAAGCTGGCTGTTATAAAATAAGCACAGCATTGCCATTCAGTACATTCATCATTCTCTTGGTATTTGCCCAAATGAACCGAGTATGTCTGCATAAATACCTGTGTATGCATGTGTCAAAAACAAGTTGTGCTTCAGGGAATAAACTGGTACTTTCACATATTCAGATGTTATTCAGAACCAGAAGGAACTGAATCATCAATTCATGACACTATAAGAAAAAAACTTCAAATGTGTATGACTAAGTGAAGGAAGATAATCAGAAAGGAATATACCATGTGTAACTCCAATACTGATATTCTTAGAAAGGAAAGGCAGTAAATTAAAAAAAAATCAATGGGTTCCATTTCAAGGGATAGAGTGAGGAGGATGAATAGATGCCAGAAGATTTTTAATTCATGAGAGTGGACATCTGTGATCATACAGTTGTGCAAACCCATAGGATGTACCGTGAATTCTAATGTAAACTATGGCCTTAAGGTAATATTGATGTGTCCTTCTAGAGTCAAACCTCAGAGATCTGCTTACAGATCCCAGGTTCTCCTTCAGGGAACTAAACTGTCTGTGAGAACACAAATAAAATGCATTATTTCCCAGACATTTAACAAAAATTACCAATTGCCTGGTTTGTGATCATTGAAGTCTTAGACAAACAATTTCTGTGCTGGATTATACACTTCAAAGGGATTGAGCTGTACCTACTTGATTTACTTGAATGTACTGAAACGTTATTAGAAAGAATTATAATTTTACGTGTATGAGTGTTTTGTCTGCATGTAAGTTCACCCATGTTGTGTTCTGCTCCTGGAGTTCAGAAGAGGATGTAGGTTCCCCTGGAACTGGAGTTGCCGTGTAGGTGCTGTGAACCAAACTTAAGTCATCTGCAAGAGGTCAGTGCTTTTTAACCTCTAAGCCATCTCTCTCATCCCAAGTCTGGATATTTTTAACAATGCAAGTCAGGAGTTTTTTAGTTACTTGAAATATATTTTACATAGAATATCTGGTATTAATTATTTGAAAATTTCATGTTTGTTTACATTATATTTTAACTAATTAAGTGCATTGTGATTTCAGTTCTTTGAGTTATTTGTGTGTCAATGTGGTGGTAGGTGAGGTGACTCAGGAAGTAGTGAAAGGAGTAGGTGAGGTGACTTCTAAGATCCTGGGAAAGCTACTTAATCTTGTTATGATTCAATTTTAGCATCTCAGAAATATGGGTGAAAATATCAGATCATATAATTGTAGGTAAAAATAAGAAATATTTGCAAATAAAACCAAGGTTTTCAGTAAATCTGCATCATTGCATCATTATATTCCTCTATACTGAATTTCTCTCTTAAAAGATTTTTTCATACCAAGTGTGTTAGACAAAATAACATTCCTAGGAACTTACTAATATATTATCTTGTGTGGCCAAAGGAAGTTCAGTTACAGTTGGAGTTAAGATTGGGCATCAGCCACATGATAAACAGAATATCTTGAATTATGCAAGTTGCTCCCATGTAATCCAGTAAATACACAACAAGAGCAATAGCAATAGGAAGCATTTCCTGCTACTTTCTCTATAATGGCTTGATACCACTCATGTCTTGTAGGCAATTCTTACTTCCTTAAATGCCACACTAATGCACTTGTGCTTCATTTAGTAACTGAAATGGGTCAGCTCCCAAATATTTTTTATTTCTGCTAAGGATAATATATATGGTCTTGTAAATTATGAAGTAAAATCCTATGAGTGTAAATCTCTGCTAAAACACAGTGTATGATCATGTTAGGAGTATAAAAAGTATATTTTAAAAGTATATATTAAACAATTTAGACTTTAATTGATTTTAATTAAGTGAATTGGTGACAGTGCCTTTTACTGTCAACCTACATGAGCATGGTGAAACAACAGCTTGCTCATGTAGCTTGTAGGATCACTCACAATTGTAATATAAAAGAAAATACCAGGGTTGGGTGGAAGGTTCCATTGGTAGAGTACTTGCATTTAGGAATGAGGACTTGAGATTAAGCCCCAGAACTCATGTAAAATTGCCAAGCATAATGGTGTCCACTTGTAATCTCAGTGCCAGAGAGACAGAAACAGGATAATACTTGGGGTTCACTGGCCAGCCATTCTATTTGATGAGCTTCAGGCCAATGAGAGACTTTGTTTCAAAGCTTCTAAGGATGACACCCAAGGTTGTCCTCTGGCTTCCACATGCAAAGCACCCATGTGCACATGTACCTACATATAAAGAGGCACCTTCACACACAAGTAAACACATATTCATTAACAAATATAATAAATTAATAAGCAAATACTTTGTTTTACTTGTAGTTGGTTGAAATATGAAAGGTGACCTTCCTTCTTCTGGTCTCCTTTATCTCCTCCTTAGCTTGATTTCCTTATTTTACTATTATTTTAAAATTTTCCAAATCTGACTACTTTCTCTTCCTTCCTTAATAAATCAAGTGTTAGTTCATTGGAAAACCACAATTAGAACAAATTTTTCAGATATTTCTAACTTTATTTTTCAATATTTAGTACAATTTTTCAGATATTTCTAACTTTATTTTTAAATATTGGGGGAAGTACTAGGAGTGTGTCTGGTGGGTACATGCCAAGCAGTAGTATAACCAGGTCATATGGTAGATTGATTTTCAGTTTATAAAGAGTTTTCCATGTGGTCTAACTTTTAATTGACTGAAGATAAACGTAGATGAATGGAAGGAGAACTAGACAGAAACTAGGCCCATGACATCTTTGATACAGCAAACAAAGTAGCTTTTGAATCTTCCATAGTTATATTAGCCAGTGGATTCTTTGTGGTTTTGCTATTTGGGCCTTTCTATTTTGAGTTTCTGTTGTTTTATGCCAAATTCTAGAATGCAAGAACATTCTAGAATGTTTCATCCTCATTCTAAACATGTACTTGGCTTTAATCATCAAATCTATCTACCAACCACGTTTTTCCTGCACCAGAAAGGTTTGTAAAATACACGTGGGGAGAGGGTCTCACATGATTTAGTAGATATATGTTGAGAATTTACATTTCTAAAAAATATTCTAGGTAATTATAATACTATTGACTAGAAATTACATGTTTAGAACAACAGATTTATGCCAGGAAACTCAGGAGAGAAGTGGAACAATTTTGGTGCTAAGACTGGGAAGACCTAGCTCTCATAGTTTACCTTCATCACTCAAAAACTATAACAAATTGGGGCAGGTGAGGGATTGAGGAACAAGGGAATGTTCCTTTTAAAGTTTAAGTTTAAAAGAAACCAGTCATAAAGCCTTTTAATCACTCCTCTGCTGTTTAATATTAATAAAAAGGAAAACCAAAGGATTCCTAGTTCCTAGGAATCTAATCATCTGGTGATAGGAGGCTGTATTAATCAGGATTCTCCAAAGAACCAAAACCAGTAGAATGAATATATATGTAGAGAGATTTATCAGCTTAGCTCACAGGATAGAGTCTGAGTAGTCCAACAATGGCTGCACCACACTGGAGAGGCTAGTTGCTCAGTCCACAAGGCTGGATGTCTCAATAGTCCCAATACGGTGCTGAAGGTCTGACAAATTCCAAAAGATCAGTGAGTCTTCAGTCTACAGCAGCAACATGAACTCACCAGTGAGAGAGACGGCAAGCAGCAAGAAGCCAGGTGCTCTCCTCTGCCATGGCTTTTTGGATGGGCTGCCATCAGAAGTTAACACGCACATCTAGGGTGTGTCTTCCAGCTTCAGATGATCCAATCAAGAAGATCTCTCTCATTTAAGTTAATCCCAGATCCAGTAAAGTTGACACCCAGAATTAGCCATCACAAGTCCACTCCTTGTCAACTTGACACCCAATAGCATCTATGTCATGCTTAATTTTCAAATGAAAACAATGTTGAGGTCATAATTTCACCGAACATGACACAACTGTCCCATCATACAATGACCAATGCATTATGTATCTTAGAGTAGGTGATGAAGTCTTTGAGGAATCCTTATTCCTTTAGTGTCTTATAACCCAATATAATCATATAGGTTCATAGCATTTAACCACTTAACGCGTCTCAATTACACATTCAAAAAAAGAATAACTCAAGCTTCTGCTTAATATATGTGTATATGTTCACAAGCCTATTCTTAACCAAGTAGGACAAGAATACTCATGTCAATTACAATCCACTTTTCTGCAACTGGTCACGTGGCCTAAGTTGGTATTTGTAACTACCTTCCTCTACGACCCATTCTGTATTTCCTCCACCTCTGCAGGTCTTGGCTCTTTCCCTGGAGGATTGACCCATACTTTCATCCCTGAAGGGTCTGGGCCATTTGTTGTCCTGTCTGTATTGGGTTGTTGCAGCTTCCCATTGACCTCAATCACAGGATATAGTAACACCAAAAGTCGCCCTAAGGAATCTCCTGCCTTCCAGATATAATCTTCATTACCTCCATTGTGGAGAAGCAGTCCAATTTCACCCTGGTAGTCAGGGTCAATCATCCATCCTAATACTCTTATTCCTTTCTTAGCCTGCTGACTTAAGGGCATCAGAAGCCCAAAGTGTCCAAGGGGAAGTCTTAGCTTCCAATTCAACTCTCCTGGCAGAAGCACTCCCTCCTCTGGAACCAAAACATCCAAGACAGTAGAGTGCAAAGTCGAGGGTACAGGAAGCAAAAATTTTTGTAGTGGGTCACCAGGGGTGATAGTGAGTGGAATCATTCCCACTTCCACCCCTTGATTCCTGGACCGGTGAATTCTGGCTATAGGAGAAACTACCATATATTGGATGCTGATTCAAAGCATACACTACCTTCTGGAGGACCCTGCCCCAGCCCTCTAGGCTATTGCCACCTAATTGGCACTGTAACTGTGTCTTTAAGAGACCATTCCATCATTGTATCAAGTCAGCTGCTTCAGGATGGTGGGGAACATGGTAAGACCAATAGATTCCATGACCATGGGCCCACTGTCATACTTCTTTGGCTGTGAAGTGAGTTCCCTGTTCAGAAGAGATGCTGTGTGGAATACCATGATGGTGGATAAGGCATTCTGTAAGTCCGTGGATGGTAGTTTTAGTAGAAGCATTACGTGCAGGAAAGGCAAATCCATAACCAGAATAAGTGTCTATTCCTCTAAGGACAAAACACTGTCCCCTTCAAGATGGAAGTGGTCCGATATAGTCAACCTGCTACCAGGTTGCAGGATGGTCGCCATGGGGAAAAGTACCATAACAGGGGCTCAGTGTTGGTCTCTGCTGTTGGCCGATCTGGCACTCAGCAGCAGCTGTAGCCAGGTCAGCTTTCATGAGTGGGAATCCATGCTGTTGAGCCCATGCATAACTCCATCTTTGCCACCATGGCCACTTTGTTCATGGGCCCATTGAGCAATGATAAGGATAGCTGAAGAAAGAGGCTGACAATCCACAGAGTGGGTCATCTGATATACTTGATTACTGAACTCATCTTCTGCTGAAACCACTTTTTGATGAGCATTTGCATGAGACACAAGTATATTCACATCCTTTGCCCATTTGGAGAGATCTATCCACATACTTCTCTACAGCCCATGAATCAGTATATAATCGTATCTCTGGCCATTTCTCCTTCCAAGCAAAATGCATGACCATGTGGACTGCCCACTGTGAAGATTTTCCTTCCCCAGTGTCCTTCAGGGTTGTTCCAGAAATTGGCTGTCATGCCACAGCTGTCCACTTCTGAGTGGTGCCTGCATAGCATGCAGAACCATCTGTAAACAAAGCCCTAGTCTCCTCTTCCTCAGTCAACTGACCATAGGGCTCACCCCATGAAGTCATAGGTGCATGCTTGAGAACAGGAGGCATCTTAACAGGAATAGGAACCATAGGCATTTGGGCAACTTCTTCATGTAACTTGCTCATGCCCTCCAGGCCTGCTCGAGCCTGATCACATATATATCACTTCCATTTGATAATGGGTTGTTGCTGTGCATGTCCTACTTTATGGTTTGGGGGATAAGATAATACCCAGCTCATGATTCACAGCTCCAGTCACAGAGTGACTTGGTGGCCCATTGTCAAACATTCAGTTTCCACTAAGGCCCAATAGCAGGCTAAGAGCTGTCTCTCAAAGGGAGAATAGTTGTCCCAGATGAAGGCAAAGCCTTACTCCAAAATCCCAATGGTCTCTGCTGTAATTCCCCTATGGAGGCTTGCCAGAGACTCCAAACAGCATCTTTATCTGGATCATATGACTCAAGGGGTAGAGCAGCTTGTACAGCAGCCTGGACCTGTTGAAGGGCCCTTTCCAGTTCCAGGCCCCACACAAAGGTAACTGCCTTCCAAGTCACTTGATATATGGGTCGTAGTAACACACCAAGATGAGGAATGTGCTGCCTTCAGAATCCAAACAGGCCCACCACGTTTTGTGCTTCTTTTTTGGTTGAGGGAGGGGCCAAATGCAACAACTTATTCTTCACCTTAGATGGAATGTCTCTTCATGATCCACACCACTGAACTCCTAGAAATTTCACTGAGGTTGAATGCCCTTGAATTTTGGTTGGATTTATTTCCCATCCTCTCATGCACATATGCTTAACCAAGTCCAGACTGTCTGCTACCTCCTGCTCACTGGATCCAATCAGCATAACATCATCAATATAGTGGACCAGTGTGATATTTTGTGGAAAAGTTAGGCAATCAAGATCCCTCCAAACCAAGTTATGGCACAGTGCTGGAGAGTTAATATACCCTTGAGGCAGGACAGTAAAGGTATACTGTTGGCCTTGCCAGGTGAAAGCAAATTGCTTCTGGTGTTCCTTATGAACTGGTATCGAGAAGAGAGCATTTGCCAATCAATAGCTGCATACCAGGTACCAGGAGA
>NW_008345695.1:40849-41238 GCF_000622305.1 Nannospalax galili | reverse complement strand
CAGCAGCTGCAATTGGAGTCACTACTTGATTAAGTTTTTGATAGTCAACTGTCATTCTCCATGACCCATCTGTCTTCTGCACAGGCCAAATAGGAGAGTTAAAGGGAGATGTGGTGGGAATCACCACCCCTGCATCTTTGAAATCCTTGATGTGGTGGGAATCACCATCCCTGCATCTTTCAAATCCACTAATTTCTGCAATCCCTCCAGGGATGTGATACTGTTTTTGGTTCACTATTTTCCCTGGCAGAGGCAATTCCAGTGGTTTCCATTTGGCCTTTCCAACAATAATAGCCCTCAATCCACAGGTCAGGGAGCCAATGTGGGGATTCTGCCAATTCCTAAGTATATGTATCCCAATTATACATTCTGGTACTGGGGAAATAACC
>NW_008345695.1:39597-40704 GCF_000622305.1 Nannospalax galili | reverse complement strand
TGCTGCAGAAAGTCTGATTATTTCCTTTCCCCTAATGTACAGTTACTCTACTACTCTCCAGGTTCCTCTGGGGAAGGATGGGTGAGAGACGAACAGCATAACTCTTTGGTACTGTAACAAGGTCCTTCCTCAAGGGCCTTCCCTTCATTCAAGGGGGTCTGTAAACTGTCTCAAGTCTGGAAATTGGTTGACTGAGTGAGATTCTCTATTGCTACGATCCAATACTGACTTCCTGTCATTCGTCCTAGAGCTTTTCTGCTTATACAGATCAAATAAAAACTTAGTAGGCTTCTTATGTATGTGGGCCCTGGAAACACCATGATTGATTAGCCAGTACCACAGGTCCATTCGAGTCATGCCATTGTAGGTATTGTTTTGCCTTTGCCACCCATTATGATAAGTATGCTCACCTTGTTTTTGGTAATTCAATACTGCCACCTGATCCCTACTCTGAGGTCCTGTTACACCTATTATATTTACATTTAATTTATGCAATTGAGCAGCAGCATCTCCAACTGTAAGATTTGGCATGAGGAAATAGCAAAAATAAAGCTCTTCAAACGTTCTGGTGTCTCTCTCAGCTCTCTCAGTACTTTCCATATAACAAAATCAGTAAAAGGCATGTCCTCTGGGCCCTCCCATTGAGGAGGATTTGGTGTTGCACTGTGAATCCACCAGAGCATACCAATTTCCTTGAGCCTTACAATCCCTTCATCAACACTCAGCCAACGGATATCAGGTATCTCCAGCATTCTGTCAGTAGGCCATCTTTTGATAAATACATCAGCCAACAAATAAAATAAACTTTTGATACCTTTTTTTAACTGCACGAGCTTCCATATTAAACCCATAACGTCAAGTCAGGGGGCCCATGCCACTAAACTCAGCCTCATCCAATTTTATGTTCCTTCCACCATTATCCCATACCCTTAAAATCCATTCTCAGACATATTCATTAGACTTCTGATTGAATGAATTAGCAAATTCACTAAGTTCTTTAGTGGCATAGTGCACCTCCTCATGGACCACACTTTCTATCTCTCTTCTAGTGGACTGCTTAGCTTTGAGTCTGGTTATAGGTCTAGAGGCAACAATAACTGGGCCCTG
>NW_008345695.1:33655-38838 GCF_000622305.1 Nannospalax galili | reverse complement strand
AGTAGTCCAACAATGGCTGCACCACACTGGAGAGGCTGAGAATCCAGCAGTTGCTCAGTCCACAAGGCTGGATGTCTCAGTAGTCCCAATCTGGCACTGAAGGTCTGATGAATTCCCAAAGATTGGCTAGTCTTCAGTCTAGAGCAGCAAGAGGAATTCACAAACGAGAGAGAAGGCAAGCAGCAAAAAGCAAGCGCTCTCCTCTGCCATGGCCTTTTGTAGGGGCTGCCATCAGAAGGTCACACCCACATTTAGGGTGTGTCTTCCAGCTTCAGATGATCCAATCAAGAAGATCTCTCTCATTTCAGTTAATCCCAGATCCAGTAAGTTGACACCCAGAATTAGCCATCACAGAGGCATTTGAAGTACAAGGTATAATAGCTGGAGAAATTTTAGGCTCTGCATGGTATGTCTGAGTGCCCTAAGAGGGGTTTTTGGTTTTTACGATTACTATAGTGACTCGGGATGAAAAAACAGAAAAATGCCATCAAAGTAAATAGATCTGTGCATATAGTCTCTATTTGCTCACTACAAGATATTTTGCCAACATTAACATACCGGTTAAGCTTCCCTCCAGGAAGCAAATATAACAATTTATCCATAATTTTTTAAACGCTTTTACTGTTTTCAGTAATAAAATATTGTAACTCTGTGCAATATATATATTTTTTCTGAAAATGTAGCATAGGCACAAAATGTATCTTCTATTAAATGAGTAACAAAAACCTACACTATCAGTGAGTATGTATGTTTATGTATACAGGAACAGAATACGAGATTTAAAAAAAACAACCAGATCTATTTCTTGGGGTCCATTTTTTGTTGCTTCTTACAGCTTCTCCAAGGAAACTTAATTGTAATCCTTTGCTTTTTGGAAGCAGCTTCAAAACATATTGTTCATAAATTAGTTTGAATAGTTCCAAAATATACAAGTGAGTTCACAGAAGGCAAGTGGTTCAGACTTGTGATAATTCACTGTCAAGTTTTGTCTGTAGGAATGGAACTACCGTTGGTTTTGAAATATTACATAATCTCATGGAACATTTAAATTTAAACTCTGTATTTGAAAGACAAGTGAAGTGAGGTAGCCAAATACTAGTCTCTCAGGTTAGAAGTAGGACTGCAACAGCAAAACTTCAGTCTTTCCTTATGTTAATAGCAAGGAACTCAATGCCTTGGGTGGAGAAGGAAATCTTGTCTGAGATAAAACAGTGGCATCATTATTTTGCTTATCCACTAACTTCTGTCTAATTATATTTCTTATCAGAGAGAAATTTCGTGAAGGAAGAACTTTGGAACTTCATTAATAGTATTATAAGTAGATCAAGACTCCACCATAATCAAGTCAAATTTATTGAGAGATGCAGGGATGGTTTAATATACAAAGTCAATAAAGTAGTAAATCATATAAATGGACTTAAAAACAAAACCTACATGGTTATTTTAAATAGATGAAGAAAAAAGGTCTTTTACAAAATTAAATATGCATTTATATTAAAAGTCTTAGAGGGAATTGGTATTGAGGGGAACATATCTCAAAATAATTAAAGCTATATGCAACAAACTCAGTCAACATCATTCTAAGTGGAGAAAAACTTGAAGATTCTCATATAACAAACCATTGGAGAAATAGTCCATGGAAACACTCCAAATCACAATAGCTTCAGAAAAAGAAAATATCTAGGAATAAACTTGAACAAAGACCTTAAATATCTCTATCGTGAAAAATTGACATCTTTGAAGAAAGATATTGAGGAAGACACCAGGAAATTGAAAGAGCTTCCATGCTCATGGATTGGAAGAATTAATACTGCAAAAATGACCATCCTACAAAAAGCAATCTATAGATGCGATGAAATCCCTGTGACATTCTTCACTGAAGCAGAAAAAAAAATCCTAACATTTACCTGGAATCACAAAAGACCCCAGATAACCAAAGCAATCCTGTGAAACCAAACCAAACCAAACCAAACCAAATCAAACCAAGCCAATCCAAGCCAAGCCAAACCAAACCAAAACAAAACAAAAATAAAAAACAATGTTGGGAGATTACCATTCCAGATTTCAAACTTTATTACAGAGCTATACTCATTGAAACAGGCACAAAACAGACAGGTAGATCAATGGGATACAATAGAAGAACCAAACATGAGCATATGAAATTTAAGTCACTTGATGTTTGACAATGGTGCCAAGACCACACACAGGAAGGATGTGTCTTCAACAAACGGTGTTGGCAAAATGGATCCCCACCTGTAGAAGAGTGAAACTAGAACCTTATCTTTCAACCTACACAAAAGTCAAATCCAAATAAATCAAGATCCTCAATATGAAATCTGAAACTGAAATTGTTAGATGAAAACACATGAAATACCCTATAAGATATAGGTACAGAAATAACTCACTAAATCAGACATCAATTATGGTCCGCAATTAAGTGGGACCTTATTAAACTGAGAAGCTTCTGCACAGCAAAAGAATGAACTGAGGAAGTGAACAAAAAACTCACAGAGTGGGAGAAAATCTTCACCAGATACACATCTAACAGAGGATTAATATCCAATATATATAAAAACCTCAAGAAAACAAAGAATCAAGCAAACAAATGACCTTATTAAAAGATAGGCTATGGATCTGAACAGAGAATTCTTAAAAGAAGAAATAAAGATGGCTATAAAATACCTTAAAAAGTGTTTAACGTCCATAGTAATTAGGGAAGTGCAAATTTTAAGATTTTCATCTTATCCAGTCAGACTGGCTAAGTTCAAGAGAACAAATGACACCAAATGCTGGAGAGGAAGTGGGAAAAGGGAAGTGCTCATTCACTGCTGGTGGAATGTAAACTCATGCAATGTCTATGGAAAGCAGTGTGGAGAACTCTTAAAAAGCAAAAATGAATCTAGCATTTGACCACGTTATACCTCTCCTGCTACTCATCCATGTTTATTGCTGCTGTTTTTACTGTATCTAAAAAATTGAAGAACCTAGTATCCCTCAACTGACCAGTGGATAATGACAATGTATTATGCTTACACAATGGAGTTCAACTCAGTGGCAAAGAAAGAAAAAAAATCATAAAATTTGCAGGTAAGGGATGGATCTTGAAATGGTTACACTATGTGAGGTAACACAGACTCAATACCAAATGACATATGTTCTGCCTCATCTTTCAATCTTAGCATCAAAACCTGATATGTGAGTATATATCCTGACATAACTGCAGGAGTCAGGAAAATGTAAAGAACCAGGGAGGTAAAGAGAAAGAAGGAGCCTGAGAGAGAGGAACAGTAGGAGACAGGTGTTACCAAGGGATGGGGGATGACTAAAATGAGGTTATTTAAATCGGGGGGAGGTTATACAAGGAACCGTGGTTGTAAGGGGAAAAGAAATTTAAGAGAGGGGGGACATAGGAGACAGGTATTATCAAGGGTGAAATGGGGGGAGGGACAGGGAGGGGGAGAGGGGTGGGGGGGGGAGAGAGAGAGAGAGAGAGAGAGAGAGAGAGAGAGAGAGAGAGAAATAGTGCCTAGCTAGTATAAAAAAACAGAGGGAATGGTAATAGTCCAAAGACCCACTGAAAAATTACACACAAAATATCTCTACTTGTGTCCATGTGTATAGGTGAAGGCTATATAACAAGAAACAGTGTCATACAGGAGAAATCTCCCTTTGAGCTGTTGGCCAGGATAAACCAAGAGACTCCAAAAATTACACAGGATATTGGCATAGCCCTTGATTGGCTCCCAGAAATTTAAGATAAGTCACTTGCTGAACACAGAACATATTTTGGACACAGGATATGGAGTGATAGAGCTGGAACTGACTGGTAAGCCACCTCCCTGAAGGTTAACTCAGTTTCGGAGGACACTGCAAGCTGTTAAGGAAGAACATCAATCGTTGGCTCAGCACCAGCTTTAAGGCATAATAACCACAACAATGACTGGCACAGAAAAATACATTAGGGCAGCAGTGGCAGTTTTATTTCTGGCCTAATCAACAGTTACATAATTGGACTTAATTAAGCCCACTCAATGGGAGGGAAATCATGTGTGGTACTGTAAACACAGCCAAATAAACATGGCTAGAGAGGTCATAGACCATAAAGAAAACCTTACAGCTATCACTTCCCTCGACAAATGTAGTTTCTTACTATACAGTAAATATGGAACCTTATATTTACAGACAAATATGCCAGTCACCATTTATCAAAGAATCTTCTTTTGCAACAGAGACTATTACAGAGTTACACAATGGTCACACACCAAGAATAAGTGTCTGTGAGATGCCCAAACTTAAGTGACACATTTACTATGGAACTTCTACACCTAAGACTCACAGAACATACTGGGGCAAGGGGGTAGACAGAATGCTAAAGCATCTCTCAACTCTCGTTGATGAACTTCCCTCATGCAACAGAGGACAGTGAACACAAAAGGCCACAAATGTCCAAAGTGTAGAGAATAAGAGTCTTCAGAGTGTAGGCCCCTGGACAGGACTCCTATATTAAATTTCACCTACCCAGGGCTCAGGGACCATTGAGGGAGAGGGGGCAGAAATATTGTAAGAGCCAGAGGAGGGGAAAAGGTGCACGGCAATATGGGAAAAGAATCCTACAGGCTGAATTGCATATGAATAAAAAGTTTGGAGAATTTATTAGCTTACAATTGGGGTATCTGACATCTCTATGGTTTTTCTGTTTATAATCAGTTCAAGTGAAATCCAGAATGCTGTAATGTGGGAGATAACACTTGAGGATTAGAAAAGTAGGTCATGGAAGTGATAGAAATTTCAATGTTTTAAACATAGTTTACATAAATATGTTCAACAACAGTGGCCTATTGGATCAGTGAGTAATGGCATGGAGCTGAAAAAACAATTCAACATCTTGGGTGTGGTGTTACGCATCTTTAGTGCCAGCACTAGGGAAGCAGAAGCAGGCAAATATCTGTGAAATTGAGGCCTGCCTAGTCTACATAGTGAGTTATCAGCCAACTGGGGCTTCAGGGAGATCCTGTCTTTAAAAAATGTTCAACAGGGAAAATACACTTGAAAGTAGTGTCTTCTCCAGCAGCTGAGTAACCGTGGATCCTGAAGACACATACGTCTCCCATAATCTAAATTATAAAGAATATGGTGTTGTAATTTATACTCCAAATGCAATGCAAACATGTTGGACTAGAAAT
>NW_008345695.1:33047-33477 GCF_000622305.1 Nannospalax galili | reverse complement strand
AATACAAAAATCAGCAGCATCCATTAAATTATAAGTAATCAACTATTCAACTTCTAACCCTTAGCTAGGAATGCTACATCCTGTTGGGTGAGTGGTCAACTACACAACTCAACACAGAATTTCAAAGGCACCCTAGTATTGCATGCCTGGAACAATTTTCACATAAACCCGTTTTGAGAAAAAGATGATTATTGTAGAATCAATTATATATCTTTTAAGCACAGTTACACTACTAAATCAAATTTATTTATGTATTTCTTTCCTTATACCTTTATTGGAAGTGACTGTTATGTTATAACTTGTCTGGTGTGTACAAATCTGTAACTGCTGCCTGATAATCTAGTAGTTAGATTCCTCTCTTCTGAACATCATAACTTGATATCAAATAGAACCATTTGAAAAGATGTATTTCTGATCAGATTCAATAATC
>NW_008345695.1:26454-32957 GCF_000622305.1 Nannospalax galili | reverse complement strand
ATTATGGTATAATGAAATAATAAAAAGACATTGCTTTGAAACTTTTTTTTTACAAGCAAAAAAGTGAAAATGCTATCAAAATAGTAGAGTGGGAAAGAGATTCACACACATTTGGAAGTCCTATAAATATTCTATGAATTTATTTGTTCAAAGACTGCACTCATATTTATAAAGAATTATTAGAACAATGGACATAAGCAAAAGGAATTTTCATGTCTGTATTTATTTTTTAATTACTTTACAAATTGCCTCTATTCTCTAACAACCTAAATCTCTTTTTTTATTTTTCAGAATGATTTCCCCCAATATTGAGAGACAGTTACATGTAGTGTCTCATAATCATCTTCTAGTGCCCTGCCCAGGAGGTCTGAGAAGCACTTCTGTAGCAGTTCTAAAAAGGAAGACTCGATTATTGAGTGATCAGCAGCTTGCTTAAGATAATAGAGGGAGAGAGGATTCAAGTTGCAGACAAGGGTCAGTGCTAAGCTAATGAATTTTAACCATTTCAGATGCTTTTAGATATTTTACACTGCTTTTCAAACAAATTTCATATAATCTTTGAAAATGGTTTTGATTATGTATGTTATTTCATAAGTATAAAAATATTAGTATAGGTCAATAACACTGAAATCTCTACCAGTAAGAGAGAATGATAAAACCTGCAAGTTACAGAGAAGGAATAAGGACCATTTGTAACCACACAAGTGCAGGTTAATGTCAACTTCCTCTGGTAAATACGGCATGATCCATATACAACAAGATCCTTTTTGATGCTGACATTGGGTAACTTGTTTGGGGAACATTTGTGTCATGTGACATACTGTGACTCAAATAGCATGGTTGATGATCAGTGACACCTTTTACAAGTGGTTTGGTCAGTAGTTGATAACACACTTTGATGGAGAGCAGGAATGTCCTTCTCCCTAGACAGGTCTATTCATTGATATGTTTAGCAACCTTAAGATGATAACTTGAAGGTTGGGAAAACGGTTTAGCTAACAAAGAGCTTGCCTTACAAACACCAGAACCTGAGTTTGATTCCCAGAACCCATCAGCATTTGCAATCCCTGTACTGTAGAGGCATTGGCAGGCAGGAGGGTCCCTGGGTCTCACTGGGAAGCCAGTCTAGCCTAATTGGTGAGGCATGTACTTAACCACACTAAAAACCTCTCTCAGTACATTTTCTCATAAGCCCTCTTTCTTAGGTATACAACTCTCTGAGTGGCATTTTTTCTGTTTCTCCCATATTCTATCTCCTTTTGTGGTGAGATGGAAGGGAGATGAGACTACTGGTTAACTCCTAAGCCTACTTGTCCCCAAACTCAGGTCATTCTTACTCTTTTTCTAAACACAACTTTTCCCCCAATGCAACTGCCACAGACTTCCATTTCTGAGACTGTATGCTTTTTAAATCTCCAAGTCAGAAGTTAAAAGCATTAACTTCTCACTTTTTCCCATTCTACAATCACTTTCAGTGAGGAATCTATTATATTAGAACCTTTAATGCTCTAGGCAAATAGTTCATATGCTCTCCAGGTATACAGCTGGGGAAAGTAGCCTTTTGGAATACCTCAGTCCAGGTGGAGGTGAGACACAGAGTAAAAACTCTGTCTTTGCCAGAAAGCTTTCTGAGTTGTGGAGGAAAAGCCTATTACAAATCCTGGTTCCATTTCCCTTGTTGCCCATCTGTGAATTTTGTCTCACTGGATTCAGACATGTTGGTAACTAGACCATACGGCCCTGATTCTCAGATGTCATTACCTATACATGACTACTAAATATAGAATGGGAGTAACACAAATGAAGGGGGGGTATATTTCATTCTAATTCCATTAAGTATAAATGTCGTACTTTCCTAGGGCTAGCATATAAAACAGCAAAATATAACTCCTCTACTATGTTTATTTCTTATTTAATTCTTGGGAAAGAGACAGAATATTGAGTTGAATAAACATTTTGGAATATAACAGGTTATTCCTTTAAGCACCTGATATTACAGTCTTCAAAAGAACTCAAGGTAAATATGAAACTTACAGAGGGGACAAAATTGATTAATCTTAATTTTTCTGTGTGGGGACCTAAAGGCCCCACTTTGCATAGGTCCTAGAGGAAGTTACTGGGGGTGGGGCCTGGCTTGCTTTGAAAGCCTGAAGAATACTTCTGCACTGCTGAAGAGTGCATGACCAGTGTGTGACCATCCTCAACATACCCCCTCAGGAGGGAGGGGGGAGTTCCAGGTTCCTTTATAAGCTCTGTAATACCTGTAATAAATGAGTCCCTGCTTGACTAGACTCCCCATTGCCTCTGAGTGTCCCTGGTACTGGGGGCAGCACGGGCTGGCGAATGGCAGGCTTACTCATCCCCAATCATCACTGGATGGGGGTTGTGGGTTCAAACCCCCAGCAACTGGTGCCCAGCGTTGTGCTCGAAGGAAGGTGAAAAGAAGAAAAGAAAGAAAATGGATTGGGGCCAATCGAGAGGTTCTGGGTAAGCAAGACCCTAAATATGGGTAATGCAATTTTTAAGTTTGAAGACCCGGCACTTAAAGTGCTGATAGATATGCTTAAAAGCAGGGGATTGGATTTGTCAGATCCCATAGCTCAAAAGGTTTGGGCAGAGGTGATTCATTTGGCTCCCTGGCTACTTGGGGCTAATATTTTTACTGGGGATACATGGGAAATGTGGAATGTCTAGCTCAACAAAGGGAGGTTCAATTGGGGGTTAATCTGCCGCTGGAGTTCTACCCTATTATTTCAGCCTTAAAGGCATGCTTTCGGACCGAGAGCCCTAAGCCCTCAGCGCCACCTCCTGAAGAGCCTTCAGAAACCTCGGCATGGGGATCGTGGGAAGGGTTTGAGGAAGAATGCAGAAATGAAACAGAAGTGAAACCAAAAGCGGCTAAAATAACAAGTGGCACCTTGGGTGTGCCCTGGCCAGCTGCAGAGCCTCCCAGGCAGAACGGCGGGGGGAGCGGAGCACACGGGGTCGGCGGAGAAAGCTGCCCACCCGACCTGCCTTGAACTAACGTGTGAGCAGGTCACGCACAAAAGCTGGGTGGGACTGGCATGGCAGCTGCTGGGCACATTTTAAAAAAAAAGCAAAGAAAAAACCAACAAAGAGAACCCAACCACCTTTGGCTGTGTGCCACAATCGGCTCTGGAACAGCTGAAAAGGCCCAGGGGAAGGTGGCCAGGGAACCACCCCTCCCCCGAGTGTTACAGACCACCGGCAGCAGCACTCACCAAATCCCGGGCTGAGGGAATTCTTAGTAAAAGCCTACAATGTTTTCACTGACTGGGGCAGATGTAGAGAAACCAAAAAGCAGCTCAATTCAAGGAACTCATGGCCATTGTTTTCTGAAAGTCTGTATGTAGTCAATCTTCTTCCAGGCCTATTAGGCTCTCATATCTGGTTGGATGGGAACCCCATTACTCCCTTGATGATTCAGACTCGTGTACTCCCTAAAGAGAGAGAAGCACCTATCTTCTTACAGCATCTTAGGGGGCACCAAGGATTGCCTGGGCTTTTATCCCAAGGCAATGCAGAGGTCTGTCAGCAGGCCCAAATGAAGCTCAGAGGTTACATAAACACACTCATGTAAATTGGCAGGGACTCCATAAGAGGTTTCCTTAAGTTCCCATCAAGGACCTAAAGAAGATTGTACATACCTGTAAATCTTGTCAACCCTTTCTACAGCTACCACCTCTGCAACAGCCAGGGGTAAACCCCAGGGGATTCAAGCCCAATTCCTTTTAAAAAGCTTAAGTATATTTTTGTGTCCATCGACACATTCTCACATGCCTATTGGGCTACTGCTCATACAGGAGAGAAGTCTAAACATGCTCAGTCTCATTTTCTCTGGTGCATTGCTGTGTTGGGATTGCCCCAAAGAATTAAAACTGATAATGGACCATGTTTTGTGAGTAAAAATTTACAAGATTTCTTCTTACTTTGGGGAATTCAACACAATACAGGAATTCCCTACAACCCCCAAGGTCATGCCACTATAGAACGCAACTATCAAAACCTAAAATTTCAAATGAAACCAAAAAGGGGGAATGAGCCCCCACCAACAGTTGGGTATGGTCTTAGTCACTATTAATATTCTTAATTTTCAAAAAAATCAGTTGGAAACCCAGTTTCAGAAGCATTGGGAACGACAGGAGCAGAGACATGAGGAACGGGTAAGATGGAAGGATCCCATTACCAGGCAATGGAAAGGACCAGATCCATTGCTAACCATGGGTTGAGGCTTTGGGTGTGTCTAGCCTACAGGAGATTCAAACCCCACATGGGTGCCTGCGAAAAACCTTAATTGGGTAGGCCAGGATCCAACTGACTAGCATGACGGTCCATGGACAATAGTTTATGAGACAAAATTCCTCTCTTTATTTGTATCCATCTGAGCTGAAGGACCCAGCTCCTTGGCTTCATTGCCAGTCAGCCTCTTTGACAACTGGCTAATTGGCTAAAACGTACATGGTCTCAGAAGTATTTCAACATGTCCTATGCCATGACTTGCATTGTTTCTCTTAATAATGCTTATCTCTAAGTGTCTTTACCAGATAATTTGGCGACAGAGGACCCTTGGAACTGCCACGGCCCACCTCCTCATGATTATGGAATTCCTCAGGACCCCTTCCGGTTGCCCACACTTGGCTAACTGAGTTAGGCAGAGACTAAGACTGTCACAGGCTGGCACTACACACGCGGCTGCCCTTAATCATGATGCATTTTTTAGCCAAAGATGGGTAAGATGTCCCATAACATATACTCCTAAGACAGGACATGCACATGGCTAGGTGCATGATCCAGTGATGGCCAAGGCTTGATCAGAGGTGACACAACCTAAGACAGGCAAAAATGCATAAGATTAGAGGAAGGAGATAGCCATCTGTCCTCAGGGAGCTGCCTATGAGGTGGGTAACCCATGAAATAAAGTCAGTCCAGCCTTAAAATAAAAATAAAAAGGGGAATATGTGGGGACCTAAAGGCCCCACCTTACATAAGTCCTAGAGGAAGTTACTGGGGACGCGGCCTGGCTTGCTTTGAAAGTCTAAAGAATATTTCCGTACTGCTGAGGAGTGCATGATCAGCCCGTGACCATCCTTAAGATACACACTCGGGGGGGGGGGAGTTCCTGGTGCCTTTATAAGCTCTGTAATACCTGTAATAAACAGTCCCCTGCTTGACTAGACTCCCCATTGCATCTGAGTGTCCCTGGTACTGGGGGTGGAATGGGCTGGTGAACGGCATGCTTACTCATCCCCAATCATCACTCCCCGGGGGTTGCAAGTTCATACCCTCAGCATTTCTGGAAGAAAAATCTTTGCAGTCAATATTTATAATTGCAATATAATTGGTAAAATTTTAGCCAGGTGTGGTGGTATATGCCTTACTCCCAACACTCGGGAGGCAGAAGCAGGAGGATCTGTGAGTTCAAGTCTAGCCTAGTGCCTGGCCTACATAGTGAGTTCCAGACTATCTGGGGCTACAGGGAGATCTTGTCTTAAAAAGACCAAACAAACAACCCCCCCAAAACCTTACTGTTTATGTTCCTATTTCACATTAAAATAAATATTTAATAGAATGTGCTGGATTACTTTAAAGTGCTAATTAAATTTCAATTGCATTTTAAGTGTTTTTATCCAACACTATTTTTCTAGTCTTGTTTTCTCTGAAATATCTCTTAATTATGGAGGTATAACTTACTTATCTTGTTTTAACACTTTTAAGCTTTTTTGTATTTCTTAAAATAATATTTCTTAGAAAAATAACATGGGTTACAATATTTTATAAGTATTATTAGGTTAATCTTTGTCTAAGCTAATGGAATCTAATTCGTCTTATGACTCTGTTAAAAAATATTTTATTTTTAACTTTGTCTCCCTAGTTTCAGCCTGGAAGTTACTATGTGACCAGGCTGGCCTCAATCTCACAGAGATCTGCCTGCCTCTGCCCCCCGAAGGCTGGGATTAAAGGCAAGTGCCACCACACCCAGTGTTTTCAAACTATTTTTATATCTCCAAATGTTTTGAGTGTACGTATGTGTGTACCTCATGTGTGAATTGCCTGTGAATACAGGAAGAGAGCATCAGATTCCCTGGAACTGGAGTTAAGGAAGTTGTTAGGTGCCATGTGGATGCTGGAAACTGAACCGTGGTCCTCTCCAGTCCTATGAAATGTGTGTTGATTGTTTTGAAGCAGGAACCCCTCTAGCCCTAGCTGAGACCTGCAACTCATTATTAGACCAGAGATCTACCTGCCTCTGCCTCCCAGGTGCTGTGATTAAAGGTGCATGCCATCATGCCCAGAGAAATTTTTTCCTAGTTAATTATTTTTTTAATAACCACATACTTAGAAGAAGCATTTCATTACAACAGCATTGACATATTCAATAACAATTTTCTGAGCTAAGATGCATCTTTTTCAAAATTGGCTGTAAATTTTTAGGTTTACAGTGGAACTAATACAGTTATACAATATTGTACTCAGTATAAACC
>NW_008345695.1:22513-26425 GCF_000622305.1 Nannospalax galili | reverse complement strand
GTCATCAGGTAGATTTCAGTGGTAATGTTTTTCACATCTACTAATTATTATGGAGCAAATTTTTAGCTTTGAAGAATTAGTTTTTAATCTTTTTAAAAATTTTTGATAACTACATGATTAGAAGAAGCATTTAACTACAGCTTTAACATATTCAGTAACACACTCCAGAGCAAGAGTACATCTCTTTCACAAGTGGGTGCAAGTTTTTAGGTTCACAGTTGAGTTAATACAGTTATACGATATTGAACTCAGTATAAGACCAGAAGACATCAAATTGAATGAGTTTTTTAACTTTTAAAAAGATCTCCATCTCATTTTAGAATATATTGTTCCTTGCAGAAAGACTCATTGTTTTTGCTACTAACACTGAGATGTTGGCGCATGCATCTCTAATCTGTGTGAATCTGACTATTATTGGTCATAAACAGTCTCACATGTATCCCTGGCGCCTTTGTATGTCTATGAAGTCAGTGGGTAGATTTCAGTGGTAATGTTTATCACGTATATCACACAACATCCCAAACCATCTTGTTCGATTATACACCCACTTCCCAGATGGCACCCTCCCATAGCCTGCCTCCCCCCACTACAGCCCTTATACTCTGATATCCCTGCTACTGTCTGCTAGGTTGTCAGCACCCCATCCAGCCAATCCCCACTACTTGCCCTTCTGGTTAATCTAGACAGCCTATCTAGAGGTCTTTGTTTTAGGAGGGTCAGATGTTCCTCTTCTAGTAGCAATCAGTTGTCAATACTCCTTTATATAAGACTAGGGTCTGCTGTTCATTTTCCCAGTTCTGTGCTGGGTTACTATTTGGGAGTCCCTTTGGTCACCCTGGCCAACACTCAAAAGACGGTATCTCCTATCTGGCATTGTTGCTTGTTATGTAGCCTTTAGCTATACATGTGGACTCTTATGAAATTATGTTGGTCCATTTAATCTTTGGTTATACTTTCCTTTTGGATGTCTAAGGCCATACAGTTGTCCCAGATAAACCAATTTGGTCACCCTGGCCAACACTCAAAAGACGGTATCTCCTATCTGGCATTGTTGCTTGTTATGTAGCCTTTAGCTAGGCATGTGGACTCAAGAAATTATATTGGCCCCTTTAATCTTTGGTTATACTTTCCTTTTGGATGTCTAAGGCCATACAGTTGGCCCAGATAAACCAATTTATTTTTACTCTTAAGGTCATTGGAGGATCTATTCCTCATGGGTCACATGGGCTTGGGAGGAGCCTCTGGCTCCATTCCTTTACCAGTTCTGCCTATGTGAAGATAAGTCAAAGGTCCTGCTCAAAAATATTTGGCTTCACTTGGAAGCATGGAGGAAGTGATTTCTCTTTGTTGACCCTCCTCTTTGTAGACTGGACACTGGTTCAAGTCCATCTGGGGGTCTCTTAGGCCTCCTTGATGAAGAGGACAGGTGACCCACCACAATTACAGGACATTTTGAAAGATGCTCATAGTCCCCTGGAACTAGTAGACCTAGGAGGGCAAAGAGCAAAAATTGTCCTTTATGTCCCACTGACAAAATTAGTATAGGCCTCAAAGTACTGACCAAATTATTATAGGCCTCAAAGTATGTCTGTTAAATACCCAAGAAGGTCAGTTCCACCAGTCTGGTATTTTTAATTACTGTGTGTTATGTAGGAAAATCTTGGGCAAAGATCATTGTTCTCAGAGCTGTGTGTCATGTAGATAAATCTTGGGCAAAGACCAGTTGTTCTCATATAAAACTTACCTAGACATATACTTCTTGATCTACTATGTGTAATTTATCAGTAGGTTGTAGGAGTAATATGGTTCCCTCTGGTTTTCAAAACTAGCTAGGCATTGTTTATCTCTCACATTGTGTCACCCCTTCATCATGGTTTTCCCACTTAAGGTGCCCCCATTTTCCCCCTTCATCTATTGCATTGTCTCACACCTCCACCATAGTTTTCTCATTTAAGGTGCCCAATTTCCACCCTTTCTCCCTTAATAATACCCTTCTCCTACGGTCTTACCTCTCTTAAGTGCCTTCTTTCCCCTTATCCCCTACGTTCCTTGTATACCCTTCCCTCTCCCCTCCCTTAAACTAGCCCAATTTTTATCCATATCTCCATTATTAAGGCCTGTTTCCTACTGTTATTCTCTTTCAGGATATTTCTTTTCCTTTACCTCACTGTTTCCTTACCCTTGTCCTGGTTCCTGCAGTTCTGTCTGTTTGCATACTTATTTATCAGATTATCAGAGTCTGATCCTAGGATCCACATATGAGGGAGAACATATTGTCGATTTTTTTCTGAGTCTGTGTTACTTCACTTAGTATAACAGTTTCTAGTTCCATCCATTTACCTGAAAATTTCATGGTTTCACCTTTATTGTTGAGTAAAACTCTGTCATATAAATAAAGCACATTTTCATTATTTACTTGTCAATTGAGGGACACTTAGGTTACTTCCATCTCTTAGCTACTGTGAAAAGAGCAGCAACAAACAAGGATGTACAAGGGTCACTGCAATAGGATGAGTTCTTCAGGTATATGCCAAGGGGTGGTATAACTGGGTCAAATGGTAGGTTCATTTGTAGTTTTTTAAGAGTTCTCCACACTTCTTTCCATAGGGGTTGAACAAATTTTCAGCTTCACCAGCAGTGGATGAGCGTTCCCCTTTCCCCACATCCTCTCCAACATTTGGTATCATTTGTTCTCTTGATCTTAGCCAGTCTGGCTGGGGTAAGATGAAATCTTAAAGTGGTTTTAATTTGCATTTCCATAATTATTAGTGATGTTGAACATCTTTAAAGATATTTTGTAGCCATCTTTCTTCTTCTTTAGAGAGCTCTCTGTTCACCTCCTTAGCCCATCTTTTAATTGGGTTGCTCCTTGTCTTGATTCTCTGCTTTTTGATTTCGTTATATAGTCTGAATATTAAACCTCTGTCTGATGTGTCTCTGGTAAAGATTTTTCTCTCGTTCTGTAGGTTTCCTTATCGCTTCCCTGGTTGCCTTCTTTGATGTACAGAAGCTTTTTAGTTTAATGAGGCACTGTTTGTTAATTCTTGCCCTGTTTCCTGAGCAATTGATGTCTAGTTTAGAAAATCCTTTCCTACACGTATATCTTGTAGGTTTTCCTCAATGTTTTCTTCTAACAGTTTCAGAGTTTCAGGCTTTCAGTTGAGGTCTTCGATCCATTTGGAATTGACTTTTGTGCAGGGTGAAAGGTAGGGGTTTGGTTTCATTCTACAGGTGGAGTTTCCAGTTTTGCCAGCACCATTTGCTGAACATGCTGTCTTTCCTCCAGTAAATATTCTTGGCCACTTTGTCAAATATCAGGTGACTGAAGTCGTATTTCCTCATTTTGGATCTTCAATTTTGTTCCATTGATCTATGGGTCTATTCTTGTGCCAGTACCATGTTGTTTTTATGACTATAGCTCTGTAATACATCTTAAAGTCTGATATAGTAATTCCCTCACAGCATTGCTCTTAGTGCTCAGGGTTGTTTTGCTTATCCGAGGTCTTTTGTGCTTCCATATGAATCTTAGCATGTTTTTTTCCAATTTTGTGAAAAATGTCATGGGGATTTTGATTGGCATTGCTTTGAATCTGTAAATGACTTTTGGTAGGATGGTCATTTTCACAGTATTAATTCTACCAATCCATGAGCATGGGAGGTACTTCTATCTTCTGATGTCTTCCTCAACCTCTTTAATGATTTAAAAATTTCATGGTAGAGTTCGCTAGTCTCTTTCATCAGATTTATTCCAAGATATTTTAATTTTTTTGCAGCAATTGCGAATGGGAGCATTTCCCTGTATTCTTTCTCCAATTGCTTATTATTGATATATAGAAAGGCTACTGATTTTTGTAGATTGATTTTATAACCTGCCACTATACTGAAAGTGTTCTAGGTCTTTTCTGGTGGAAC
>NW_008345695.1:21675-22495 GCF_000622305.1 Nannospalax galili | reverse complement strand
GTTTCCAGCACTATGTTAAAGAGAAATGGAGATAGTGGACAGCCTTGTCTGGTTCCTGATTTCAATGGGTATGCTTCCAGTTTTTCTCCATTTAGAATGATGTTGGCTGTGGGTTTGTTATATACAGCTTTAATTATGTTGAAGTATGTTCCCTCCAGTCCAATTCTCTGTAGGTATTTGAACATAAATGCATGTTGAATTTTGTCAAAGGCCTTCTCTGCATCTATTAAGATGACCATGTGGTTCTTGTCTTTGAGCCCATTTATTTGATTTATGGTGTTTATTGACTTGCATATATTGAACTATCCCTGCATCTCTGGAATAAAGGTGACTTGATCATGGTGGATGATCTTTTCGATGTGTGCCTGTGTACATTTTGCAAGTATCTTGTTGAGAATTTTTGCAACTATGTTCATTAAGGATATGGGTCTGTCGTTGTCTTTTTTGGTTGTATCTTTGCCTGGCTTTGGTATTAGAGCCATGCTGGCTTCATAGAAGGAATTTGGAAGTTCTCCCTCCATTTCTATCTTTTTGAATAAATTAAGTAGTATTGGATGTAGATCTTCTTTAAATGTGTGATAGAATTCTGCTGTAAATCCATCTAGTGCTGGGATTTTTTAGTCTGGAGGTTTTGTGTTACTGTTTCAATTTCTTTTTGTGTTATGGGTCTGTTTAAACTGTTAATTTCTTCTTGGTTTAGTTTTGGTGGTTTGCGTGCTTTTAGATATCAAGTCCATTTCTTTTAGGTTTTCAATTGTAGTAGCATGTAGATTTTTAAAGTATTCCCTTATAATGTTCTGGATCTTTTTGGTGTCTGTTG
>NW_008345695.1:21072-21448 GCF_000622305.1 Nannospalax galili | reverse complement strand
TTTATCTTTTCAAAGAACCAGCTCTTAGATTTGTTGATTCTTTGTATTGTTTTCTTTGTTTCAATTTCATTAATTTCTGCCCTGATTTTTATTTCTTCTTGTCTCCTCTGTTTGGGTTTCGATTGCTGCTGCTTTTCAAGTGTATCGTGTTGTAACATTAAGTCATTTATTTGTGTTCTTTCAGATATTTTGATATAGGCAATTAGAGCTACAAACCTCCCTCTAAGGACTGCTTTCAGTGTGTCCCAGAAGTCTTGTTCTGTTGTATTGTCCTTTTCATTTAGTTCCAGGAATATTTTTTATTTTCTCTTAATTTCTCTTTTGACCCATTCATCATTCAGGAGTGTGTTGTTTAATCTCCATGTGTTCATGTGGT
>NW_008345695.1:14879-20266 GCF_000622305.1 Nannospalax galili | reverse complement strand
CCATGTCCTGTATTGTCTCTAGGGAATTCTCATTGTGCTCCTCTAGAGTATTACTGGTATTTGGTGGGGATATGTTATTTTGGTTTTTCCTGTTATTATTTTTTCTCTGTGATTTTGACATGGCAATTTGTTTTGTTGTTTCTGATTCTTGTGTGAGACTCAAGCCTTCAAGTTTAGATCTGCTTCTTCTTGTGAAGTTTATGTGCCTTTGTGGCTTACTTTTTGGGCGTGAAAGGCTGTTTCCTCTAAGCTTCAAGTTTTCTCTTTTGATTTTATATTGGAGTGGCCAGATTGCTTTTGTCTTCAGGAGTTCCCACAGAGGCCCAAGGCAGATGAGGATAGGATCCTCCCAGGCTTTCTTATAAGGTCTGGATCCCTCCAGGATAGATTTTGGCCTCAGGAATTTGGGGGTTGGACTGGCCTGGGACCTGGGCCCAGGAAAGATGCTGGTCTAGGGCCGCTGGTGGCCCTGCCACCCAGAGATGCAAAGGAAGCTGGGTGTGGGATGCGGCCCCAAGGGCTCCTGGGGACTGCACTGAGTAGCTGGGTTGGTCTGGATGCAAAGGACCAGGAAGAGGAAAATCAACTTACCCCTAGAGAGAGGCCTGTGGTTTGGAGAGAGGCCTGTGGCTCTTGTAGGCCCAGGAAAGCAGAGGGAGGTGAGGCGGGGCCAGGCCCAGAAGCAGTGCTCCTGGGGACCTGAGAATTAACTGAGTTTGTCTGGCAAAGGATCAGAAAAAAGCAGTGGTGGTTCCCCAGGTGTCTGTGGCACCAAGACTAGGAACTGGACAGGACCCAGGCTAGGAGGAGAGACTGGCAGGGGAGATGGGAGGGTGAGCGGATCTTGGGGAGTCAAGGCGAGGAGGGCCCAATCAACTTACCCTGGAGAGAGAAGCCTGTGGATCAGAGAGAGGCCTGCGGGTCCTGCTGGCCCAGGGATGCAGAGCCAGAGATACTTTTAAATAATAAGATTTTAAAACAAAATAAGGGTGTACAGGAATTTGATATTAGTGCAACATTTTCCTTTAAGAAATTATTTCTAAATTTTCCTTAGGCATTATATGCAATTAATCACTGAGAAGAAACCTTGTACAAGCAGACATGACCAGACTTTACATACAGTGTCATGGAATATTATTTTATAAGAAATTATATACGATTTTGGTTCCTGAAATTTACTCATGACTGGACACAACTGAAATGGCAATCAAAGGACAGGTTTTTAAGCTGCTCTAAGTAATGACTTTACTGAAAAAAAAAGAAAAAGAAAAAATTATTTTTACCTATTCTTCGTGGATTACCTTGGTAATTTCTATATAGTCGTTTTTCAAAAATGTTGATTCTATATTTCAGTGTTAGAATTGTTTCTAAACAATAACATTAAGTATGACGGACAGTGCCCTCCCCCCAATTCCTCTGGACTCCCACCATCTTTCCTCTCCTGACATTCCTCTCTTCCCCATACTATGGTCCCTTGCATAACCCTCCCTCCTCTCCTCCCTCCAATTACCCCCACTTTTTCCACCTCCCTCAGGTAACATCTGTTTCCTACTATCCCCCTTTCAGATTGTTTCTTTTTCTTTACCTCCATGTCCCCTTTCCCTTTTCATGGCACCTGGTGTTACATCAGAATTTGTCTACTCACATATAGGAAGAATGAAACTTGACCCTTATCTTTCACCCTGCACAAAAGTCAGCTCCAAATGGATCAATGACCTCGATATAAAACATGAAACTTGGAAATTGCTAGAAGAAAACATAGGCAACACCCTATAGGCATTGGAAAGGACTTTCTAAATCAGACACCAGCTGCTCAGTCACTAAGGTCAACAATCAATAAGTGGAACCTCATTAACTTACAAAGTTTCTGTACGGCGAAAGAAACAACCAAGGAAGGGAAGAGGAAACCCACAGAGTGGGAGAAAATCTTTACCAGCTGCACATCTGAGAGAGGATTAATAACCTAACAGTTCTTAAGTCTCTAATGCAGCAACTTAGTCAAGAAGCTGTTTCAGTACAAGGGCTGTTGAATTGGAACTTGTTTCATAACTGGTTTGGCACCAAATAAAACTAAGGGTAAGTGATGGATGACAAAGACTTGGAGAGAATACATTCAGACCAGGTCTATTCTGAGAAAAGGTATGTCTCTAGCCTCATTGTGTGGCCCTGATACCTTTAGTATTTCCAAGATTTAAGCAGATCACATTTTGTGATCAACACAGTATATAGATACAATTATTTAGGAGCTGTGAAAGTTCAAAGACAAAAAGAGTTTTTCAGCATGAGATATATACTAAAATATCAGTAAATGGAGCAATTATTAATGTACTTCTTAAAATACACTTAAAATTAATAAAGGAAATGTTAAATAATTAAAATATATTTAAGAATTATGTCTTATAAAAATAATTTTGCATATGAAGAAAACATCGTCTAGATTAGGAAATATATACTTCAATGTATCTTCTAAGTGTTAATATCTTTATGGGTCAAGTACACATGAGAAGCAAAAGGTTAAGCAACAGTGCTCAAATCCCTATCTTATGGCATCATGTGGCAAGATTATGTAATTCATTAAGTACTGCTGATCATCTGTAAAAAGAAAATTTATTTTGACATGAAAGCAGAAAGCAAGAGCTAGGAACCTGATTTCTCATAATAATCCAATAATAACTGTACATGGAAATTGAAAATATGACTGTTTTTCAAGAGGTGATTTCATAGAGCTAATTAAAATCATCACATTCTTGGCTTGGATGAGTATCACTGAATTAAGTGTTCATCTACATAGTCAAACAACTTTAACTTTTCAATGGAATCATTGCTCAAAATACCACATGAGAATGGATGCCTAGAAATAAGGACAATGCCACAAAGATTCTCTGGTGAGAACAGAAAGGAATAAACAGTCTCAAGCTGTTTATACAAATTCAGGTAAACTTCTTGGTAAAATGCTACTGAAACCTGAAATTCCAATAAGTGTCTTTTGAGAGTGTTTATTATCAATCCTTATTGTCTACCATAATTTAATTTGTATACTGTATGATTGTAGTAAGAATTTCTAATTTCAATAAGAGCTATTGAACTAGTCTTATTAATAAAGTAGAGAAAAATGAGCTGGAAATTCTTATTATCTCTCCTTCTATTTAACGTCATGAATGAGCCTCAGATATCTGCACCTTCATTATGTTGTACTTTATTTATCATGGATGGACTTTACCACAATATAGACAAAGTTTAATTGCTTTATACTTTTTTTAACCTAGATTTTTCATGTAAGGTCCATGTATGCATGAGGATTGAAATAAAACACTATTACTTAGTCAAGTGACAATGAAACCTATGAGCATCAGAGTAAGGACTAAACGTCCCTCCTGGAGGGAGAAGGTGAAAGGGAGGCTCCTTTGAAAGAAAAACTCAAGAAGTAAAAGAAATTTACAAGCATCAGGCCGATCCTGAAATTTACAATATTCATAAAGCAAGTAACTTCTAGGTAAGAAGTAACAACGGTGGCATTTTCTTTGATGTAGCTGCCTTTCAGTCAATCCATGCTTCAGTTAATCCCCCCCCCCATTCTTTTGGTTTCCTCAGCTAAACTTGGTGGGCACTGTCTCTTTGGTCTGCTGTCAGTGTCAATAGGCTTTTGTTTAAACATTTAAAGTAACACCTGTTCTTTCAGCAGTAGCATCACTTGCCCACAAGAGTTGTCCATTTTTACCACAGTGTGATCATGTCCTTATGTATGAGTTTTGAAGTCAGTGTCAAATAATGCATAAATTTCTGGATATAGTTTATAAACAATTCCCCCAAATCAATAGCTATCTCTATGCTACATTTCATGTACATAGCCACAAAAATAACTATCATAGAGTAGTCCTTAATAAATAAAATTGTTTTAAAATACTGTATAAATATACAAAATATATGCTAAAATGTGCTCTCTTTGTACTAGTTTTTATTTTATCATCAAAGTTTTGGTAGATTATATGTTAATTTTTGTGTATATCATTCTATTCAATTTTCTGATTTCCCTCCAAGGTTTTGGAGAAATGAAGGAAGCAACATGGATATGAAAGAGAAGATCAACTGCAATGCAATCTCATGAAAACCTTCTGTGATCATACAATGGTGTGTTCTAGAGCTATAATGACCATTCAAAATTGTACTGAATAAGAACAGGGATCTTAAAAAAATGTTGTTTGGGAATCTAATACAGGGGTCAGGGTCTTTGGCCATGTACACCAACAAGACATTGAATGTTGTTCCTGAGAAAGGAGAATGTTACCTTGGGCAAAGTGGCCCTTCTCAGCTGAGAGGGTTTTTAGTTCCCTATAGCTGTAACAGGTGAGTAAACGGTTCATCCACCATGGAGAAGGAAATGTGCCTCAGCATCTGTTGAACTCCAGACACTGAATTGCTTTGCTGTAATTGTTTTACATAAATTCTGGAAATTTATCTCTAGGATTTGTTGTTCTACTACTGTGGAGACAGCTTTCAAGATGATGTTCAGGTTGAGGAGCCCTGAAGTTGGTCTTAGGCTCTCACTGGTCCAGAGCCTCTCTTTTGCCAAACAGTCAGCAGTACGCATCTCCTTCACTCTTGGTTAGCATTTGTGCTTGTCTAAGCAGCTAATCTAAGAGGGAGATACCTTTTTGCCTATAATATTTGAGTCAATAGTAAATTTATTCTCATTTTATGGTGGATTACTTCATCAAATTTAGGGTAAAGTTGTCTAAAGACTTTGCCACGTATTAGCAGATGGCAGGCAGGCATATAGTATTCTGCTCTATTTTTAGCAGACACTTAACAGTATTTACTTATTTATTTATTTATTTTTAATTTATTTTTATTTGTTTATTTGAGACAGAGTCTCCTTATAACCCCAGCTGGCCTAAATAAACCAGGCTGGCCTTTATCTCACAGAGAACGGCCTGTTTCTGTACCAAGTGCTGAAATGAAAGGCATGGATCTCCATGCCCAGTGATATCTTACTCTGTTTCTTACATTTATACTTGATGGATGCTTGAATCAATAACAAAATAGTTTTTCTTACTTTTTCTAAACATTTTTGTTTGTTGCTTTAACTTATGGAGTCTTTTCAAGGGAAAACACACATGAGTGTATTCAGAAACCTTTATAAAAACAGGACATTTGCTTTCCTGACTGTTCTGCACCCTCAGCCTCCTATACCCTTTTGAACATGAGCCAATCGAGTTCATAAAGATAAATTCACTTTTCCAAGGAAAAATTCAACTTCTCTGAAAAATTCTTTACTTCTCTTATTCCTAAGAGTTTTTTTTTCAGCCAAGAAATAATATACCTTGTCTTTTCACTCATTCTTTGAAATCTACTGCTCATGGCCTCGGTCTTTCAGAGGTTAGACTTTT
>NW_008345695.1:14215-14666 GCF_000622305.1 Nannospalax galili | reverse complement strand
ACATTTAATATAATACATTATGTTATGTGATAATATATAATATGGGCAAGAAAAATGAACTAAAATCAATTGTTTGTTTTAAATTCTAAATAAGCTAATTGTAAAGTAAAAATCATATGATAAATCTAGAGAAACAATGAGCCAACTTTATAGTCAGTCTTAGTATTTTACCATTGTCATGATTACTTAACATTGTTTAGAAAGTTCTAGATGATGTAACAAAAAATTGGAACATTGGAAAAAAATTTCAAATGTTTCTCTACATTTACACACTGAGTTCTAATGAGTTCATTTTAATTTACAAGAAACAAATTGATGAGAAATACATACATTTTCAAAATTCAAGACAGAAATGAGTTCTACTTCATCGTAATTAAGAAAATATGTCAAGAGAAAGAAAATACAGCCCCAGATGAGAAGGAGACATTTATAAGACATCACCTACACACTT
>NW_008345695.1:12562-14093 GCF_000622305.1 Nannospalax galili | reverse complement strand
ATTACAGGGAACCTTCCCATTCAAAAATAGTCATAAAAAAATCTAGGAATAAATCTAACCAAAGAAACTAAAGATCTCTACAATGAAGAATTTAAGTCTTTGAAGAAAAGGATTACGTTAGACACCAGGAGATGGAAAGATCTCTTGTGTTCATGGGTTGGTAGAATTAATGTAATGAAAATGACCATCTTTCCAAAAACCAATCAATAGATTCAATGCAATGCCAAGCAAAATTTCCATGATAATCTTCACAGAACTAGAGAAAATGGTAAAATCCATATGGAATCACAAAAGACCCTGGGTAGCCAAAGCATCCTTGAGCAAAAAGAGAAATGCTGTGAGGGTGGGGGGTGGGGGGGTAACATCCCAGTTCTCAAACTACCTTACAGAGCTGCAGTCATAAAAACAGCATGGTACTAGCATAAACACAGATATACAGCTCAATGAAACATAGCAAAAGACAGAGCCATGAGTGCACATAATTTCAGTCACCTGATATTTGACAAAAATGCGAAGAACACACACTGGAGGAAAGACAGCCTCTTTAACAAATGGTGCTGTGGAAACTATACTTCCACACACAGAAGAATGAAATTAGGCCCTATCTTTCACTGGCACAAAAATCAACTCCAAATGGACCAAATACCACAATATGAAACTTGAAATTCTGAAAATGTTAGAAGAAAGCATAGGCAGCACTCTACAAGATATAGGTATAGGAAAGTACTTTCTAAATCCAACATCACTTGCTTAGGAGTTAAGGCCAACAATTGACGAGTGGGACCTAAAAAGCTTCCATACAGCAAAAGAAATAACCAAGTAAGTGAAGAGGAAACCTGAAGCACGGGAGAAAATCTTCACCAGCTACATATCCAAGAGAGAATTAATACCAAGAATATACAAAGAATTCCAAAACAAAGAAACAAGAAAACAAATGACCCAATAAAAAGATGGGGTAAGGACCTGAACAGAATGTTCTCAAAGAAATAAGGGACACCTTAAAAACTATTTAACACCTGTAGTAATTAAGGAAATGAAAATCAAAACCACTTTAAGCTTTCATTGTATCCCAGTCAGACTGGCTAAGATCATGAGTACAAATGGCACCAAATCCTGGTGAGGATGTGGGGAAAGGGGACCGCTCATCCACTGCTAATGGGATTGCAAATTAGTGCAACAACTATGGAAAGCAACTTTAAAAAACTAAAAATGAATCTACCATATGATCCAGTTTTACCACTCCTTGGCATATACCAAAAGGACTCGTTCTACTGTAGAGATGCTTGTACATCCATTTTTGTTGTTGCTCTTTCACAATAGCTAAGAAACAGAACCAATTTAAATGTCTTTCAACTGACAAATGGTTAATGAAAATATTTTATATTTACACATATGGGGCTCTACTCAGTATTACAGAAAGACAAAATCATGAAATTTGCAACGTTCAAAGTAGACAAAAATTGTAAACTAAACAATTATACAATGAAAGCTCTGATATAAAAATGTCCCAAATGACATAATTTACTAAAAG
>NW_008345695.1:10021-11997 GCF_000622305.1 Nannospalax galili | reverse complement strand
TATTACTGTAGACTCATCCATTGTGAACCAGGTATCACTGCAATGGGAGATGTCAAAGATGAGCAGGCAGACCATGAAAGCATGTTGACAAGAGATATAAGAGAAATCTCTGTACCCTATGCTTAACATTGCTGTGATACCAAATCTTATATAAAGACCATTAAAAAGAACAATTTCTGGGGCTGCAGAAATGGTTCAGTGGTTAAGAGCACTGGCTGCTCTTGCAGAGGACTCAGGTTCAGTTCCCAGTACCCATATGGCAGCTAACAACAGTCTATAGCTCCAGTTCCAGGGAATATAATGTCCTCCTATGACCTCCAAGAGCATTGCACAACTTAGGGGCAATTACATGCATGCAGGGAATATACTCATGCACATAAAAATAAAAATAAGAATAAAATAATTTAAAAAGAACAATTTACATTCAGGACTCTGTCATTGTCAAGCAATGTCAATTCTGTTTCTAGCTTGTCCTCTATCATAATAGTTTGTTGTCTCCGAGTTTCTTTTTAATGTCGCTACTACTATTTGCTTATATCATTATCTGTTTAAAACCTGTCCTTTTTTCCTCACCTGTAGGTTCTCTCTAGTTCCACCCTGACTGGCAGTCACTATGTAAATCAGGTTGTCTTCAGTCTTGCAGAGCTCCACCTGCTTCTGCCTCTGTAGGTCTGGGATTAAAGGCAAAAGCAACCATGCCCGGTGTACACCTGTCCTTCTTTAGACTCTAAGGTCCACAAACAAAGAGGCTATGCCTCTTTCATTCAGATCTTTATATCTGATGACTGGCACAGGAAGTGATTATCTGGTTGACTTTATGTGTCAATGTGGCTGGACTATGAGATACCCAGATAGTTGGTAGACTTTATTTCTGAGTGTGTTTGTGAGGGCATTTTTATAATTAAAATTTGAATTAGTGAACTAGTACTCAGACAGCCTTCGTATTAGAGTCTATCTCTTCCACTCCCAAGAGACCTGAACAGATCAAGGAAGATGGGTGATTTTCACTCTCCTTGGTCTGAAATATCCATCTCTTTGGATATCAGTGTTTCTATGTTTCAGACTTTCAGACTCAGATGGGTAGTTATAACACTGTCCCTCAATTCTCAGACCTTTAGACATGGACTGAAATTAACCACTTGCTTTTTTGACTTTTGCTATTATGGGTGGCAGATTAATGCCCTTACTTTCATACCCATGTAATCTATCTCTCACAATAAATTTCATATACATATGCACATATATGTATACATACCAATAGTGCCTCTATCTGTCTGTCTATCTATCTATATCTATCTATCATCTATCTATCTATATCTATCTATGTATCTATCATCTGTCTGTCTGTGTATCTATCTATCTATCTATCTATCTATCATCTGTCTATCTTCTGTCTATCACCTATCATCTATCTAACTATAATCTATCTATCTATCTATCTACCTATCTCTATCTATCTATCTATCTATCTATCTATCTATCATATATCTACCTATCTCTATCTATCTATCTATCATCTATCTCTATCTATCTATCTATCTATCTATCATCTATCTATTATCTGTCTATCTATCTTACATCTATCTATCTATATCTATCATATATCTATCATTTACCTATTATCTATCTCAGTTCTAGTTCTATGTAGATCCTTAATGCAATGGCATGCAATCTATGCTTAACCGAAATAGGAGGAACTAAGAAAAATGTACATATTAATCAATTATTATATGTATACTTTCATAGACTATAGGTATACATGACATAAGAACATCGTGAATTCATGTGACACCATCATTAAAGGCATCTTTCTCATTTTTGTTATTTAGAACTGATGAAAGCAGCATTTATTGGAAACATACTACAACGTTCTTAATTTGTCCGCCTCTGTCATGGCAGGTAGTCATTTCTTTTCTTGAATACTTTCCCTGAGTTTCTGGGAGGCAATGGCAGCATGAGTCACATTTTAGGATCAT
>NW_008345695.1:3093-9542 GCF_000622305.1 Nannospalax galili | reverse complement strand
AAAAAGAGGAATAATTATTTTAAAAGTGTTTTATTTCCACATCTGTGTATTCAGTGTACAATCACCCTTTGTTAATAATATTCTACTTCTCTGTATTTTGAAATTTCAAAATATAAAAAATTGAACATGTAGCTGTGTGGATACAAAGATATGGGTGAAGACAGAAGAGCTATTCTATTCTCTTTCTCTATTGTTCTGGATACTTTAAGTATTTCACTTGATCCTTATGAAGTATCTCATCTTCAAAGTACTTATAATACATGTCTTAAGTAAAGATAATAATTGAGCTACAAACTTGCATAACCTCTTAGCTGTAGGAGCTATAGCCCTAAGATAAGAGTAAATTAGAGCAAAATGACATTACTTTTGAAATACAAATATTTACATATGCTTAATTTTAGGTAAGTGTTCACTGAAGCAATCAAATGGAACTTTCTTTCATTAGGTGAAGAATTTTAAATTAACTTTGCACATGTGTTCCTACTGTGCTCTTCTTAACATGTCAGTTCGTGTACAGTCATCTAATAAATAAGAACTAAGAATGGGAAAGAGTACTTACATTTTAGGAAACAATATGTCTGTTGAATTATTCAGGTTTCTGATTTATATTTTCACATATTTCTTTTTCCATAAAAATGCCAAATTGTGCACTTTAATTTATTATTTTATTTTCATGTGTATGCCATGTGGGTGCTTGGAATCAAACCTAGGTTCTCTGCAAGAGCAGTCAGTGCGTGGAACCACTGAGCTATCTCTCCAGCCCCATATTTTCATATATTTCTTACATAAATAATACATTGGAATAGCAACTGAATTTTCAACAATTTTTATGCTCTTTCTAATATTGCATTAATGAAATATACATTTCAAGGCAAGAAAATGCCTCCAGAGAACTTTTCATTGCAGGTGGCTTTGTTTAAGTTTGCAGTAGTTCTAACAGATTATAGTATCTTTACAAGGTGCCCTCTTGAAATGGTGTGAGCTCAGATTTTATTCCATCAGTGGCTTATTGATACACTATTTATTATATATAAATATATCTAGAAGAAGAACGTTATGTCAAACATTTTTAACTTTGGATCTTCTAGTCTTGTTTTGGAGACCTAGACAAGGACTGGAGCCACAGCTTTCTGTACAGAGCTCATCATCAGCAAAGACCTTATTTTATTTAAAAAAAGATTCAGAGACTGGAGAGATGCTCAGCAGTTAATAGCAATGACTGTTGTTGAAGAAGACTGGGGTTAAGTTCCCAGCACCCACATGGCTAACAACTCCAGTTCCAGGGTATCTGATACCCTCTCCTGGCCTCCATGAACAATATGGGGCCAGGTAAAACACTCACACATAAAATAAAAATAAATGAACAAAAAATTCAAAATAAAATCAAAAGAAAAAAACAGTTGAATGCCTAGGTAAAAAGAAAATGCATATGTCTATATGCATCATTTTTACTCCACCAACTCTTTTTGAGAGCTACAGATAATTTTAATGACTCATTTCAAAAAATCATCCGGACTTCTGGAATAAGGAACAATAGGTGAGCAATTATTGATGAATGATTTATTTATTTATTTATTTATTTTTTTTTTTTTGAGACAGGGGCTCCTTGTAGCCCCAGCTGTCCTGGAACTCACTATGGAGGCCAGGCTGGCCTTGAACTCACAGAGATCCACCTGCCTCTGCCTCTCGAGTGCTGGGATTAAAGGCGTGTGCTACCAGGCCCGGCAATGAATGATTTTTTTAAATGTATGATATTCAGACCAAAATCATAACAACACCTCGTACTATCTTCCTGGCTTGAAACTTGAAAGCATTACCTCTACCTACCACAGTACTGAAGTGTAAGAGGATTAAGACTGCATTCTCCAAAATTGTCACTAGACGGGAGAAAAGAGCTTTGGTTAGGTATTTGGTTTGGTATTTTAGCTGGTAAATTTCAGTACAGGTAACAGGAATTCATTTGATCTCTTAGTGAAACTATTTGAAAGCTGTTGGCAAATTTTGTTATTCTTGGAACTGTTGATCATCACTCAGTGCACAGAAGGAACTGAGGAAATTTTCAGTGTAGTCTACCTATCACTGAGGAGTTATGCTGAGGTCTGGCTGGTGCAACTGGCACTAGTCAGTCTAAGTGTTTTAAAGAATCTCTTGCCCTGAGGTGGTAGCATACTTCAGCACATTTTGTCTTTGGATCTAAAGGCTTTGAGATAGCTTTCTGGCATTCTTTCAAGTAGAATGGTGTGCAAACAGGATCATACATAGCCAAATTGGTGACAATACCTCCTTTTCCAAAACTTTGACTGAAATCTGTAGTCCTGGGTGCCTGCCTTAAAAGTTGTAAATTTAAATTTTATTATTCCTAGTCATCTGGCCTTTTGTTTACATCAAATGCTACCTTTCAGCAGCTAGAACCACTATCTTTCAGTAACCTTACCTACCTTGTGGATAGCAAACTCTAATTCTTTCATCCAGATATTTATTGTCCACTTAATATCTTGTTTTTTTCTTTATTTTGTAGTTGTTACACCCTTAATATTTGTTATACCTTCCTAATAAAATTTTAAATGTGCATGTTCTTGATTATACTTTATATAACAGAATTCCAAAGTGTGCTCATCTACTGTGACTGAAACTTTATTCATATTTGATTAGTAATTCTACAATTTTACTGCCTGTACACCCTGAAGACCATCTTACTCTATTAATTTAACTAAATTAGACACCTAATAAGAATAGATTCATGCTGTATTTAGTTTTCTGAGAATGATTTTTTCCACTTGCCAAAACTTGCATGAATTATTTTATATTTGTTCATACTTATTCTGGACCCCCAAATCCTGATTTTAATAGCCAGACTCAATTTAATCAATCATTTATTCTTTTTTAAATATTTTATTTGTTTATTTTTTTATGTGTATACATGTATTGCCTGCATGTATGTGAGTGGACCCATGTCATGCAATGCTGCGGAGGTCAGAAGAGGGCTTCGGATTCCCCTAGAACTGGAGTTAAGAAAAGTTTGTAGTAGCCGTGTGGGTGCTGGGACTCAAACCCAGGTACTCTGCAAGAGCAGTCAGTGCTCTTAACCTCTGAGACATCTCACTAGCCCCAATCATTTATTCTTAATATAGAAATTCCTAGATGGTACATTAAAATCATGACAAAAAATAAGAACACAAGAAAGACATTACTCACAGTAACTAAGCTAATACTCTGAATGACATAATATTTTGAATGACTTTGTACATGTATTATTTAAAAAGTGAAATAAGATATATAGTAACTCTCTACTGAAGTCATAATCATGGAATGAACTTTGGTTCCTTTATAATGTGAGGGTGATAGTGACCTGCTATGAAGTTTGAAAATTAGCAGCACTAGGCCACCTGAGAGCAACATGGAGATGCAAACAAGAGGTTACCACAGCAGATCCGAGATACCCAGTAGGAAACGGAAGCAGGAACTGGCAGAAACACTTGCAAACCTGGAGAGATAGATGAATATTTTGAAGGAAGCTACCTGGAAAACAATCAGATGTATGGCAAAATCATCTGAGGCTGGGATCAGTATCTGACCAATTTAAAACAAAACAAAACAAAACAAAAAAAACAAAACAATAGCAAAAACAATCAGAGGAACCAGAAGTTTACGGAAGCCGAGCGGCTCTCACTTGCAAACCTGGAGAGATAGATGAATATTTTGAAGGAAGCTACCTGGAAAACAATCAGATGTATGGCAAAATCATCTGAGGCTGGGATCAGTATCTGACCAATTTAAAACAAAACAAAACAAAACAAAAAAAACAAAACAATAGCAAAAACAATCAGAGGAACCAGAAGTTTACGGAAGCCGAGCGGCTCTTCGGTAAATCGTCAGTTACCTCAGCAGCTGCAGTAAGTGCATCGGCAGGAGTTCAGGACCAGCTCATTGAAAGGAATGAGCCAGGAACAGGACAGAAAGCCATGATTCTCCAGACTTCCACTATCAGAAGGATACTGCCCCCAGGACCTGGAGAACCTGGACAGCTCTGTGCAGGGAGTGAAGCCCCAAAAGGCTGCCTCTTCTACCTCTTCAGGGAGTTACGGGAGCAGCCACACACACACACACACACACACACACACACACACACACACACACACACACACACACAAAGGAATAAAAACCAGCACAGGATTGATTTGAAGTTAAAAGACTGTTAGAAGACTCATTAGCAGAAGCTTCAGGCTGTGGAGCCCTGATTCCCTCTGACCTCACAGAGGCAATGCTCTCACCTAACTGTATGGCCATCCACCTCTGCCCTCCCAGACCCAGTACCTGTGACTGAGTTTAGTTTTGTTTTATGCTGAAAGTAGTCCCCAAGTTCCATTGCAGATGGAGGCTGTAAATATCTATTATTCTCTTGCTTTGTTTTATATTGTATTGTTTTTCTATTATTGTTTGTACCATCTAATTTTCTTTTGGGACATTTTGTGATGATTTTGTACAGCTGGTCATCTGTCTCAAGCTGTTGTCCTATTCGAAACTGAAACTAAAGTAGCTTTCTGGAAGAAGAAGGAAGAAGAAAGAAAGAAAGAAAGAAAGAAAGAAAGAAAGAAAGAAAGAAAGAAAGAAAGAGAAAGCAAGAAAATTAGAACTAAATGACAATAAATGTCTAATTTCAGTTTTCTTTATTTTTTATAGAATTTTTGCAAATTTCATACAATATGCTTTAACCACATTTAGACCTCTTACCCACCTGCCTTCCAACCCTCAATAACCCTTTGCCCCATTTCAAGTACTCTATTGTTAACCGTAGGAGAACGGGAACCTCCTACACACCTCCCCATTTCCAGGCTGGGCTTCTGTCTAGTTTGAGTTTATGTGAGTCTTGTCATCATTGCTATGAGTTCATATGTGCAACTTCCCAGTTGTGTAGAAAATTCTGTCTTCCTCATGGTTATCCACCACTTTGGGTTCTTAAAATCTTTCCACTGACTTTTCCACAATGATCCCTGAACCTTGTCAGGTTTGTCATTACTATGTCAATATTATAATTACCTGAACAAATAAAAACTTGGCACTTAAATTTATTTTTTGAGTCATCAGGAACTCCAAGGACACTTGCTCCCCTAGGTATCTTTAGGAACAGTCTATCTCCTGGAAATGTGCTGATGGAATTGTCTCTGGGACACTGTTTCTGGAACTATCTCTTGAAGTCCAGCTCCATCCAGAATTTTATTCAAAATGGCTTCAATTGGGAAAGTACAATCTTGGCTCCACCCTGATCTTATCAATCTGGCCTTTAGACCACCCCTTGCAATAGAATGTCTTTATTCACCCAAGGTCATACTTCCTTCTCAATCTGCAGTGTGTGCCATGGAGATGAATGTGCTACAAGCACTGTGACATGTTCATTCTCAACCATACTCATTTTTATTCATTATCTTTTTGCGTGGAATACCAAATTGAGGTTGCCAAGGGAACAAGATAGGTGCCCAGGTCACAAGACACAAAAGCACATGGTTCTGCTGGGGTTAATTAAAGCCATTAGTCCAGATTATGTTTGGTTATACAAGTCATTCCCACAGTTCCCTTTTCTTTGTTTTACAAATAAAGAAGCATGTCTATCTGGGTGGTCACAGGTGATGGTCTAATTATGGTTGGTAGGCTAGTTATGGGATGTGCTGAAGAATCAGATCAGAATGATGTCATCCTAGGTCTCTGAAGTAGCTGGCATGGCAGTGAAACAGAGAAGATAAATGAAATGACAGCTTGAATTCAAATATGCATGATTGAAATTCAGGAGAAAGTTCTCTTGCCAAGGTGTTGTTTTCTAGTCTGCCTTTACCAGTCATGCTACTATCCAAGCAGGCCTGTAGGAGAAAGCTCAGCTTATCTAGCAATAGGTTACTAAGGCTGATATTAGTATTGGTTAAGGGCTCCATTTTGTGAAGCAGACCTTAAATCCAACCAGAAAGTGGTTTGTTACTCCTATAACATTTGTCACTACTGCACCAGTGGGCATATCTTGCCCAGGCCAATTACTGTAACTCAGCATAGAATTCATAGTTGGAAAAAAGATGATGATTATTTTTCTCATCCAGTGCATGCATATCGCCTTCCAGCATTATGAAAGGTAGCTGGTAGGAATGAGGTCAGTTCCAGCTTGATTTCTCCATGTTTGTTCTATAACTCCTGGATGTAAAATCCTCAGCAAAACAAGTTTCTTCCTCTATTTTTTTCTCATCCAGTGCATGCATATCACCTTCCAGCATTATGAAAGGTAGCTGGTAGGAATGAGGTCAGTTCCAGCTTGATTTCTCCATGTTTGTTCTACAACTCCTGCGTGTAAAATCCTCAGCAAAACAAGTTTCTTCCTCTATTTTTATTTTATTTCTTCCTTTTTTTCTTCCCCTATTTTTAAAAAAGACATTTATTTAGGATACTCTAGTATGATATTATCCTGAACT
>NW_008345695.1:1252-2956 GCF_000622305.1 Nannospalax galili | reverse complement strand
AGCACATTTGTAGTGTTCCTGCACATGAGGAGCTGAGCAGATTTGATAGGCATGACATGAGAACACATTATCAGCCAGGAATGAGGAAGAGTTTGCATTAAAGTGTTCTCTTCATGACTCTTCATGAGTTATCTAGTGCTATATTTTCTTTGGATTCTTTTCTTTTTTTTTTAGTATGGCTCCCAAACACAGCAAGTGTTATCTGTACCTGTCTCAATACAAAAAGGGCTGTGATGCATTTTATAGGGAATAAATGCCTGCATACCATGAGTTATAATGTCATTGGACATGAATTCAATGTCATTGAGTTAACACTTTCCATTACATAAACATGCAAATATAAAACAATATTGCATGGTAAAAATAGCATCAACATAATCTTGTAAGACATAAACTCCATATTTTCAGAAGTGGAATGGCTTAGTGTTCATTAACCCAGCATTTACATATTTGTATAGAATACAAATATTGGGTTTACTGATTATTAGGGTAAAGATAGTGCTCTCCTCCTTTCTGGCCTATAACCATTTCTCCTTTTCCACAAATAATGTTATGTATATCTCCTACCAAGCACTCTAGACACCATAGTAATTCCATTTGCAAAAATGCAGTGAAATTCCTTTACATGTTGTAAATACAGTGTTCATGTATGTTCTCAAAAATGAAACATAAAAACTTGAACCTATCTGATTATCACAATTTTAAGAAAAACAGAATTATATTCTCCCTGAGAATCAAATCAAGATATGAAGAAATGTACAAGCTTCAGGACTGGTAGACTTTGGAATGGTTACCTACACACAGAGAGGTACATATACAGAAGAGGCTATGCTATATACCCAATCATATATACTTAAAGTATTATGCAAGCTAAGTTCAATCACTCCCTCACCTTGTAAATTTTTTTCTTTATTGTTTTTATTTTGTGTGTATGAATGTATTCCCTGCATGTATGTAAATGCACCTGTGTTGTTCAACGTCCTCGAAGGTCAGAAGTCATCAGATCCCTGGAACTGGAGTTACAGACAGTTTTAGCCATCATTTAAAGTGCTGGGAATTGAACCTAGGTGCTCTACAAGAGTAACCAGTGCTCTTAAACTCCGAGCCATCTCTCCAGCCCTGTAAAATATTTTTAAAATATTTCATTTATTATTTTTATTTTATGTGTACCGTATATTGCCTGCATGCAGGTAAGTGCACATGTCTCGTGCAATGCCTGCAGAGGTCAGAAGAGGCTGTCGGATCCCCTGGGACTGGAATTACAGACAGTTGTTAGCTACCATGTGGGTGCTGGGATTTGAACCCAGGTCTTCTGCAACAGCAGCCAGTGTTCTTAAGTGCTGAGACATCTCCCACATACACATAAACATCTCTGAGTATAATGTGTAATGGATTGATACACTATGCCATATCAATTCATACAAATTAAAAATTTACAGAATTAGTATGAGGGTTTTAAACACTTATGAGTATTTTAAATTCAATATTATATAAAACACACCTGAGGATAAACTTTGTCCTAAGGTAGTTAATAGTATAAGAGCATACTATTTGCTCCAGTTTGTGCTGTGTGACAAAATAATTCAGGATGATTTCTCTGTAAAGAAAAGATGCTGAGAGTGGAGAGATGGTTCTAACAGAGGATACAGGTTCAATTCCCATCACCCACTTAGTGGCTAATGACTATCTGTAATACCAGTTCCA
>NW_008345695.1:0-972 GCF_000622305.1 Nannospalax galili | reverse complement strand
GCCTTGTGACATTTGCTCCCATTGGCAGATCATGAGACTGATGGCTAGAGCTCACCATTCCCTAATCACCACCCTTGGAATTCCAAATTGCAACACTTAGATATTGCAACAGTCAGGGTCACGTGGTTTCTAGGAATCCAGGCTCTGTAATCTGAAACCCAGTATGCTAATGAGGCATCCTACCTGCTGTTCTGTGATAGGACATTAAGTCTGCTGTGGTAATAGGACGCTAAACCTGTTATGCTAATAAGGTATCCTACTTGCTGTGCTGTGATTGGACCACTACCCCTATATAAGCTTGTGCCTTCCTTCAATAAAGCAGACCTATGTCACTGAACTTGGTCTCCTGTGTCTGAATGTGGCTCTGCTGACACAGTCTCCTTAATAGCCCTGGGGTCCGGGACTGGGCAGAAGCAGTGATGACAGAAGGCAGCAAGGCAAGCAGAAGAGCGGCCTCAGCCCAGGGCAGGCAGAAGAGCAGCCTCAGCCCAAGGTGAGTGGAGGAGCATCCTCGACACCCGTGAGAACAAAGGAGTGGCACCCACGAGAACAGAGGAGTGGCCACCACTGGCGATGACCACAATATGGGATGAAGGCAGTCAACATTTCCACATTTTTAGTCATTTGAAGGCATGGAAGATTACCAGATTTCTCTATATCAATTGCATGATTTAAGTTAGCTAATTTTAATCAAATAAAATAATTACAGAACATGAAATTCCCTAATGCAGGCTGATATATACAATTTCTTATTAAAATCTACAATTTATTTTTAGTCTTTATTTTTAGTCCCCCTGCTCTTTTTTGAGAGTCAATATAATTTACCACTCTCTACCTAGAGATCATTCTAAGCACCTGTAGACTGGAAGCTGCCAACAGGATTCATTGAGGCCATGATTATTTTCATATGAAAATAATGGATAAGGGCTTTGACTACTTCTTTACTGGTCCCATTTATCAGAATGAAGAATT
>NW_008345694.1:0-6241 GCF_000622305.1 Nannospalax galili | reverse complement strand
GCCACTACAATACGGACTAAGTTTTTAAAAAGAACACCATAGAGGTGATGGGAATGGAACATCACACCTTATCGAGGGGCAAGACCTGTGACAAGCCCACCACCAATGAATGGTCAGGGATAGGGTTAGGGTTAGGGGTTAGGGGTTAGTGGTTAGGATTTGGGGTTAGGGTTAGGGTTAGGGGTTAGGGGTTAGGGTTTGTGTTTAGGGCTTAGGGGTTAAGGTTAGTGTTGGATTCGGGTTAGGGTTAGGGTTAGGTTACGGTTAGGTTGGGTTTAGGGTTAGGGGTTGTTAGGGTTAAGATTGTTAGGGTTGTTAGGCTTGTTAGGGTTTTTAGGGTTAGGGTTAGGGTTAGACATAAGGTTAGGTTAAGCGTCAGGGTTAGGGATAGTTTACGGTTAAGGTTAAGTTACGTTTGGGTTAGGGTAAGGTTTAAGGTTAGATGTTTAGGGTTAGAGGTTTGGGGTTAGGGTTAGGGGGTTAGGATTAGGTATAGGGTTAGGGATCAGATTAGGATTAAGGTTAGGTTTAGGGTTAAGGGATACAGTTCTGGATATATTTAAGGTAAGGGTTAGAGTTAGATTTATGTTTAGGGATAGTGTTATTGTTAGGGTTAAGGTTAGGGTTAAGATTCAGGTTACGGATAGGGTTAAGGTAGGGTAAGGGTTAGGGTTAGAGGGTTGGGGTTCGAGGGTTGGGGTTAGGGTTAGGGGGTTAGGATTAGGTATAGAGTTAGGGATCGGATTAGATTAAGGTCAGATTGAGGATTAAGGGATAGGGTTCCCCAGTACCACAAAAACAACCACAGTGTGGAAAATGCAGGTCCGGCAGGGATTTCACTTGGTCGACAGGCTTAGCTGTTGTTGTTGTCAGAGTCTCATTACAGTTAAAATGTTGGAGAAAATGTGGCCACAAAAATGGTCCAAAAGCAAATTAGCCTCAGTTTTGTAAATTAAAAAAAAAATAAGGAAAGTTTCTCTCTGGGTGATGGGATTGCACATTTTAAGTGCTGTCTTTTGCTTTGGTTTCCCCCACAAGTGTTCTACAGCAATACACTATCATTTATTTCCATCAGGCGCATTTTATTAGAAAGCTGATCCAATAAAAATTCTCAGGGCTGGTAAGGGGCTGTGGAGGTGGCTGTGGGGGTAAGGACGCTTGTCATGCAATCCTTTCCATCTGAGACCCATCCTGGGAGCCCATGAGAAGGTGGAAAGAGAGAATCAATTCCTCTCTCTCTCTCTCTCTCACACACACACACACATACATAATAACAATAAATAATAATAAATGATTTTTTGAAAACATTGTATATAGCCAGACATGGTGGTAGATGCTTTTAATTTCAGCACTCAAAAGGCAGAGACAGGTAGATATCTCTGTGAGACAGAAGCCAGCCTGGTCTACCACCTGGGGCTACAGGACAATCTGGTCTCAAATGACCAAGAAATGTACCTAGGAGACAAAGCATTTGACTAACAACCGCATGACCCTGGGTTCCATCCTCAGCATGAAAAGACAAAAAACAGGGCCTGGAGAGAAACTCAGCCATTAAGAGCATTGGCTGCATTTCCAGAGGACCTGGGTTCAGTTCCCAGTACCTACAAGGCAGCTAATTGCTATCCATAACTCCAGGTCCGGGAGATCTGACCTATGAGAGCATTGCAAGCATGCGGCGCACCTTCATACATGTAGGCAAAACACTCATACACATGAAATAATAATTTTTCAAAAGAAAGATAGAACATTAAGGCAATATTAATTCAACTGTGGCTGGTTTTTTTCTTCTAACTACAGCTGATTGCTGCCTTTGGTTTAGAAGCAGCTTCAGACACTTGAGGACACAGAGTGGCTGGTATATGGGAATCTGAGGCATCTCATTAGATTAGAAAGTCCTTGAGGGAAGATAGAAAACTCAAAGAAAAACAGCTGAGAGAACCAAAGAGGAAGTCCAGGATTGCATGAGAAACGTGTGCTGCTTGACTTGGCTATCCAAGGCCCGGGGGGCGTGCTGGTCAGAAAGGCCCAGGTAGTGTTACTGCTGCTGCTGCTCAAGGCTCAGCGGGACTTTGTCCCTGTGCTCCTGTTCCATGACCTTCTTCTTCCTCTTCACCAGGCTTGCTGTGGATCTTCGGCCCTTCTGCTTTGACTTGGGTTGGGAGGCAGCCTTGGCATCATGGTCGTAGCCCAGTCTCTCTATCCACTCCTCCTTTCGCTGCTCCAAAGTGACCGCATCCACCCCTGCCAAGGCTCTGGGGTCCAGACAAATGAGCTCTGCAGGTACCCTCTCCAGCAGAGCCTTGACCTCCCACTCCTGGTGCTGCTTCCAGCTGCTGTATGGGTTATTCTCCACATCGTCAAAGTTAGGGTTAGGTTTAAAGTTTAGGGTTAGGGTTAGTGTTAGCATTAGGGTTTAGGTTTGGTTTCGACTTCAGTTATGGGTTCATATTATGGTTAAGGTACAGGTTAGATTTAGGGTTAGGGTTAGGGTTAGGATAGGGCTAAGGCTATGGATAGGGCTAGGGCTAGGGCTATGGCTAGGGCTAGGGTTCAGGTTTGGGTTAGGGTTCGGGTTAGGTTTAGTGTTATGTGTAAGGGTTAGGTTCATGTTTAGGGTTAGGGTTAGGATTAGGAGTTGGGGATGGGTTTGGTCTTGTTCTTGTGGTTAGAGTTAGGTTTAGGGTTAGGGTTAGGGTTAGGGCTTCGGGTTAGGTTTAGGGTTAAGGTTAGAGTTAGGATTAGCGGTTGGGGATGAGTTTGGGCTTGTTCTGGTGCTTAGGGTTAGGTTTAGGGTTAGGCGTAGGGTTAGGGGTTAGGGTTAGGTTTAGGGTTAAGGTTGGAGTTAGGATTAGTGGTTGGGGATGGGTTTGGGCTTGTTCTTGTCGTTAGGTTTAGGTTTAGGGTTAGCGTTAGTGTTAGGGGTTAGGGTTAGCTTTAGGGTTAAGGTTAGAGTTAGGGGTTAGGGCTTAAGGGCTAGAGTTATGGTCAGGGCTAGGGCTAGGGCTAGGGCGGGGGTTAGCGTGAAGGGTTAAGTGTTATGGATAGGGCTAGGACTAGGGCATTGTGCTAGGGTTAGGGTTAGGTTTAAGGTTAGTGTTAGGATTAGGGTTCTGGTTCGGTTAGGCTTCGGGTTAGGGTTAGGATTTGGGTTCAGTTTCGAGTTTGTGCTAGGGTTATGGCTTGGGTTTGGGTTGGGTCAGGTATCAGGTTAGGTTTCGTGTTTGGGTTGGGACTGGTGTTGGGGTTGGGCCTGGGTTTGGGGTTTGGGTTCAGGTTCGTGTTTGGGTTTGGGTTTGGATTAGGGTTCAGGTTTGGGTTCGGGTTCGGGTTCTGGTTAGTGTTACGGTTAGGGTTCGGGTTTGGGCTCAGATTCGGGTTAGGGTTAGAGATTAGGGTTAGGGTTAGGATTCTGGTTCAGGTTAAGGTTACTGTTATGGGTTAGGGGTTAGGCATTAGGGTCAGGGGTAGTGTTAGCGTTTGGGTTAGGGAGAGGGTTCAGGTGCAGGTTGGGGCTAAGGCTTGGGCTGTGACTTGGGATGAGCCTGGGGCTAAGGTTGGGGTTGGGCTTGGGCTTGGGGTTTGGTTTAGTGTTCAGCTTCGGGTTAGTGTTTGGGTTCTGGCTCTTGTTAGTGTTAGGTAAGAGTTCATGTTCGGGTTTGGGTTGCGGTTAGGGTTAGAGTTTAGGCTTGGGCTTAGAGTTTAGGGTTAGGGTTAGGGTGTGGGTAAAGGCTAAGTTTCAGATTCAGGTTAGGGTTATGGTTAGGGTTAGGGTTAGTGTTATGGCTAGATATAGGGCTAGGGCAAGGCTAGAGCTAGTGCTAGATCTTGTTTTAGAGTTAGGGTTAGGGTTCAGTTTCGGTTTCGGGTTCGGTTTTGGTTTCAGCTTCGGGTTCAGTTTAGGGTTAGGGTTAGGGTTAGGTTTAGAAGTTAGGGTTAGGTTTAGGGTTAGTGTTAGCGTTAGGGTTTCGGTTTGGGTTAGGGTGAATGTTCGGATTCATGTTAGGGTTCGGGTTGGTGTTAGGATTAGGGTTAAAGTTAGGTTTAGGATAGGGCTAAGGCTAAGAACAGGGCTAGGCTAGGGCTAGGATTCAGGATCGGGTTCGGGTTCGAGTTAGGGTTTGGGCTAGGGTTCGGGTTAGGGTTAGGGTTTGAGGTAAGGGTTAGGTTTAGTATGAGGGATGGGTTAGTTTTATGGGTTAAGGTTTAAGTGCTTGTTTACAGTAAAAAATCAGAAGTGTTAGGGTTAGGGTTTGGGTTAGGTTTAGGATTAGGGTTAGGGTTAGAGTTAGAGGTTAGGGGTTAGGGGTTAAGGTTATGTTTAGGGCTATGGCTAGGGCTTGGGCTGGGTTTAGGGTGATGGATTAAGGGTTAGGGTTAGGATTACTGTTAGGATTAGGGTTCTGGTTTGGTTAGGGTTAGGGTTCGGTTTAGGGTTCAGTTTGGTTTTGAGTTCGTGGTAATTTAGTTTAGAGGTTAGGGTTAGGGTTATGGTTCGGGGTCGGGTTCGGGTAACGTATCTGGTTATTGTTCTTGTTCGGGTTTGGACCGGGGTTCGGGCTGGGGTGGGGGTTGAGGTTAGTGTTGGGGTTCATGTTTGTGTTTGGGTTTGGGTTCGGATTAGGGTTCAGGTTCAGGTTCGGGTTCTGGTTAGTGTTACAGTTAGCATTCGGGTTCGGGTTCGAGTTCAGATTCGGGTTAGCTATAGGGTTAGAGATTGGGGTTAGGGTTAGGTTTCGGGTTTGGGTTCGGGTTAAAGTTAGTGTTAGGGGTTGGGGTCAGGAGGAGTTAAGGTTTAGGGTTAGTGTTATGGTTAGGGATACAGTTATAGTTATGGCTAGGGCTGGAGTTAGAGGTTAGGGTTGGGTTAGGGTTAGGGTTAGGGATTGGTTAGGGTTTGGGTTAGGGTTAGGGTTCGTGTTTCGGTTGGGGCTGGGAATGGGACTGGGGTTGGGTTTGGGGTTCGGTTGGGGTTCAGGTTCATGTTCAGGTTCAGCTTTGAATTAGGTTTCTGGTTCGATTTCTGGTTCTGGTTAGTTTTAGGGTTGGGGTTTGTGTTCAGATTCGGGTTCAGTTAGGGTTAGAATTCATGGTTGGGGTTAGGGTTAGTCTTAGGGTTAGTGTTAGTGTTTGGGTTAGGGTTCTGGTTAGTGTTAGGGTTAGGGTTCGGGTTCAGGTTCGGGTTAGGGTTAGGGTGAGATTTTATGTTTTGGGTTAGGGTTAGTCTTAGGGTTTGGTTTAGGATTTGGGTTTGGGTTAGAATTCTGGGTAGGGTTAGAGGTTAGGATTGGATTAGTGTTGGGGTTAGGGCTAGTGTTAGATGTTAGGGTTATGGTTACGTTTAGGGTTAGGGTTTGGGTTTAGCGTTAGGGTTTGGGTTTAGCATTAGGGTTAGAATTATGATTCAGGTTAGAGTTAGGGTTAGGGCTAGGGCTAGGGTTCAGGTTAGAATTAGGTTTAGGGCTAAGGATAGGGATAGGGCTATGGAAAGGGTTCAGGTTCATGTTCGGGTTAAAGTTCAGGTTAGAGTGTGGGTTGGGGTAGGTTTAGGCTTAAGGGTAGTGGTTAGGGTTGGGGTTAGGGTTAAGGTTAGGGTTAGGGCTAGGACTAGGGCTAGGGCTAGGGCCAGGGTTAGGGTTTGGTTTAAGGTTAAATTTAGGGTTAGGGGTTAGGGGTTAGGGTTATGGTTTGGGTTAGGGCTAGGGCTAGGGAAAGGGATATGGCTAGTGTTAGGGTTAGGGTTCTCTTTGGGGTTGGGGCTGGGTTTGTGGTTGGGGTTGGTGTTGGGATTGGGGTTCGTGTTCGTATTCATATTCACGTTCTGATTAGGGTGGGGTTAGGGTTTGGGTTTGGGTTAGGGTACGGGTTAGTGTTAGTGTTAGGATTAGGGTGAATGTTAGCATTAGGGCTATGTTTAGAAGTCAGGTTTAGGGTTAGGTTAGGGTTAGGGTTAAGTTTAGTAAAAGAGGTAGGACTAGGGCTAGGGCTATGTTTAAGGATAGGATTAGGGTTCTGGTTTGGTTTTGGGTTCGGGTTAGTGTTAGAGATTAGGGTTAGGGTTTGGGTTCGAGTTAGGGTGAGAGTTTAGGGTTAGTGTTACAGTTAGGTTTAAGAATAGGGTTTAGGTTCGGTTTCGTATTCGGGTATAGTTTGGGTATTGGCCTGGCCTGGGGTTGGAGTTGGGGTTGGGGTTGGGGTTGGGGTTGGTGTTGGAGTTCATGTTCATATTCAGGTTTGCGTTCTG
>NW_008345693.1:3568-5639 GCF_000622305.1 Nannospalax galili | reverse complement strand
TCTTTTTCACCTGCCTGCCCCACCTCTGTGTTGTTTCATTTTATGTGTTCTTGGGAGCTTGTGCAGTTCTCAAGCCAACTTCAGACGCAGCAACTGCTGTAGACCTCATGCTTTCTGTTTTGTACACAATACTACCCCCAACACTCAACCCTGTTATCTATAGTCTGAGGAATGAGGCCATGAAGACAGCTGTAAGAAAATTATTGCTAGATGGAGAATTCTTTGGAAAAAGATCATTCTAATTTTCCTCTTAATGGCTGGAAACATTAAACACAAGAAACATTTTTAGTAGTTTGAAAGCCTTTAATATGTAAAGTTAAGAACAATAGCAATGTATCATTTAGATTAACCATATTATCAATCCATTGTATAATAAAACTCGATGTGATTTTTCCCTATGTTATTGAATTTTTTTTTACTTTCATGTTAATAGGAGATAAATTATTATGATCTGGTAATATAAACTCAGCACTTTGTAACTCTCCCAGTTCATACACTGGCACATACATAGATTACCAACAATTCTCATATAGATTTTGAAAACATGTTTATGGGCAATATTACAATAATAATAAGGACAGAATGGTTATATATGCTGACAACTTGATGCATCATGTGAGTCAAAATTTAATATTTATCATTACTTTCCAAAGCTTATTCCAATTTCTTTCTTTCCATATATAAATGTGTATTAGCACAAATACGTATGCCATTTTGTGCACATCATTATAACTTAACATTTATAGTTGTCTTGGATGCAAAGAATACAATGAGATTAATATGAAAATGCTATTAACCTTCAACTATTTAACTTGTACCATTTGCTTTCAATTTTCCTTTACTCTGATATGTCAAATTAAAAATGGAAATTCTTAAACAGGTACCTCTGTGATTGCAAAGCCAGTCTACTCTACACAGTGAGTTTCAGGCACCTAGGACTAAATATAATTATAAAAAAAAATATTCAGGGGCATCATTCTCTTCAGAAGTCTAAGGAATGGAATTGTTAGACCAAAGTTTTCAAAAGGTTGAACTCTTTTGCCAGTTTGCTCATATTAGTTTTCAAAGTACTGAGTATGTGACCATGAGCAATGTAGGATTGGGTTTCTCTATTACATTTCATAGGAATTATTATTTAATACAACAAATATTCATTGAGTCTCTTGTCTTCTAGGTGTCTGAATAGTAGAGACACCTTAGGGTGTGCAGAGCACTGAAAACTGTGGCAATTTATTCAGGGATGAAATTTTACTTTTCCAGGGTCTTTTCAAGTCTATGAAACTTCAAGGTACTAACATATTCCTGACATTTGCACATTTTCCATTTTTTCATATAATTTTATGATATATTTTACCTTTCATTTTATAAAAGGATTTATTATTATAATAATTTCATCTTTTACATTGGCAAATGGTTTTCTGTCTCATTTTATAGCAGTTTTTCAGATCATTGTTTATATTCTAACATCATAATATTTAAATCATGAGTTTTTACATGTGTAGCAATGATCTTAAGTATTCTAGGTAATCAACACATAACCTTGAATGACAATCTTGAGATTTCACCACCTTGGTTACTGGAACATTCTATCTGCAAGGATGTACTATGAAATACCTTATCACACTTTCTGAAATATTATTCTATTGGTTTTTATTTTATTTTCTTTTTGACTTATTATAGTTACAATGATCTTAAGTATTCTAGGTAATCAACACATAACCTTGAATGACAATCTTGAGATTTCACCACCTTGGTTACTGGAACATTCTATCTGCAAGGATGTACTATGAAATACCTTATCACACTTTCTGAAATATTATTCTATTGGTTTTTATTTTATTTTCTTTTTGACTTATTATAGTTATATTAGTCAGGGTTCTCCAAAGAAACATAACCAGTAGAATGAATATGTATAAAGATTTATCAGCTTAGCTCAGAGGATAGAGTCCTAGTAGTCCAACAATGGCTGCACCACACTGGAGAGGCTGAGAACCTGTAGTCACTCAGTCCACGAGGCTGGATGTCTCAGTAATCCCAATCTGGCACTGAATGTCTGATTAATTCCAAAAGG
>NW_008345693.1:0-211 GCF_000622305.1 Nannospalax galili | reverse complement strand
CCATTTATCACCTGACCTCCATAAGCCCCTACTTTAACTGGAGGGCCACAGTGCTTTTTAGGATCTCCTGGAATCAGTGTCAACTCAGAACCAGTATCCAATAGGCCATGGAATATCTGATTATTTCCTTTCCCCCAATGTACAGTTACTCTAGTGAAAAGCCACAGGTCCCTCTGGGGAAGGATGGGTGAGAGGCGAACAGCATAACTCT
>NW_008345692.1:22354-32303 GCF_000622305.1 Nannospalax galili | reverse complement strand
GCCTTCCCCTCCTGCAGCTGAACAGTTTACAGCCAAGTGATGGCAATGGTGTGTGGGGAGGTGCTGAACGTGGACATGAGTGAAGCAGAAAGCTCGGTGCCCTGGAACGCCCATCATACCTGCTCAAGGTGACCTTGATGTCCTGGAAGAGAAAGAGAGCACAGCCTCAATGTTGCCTGAGCCACAAGCACCAAGAGGGGGTTCAGACTCCGCTGGAGGGGTGAGGACACCCCAGTGTTCATTCTCTCTCTCCATCCACCCTCCCACCCTGGAGATCTGTTCTACAAACACCTGATTTGGCAGTAGATATACAAACCCCTGATTTGGCTGTAGATAAAGTAGTTAGTTCTCAAGAGGAACTGAGTGAGGAGAGAGAGGGCCGTTATGAAGATGAGCTTTGCCTCTGAAGTGGAGCCAGGGAGCTCTGCTGAAGGGGCAGGAGGAGGGCAGGCGGCTCACAGGGTGCTTCTTTAAAGACAGAGACACAAGGCAGGGCGGGTGCACTCTTGAGATCCCTGCACCTGGGGCTTCCTGGTCCTGTGGTTCCTTCTCTTTTCTTTCCTTTCTCTCTTTGGTTTTCTTTCAAGGACAGAGTCTTGTGTGGCTCAGACTGACTCTGGTTCTCAAGCAGCAACTCCTGATCCTCCAGCCTTGGCCTCCTGAGTGCTGAGATTACCCAAATGCACAATCGCATCAGCCCAAACCTTTAATTTTCACTATTTTAAATCTAAGTTTAAAAAACTAGAGCAGAAGCTGAACAGATGACTCATTGGTTAAGAGCACCAGCAGCTCTTGGAGAAGACCTGGGTTCAGTTCCCAGCACCCACATGACAGCTATCAACTGTCTATAACTCCAGTTTCCAGGGGATCCAGTGCCACCTTCTGGCCTCTGTGGGTATTGCATAACCTGGGTACACTCATACATGCAAGCAAAATTTCCATATACATAAAAATCAAGCTGGGCGTAGTGGCGCACGCCTGTAGTCCCAGCACTTGGGAGGCAGAGGCAGGCAGATCTCTGTGAGTTCAAGGCCAGCCTGGTCTACATAGTGAGTTCCAGGACAGCCCAGGCTACAGGGAGACCTCAAAAAGACACCCCCCCCAAAAAAATTCAAAACCTAGAGCAGTGTAAATCTCTTTCAGTTAAACATGCTTCATTGACTCAGTAGGACTACATTTATCTAAAGGACTGAGGATTTAGCATCTGCATTGAGATATGGCAAATGTACACTAGAGTCCAAAGACTTAGAACCAAGAAACGCTCCAGGAAATGCTCTGGGAAAGTGCTCATCAATGTGTCTAGACAGTCGGAAAGAATATATTATGGGACACTGGGTTACATAAAATGTTTTGCTGAAATTACTTTTATCTGGCTGGGCATGGTGGCATATGCCTTTAGTCCCAGGAGACAGAGGCAGGTGAATCTCTGCAAGTGTGAGGCTAGCCTGGTCTACATAGCAAGTTTTCTGCCACCGAGGGCTGCATAGTGAGACCCTGTCTCAAAACAAACAAAAACGAAAAGAAAAGGAAAATGTTTATCTGTTTCTTTTGCCTTTTTTGGGGGGGGGGATTGGTTCTCATCTGCCTCCCAAATGCTAGGGTTAGAGATGTGCACCAGCACACCCATATGTTTCTTTTTAATGTAGCTACTGGAAAAACTTAAATTACTATGTGGGGTATAAATATATTTCTATTTTTAATTTTTGCATTTTTTCTTATTGTTTGTGTGAATGTATGTGTTTCTGTGTGTATGTGCATGTGTGTACAGGTACCTGCAGAGGTCAGAAGTAGGTTTTGGATCCCTTAGAGCTGGAGTTAACAGGAGGTTGTAAACTGCCCACATGGATGCTGGGAACTGAACTCTTGTCTCTGAATGAACCCAAAGTATTCTTAACTGCTGAGAAGCTCTCCCCAGTCCTTTTTTCAATTAAAAACGGTCATTTACACTGTATATCATTTGTGGGTGTGATTAATAAAAAGTCATTTACATTGTGTATATGTCTGTGTGATTTGCACAGCGTGTCTGTGGAGGTCAGAGGACAATTTGTGTGCGTTGGTCCTCTTCCTCCATCCTGTAGGTCCCAGAGATGGAACTCAGGTCATCAGGCTTTACCCACTGAGCCATCTCACTGGCCCTCCATAATTGTTCACATACATATTTTCATGTAAGTCACAGAGCTCAAGGGGTTATGCCTTTATCGTTTCATAGCTTTCCTCTTTATTCTCTTTTCAAAGACCCAGGAGGCCACCAGTGCAAACTGAGTGAATAAATTGAAAGAAAGAACAGCGGACAGGATCCTTTCAGAGAGAAAAGTGAAAATGAAACCCCCAGAGCCTTGGAATGAGGGCTAGAAGAAGGCCTGACAAACAGGACACACAGAACAGAGGGGAGGGTGGCAGCTGAGGCGGGAAGAGGGTGCAGCACACAGGAGTGTTGCTGGCAGGGCCTGGTGTGTCTGTCTGTGGGGAGCAGCATCCGATGAACACCAGACTATGGTGACTCTGAGGTCTCTCCCTATCCAAGTCAGCCATATAGTGAGTGACCTCAGGAGGTCCCTGGAGTGTGGCCAGGCTGAGGTGGAGCTTGAACTCTAGGAGATCCAGGGAATCCTACCACCACCTCTAGAGTACTAGGATTTCAGGTGAGCCACCACGCCCAGCTCTGTGAGAAGGGTCTCCATCTTTGCCCAAGGTGGCCGTCAACTAGCAACAGTCCTCCTGCCTGTGTCCCAAGCTCTGGGATGACCACAGGGGACTTTTGTGAGGTAAAGGAGAGTGGCAGTTGGAGGGCTGTTTCAGGAAAGGAGCTAACACAAAGTTACCCTTCAGAGATGAGGCTTATTAGGAGAAAGGGCATCATGACCACTGGAGCCCTGACTGGGCCTTGGGGTGGAGGACATCAGAAAGGAGCAGCCGGTCACAGCAGACACAGCACGATGGGGCCTTGAAGGGAAGGAGAAGCTTCCCTTTAACCTGGAGGAGCTTCATCAAAGGGGAAAGAAGAGAGAGCAGGAGACAGCCAGCGTGGACAGGATGATTGCTAGAGGGGTGGAGGGAGGGGTGTGGGGATGGAAGGAGAGAGAGCCTGAGAGATCCCAGACAGGAGACTTTTATATCCTTGCAGGGGGTGGGGGGAGTGCCACATCACATGGTTTGGTTTAGGTGACACAGAGCACTGAGGAGCCAAGTACCATAAATTAGGAGCTGTGAGGCACAGCACAGCTTCTGAACCCTCAGTCCCAGAGAAAGAGCTGCAGGGGCCGTGGGCTGATTCCTCAGGCTGTGGGATCTGTGCTCTCAGATGACAGATCCTAAAAGGGCAGGCTTATCATCTGACAGCTTTCAGCTGGACAGCCCTGGGCCAGAGGTCAGATCCAGCCATCTCAGGGCTCTGCCAGGCCACCCACACTCTGTCCTGACACTGGGGTGGGTGGTACCTGTCATCACACCTGCTCCCAAGGACTTACCTGCAACAGCTGTCTGGGGGGCATTTGCTGCTTGGCCTTCAGGGACACAGTGATCTCCTTGAGGGAGCCCAGCTGCTCTGCACACTTGTCTCCTTCCTCCTGCAGTCCACGCAGCCTGGCCAGAAGGAAGCTCTCTTCCTCCTCCAGACTCTTCCTTAGATCCTTGAATTCCTCACGGATCTTCAGTCTCTCTAGATGCACTTGGGCCTGTGGACGAGGGGAGGGGACGCAGAGATGAGGTACACATGGGGAAGAGTTCCTCCAAGCCTCCTTTCAGCCCACACTCACTTTTCAAGCCTGTACTGAGACCAGTGCAGAACAGTGCCACCCTGTGGAGAGGACAGGGGAGGAGGCTGTACTTCAAAGCAGTCTCTATGTTCCCATATTTAGGCTGAATGTTGATCGTTTTTACCTCTAAGAGCCTGTATCTGAGACACACATTTCAGCCAGATGTGCTGGTGCACACCTAAGTGACCTCAACACTTGGGAGGTAGAGGCAGGAGGATCAGGAGCACAAGGTCAGCATCTAACTCAAGGCCAGCCTGGGCTACTTGAGGCCCTGTTTCAAAAAGCAAACACCCCCAAAACTCTGGACAAGGATGCAGTTCCGTTTAGAGTGTTTGCTTAGCAGGCAGGAAGCCCTCCTTTCATCCTCAGGAATATATAAACCAGGCACCTTCCCAGACCTGTGATCCCAGCACTCAGGAGGGAGGCAGGAGGATCAGATCAAGGTCATCCTTGGCTACATAATGATAAGTTCCAGGCCTGCTTGTACAACATAAGATCCCATTTCAAACAAATGGAAAAAACAACAACAACAACAAAAGAAATTTCCAAAAGGCTTTTCAATGTAACAACCGCCTTCACAAGTGTTTCTTGGACCCACCAGAACGCAAACAAACAAAAACAGGTGACGGTTTTGGTGTCTGTGTCCAAAGATTTTTTATTTGTTAATTTTTATTTTTATTTTATGTGTATGAGCGTTTTGCCTGCATGTATGTACATGTATCCATATTCTACAATGTCTGTGGGGTCACAAAAGGACATTGAATTCCCTGGAGCTGGTGCTACCCATGTGGGTACTGGGACCTGAACTCTGGTCTTCTGCAAGAGCAGCCATGCTGTTGACCACTAAGTCATCATTGCAGTCCCATGTCCCAGATTTCTAAAACATATTTTGAGCCAGGTGTGGTGGTGCATGCCTTTATCCAGCACTCAGGAGACAGAGGTAGATCCAGACCAGCTGGGGCTTAAGGGAAACCCTGTCTCAACATACATCCACAATAAATATATATAAATTTTAAATTATGTGTATGTCTGTGCTTAGGTGTGTGCACATGAGCGCAGATGCCTGTGGAGGCCAGAGACATCAGATCCAGCATGAGCTGGAGTTATAGTCAGTTATGAACCTCCTGATGCTGTTGATGGGATTTGTTGTTTTGCTTGTTTGTTTGTTTGTTTGCCTGCCTGCTTGAGACAGACTCTCCCTTTAGCCCTAGCTGCTCTGGAGCTCCCTATGTAGAGCAAGCTGGCCTGGAACTCACAGAGATCTGCCTGTGTCTGCCTCCCAAGTGTTGGGATTAAAGGTGTGAGGCCTGGTGTTTGCTGGAATTTGAACCCCTGTCTTCTGGAAGAGCAGTATATGTTTTTAACAGCTGAGACATCTCTTTAGCCCCAGTATCAGTCTTTTATGACTCGGTAATGGGTCTCTAGTTAGAAAGTCCTGGGGTGTGAGGGGGGAAATGAAGAGATGGCTCAGTGGTTAAGAGCACTGGCTGCTCTTGCAGAGGACCAGGGTTGAGTCCCCAGCACCCACATGGCAGCTGAAAGCAATCTGGAACTCCAGTTCCTAGGGATGCAATTCCCTCATCTGGATTCCTGCAGTACTGCATGCAGGTATCCACACACACACACACACACACACACACACACACACACACACACACATATAAAACACACACACACACACAGACATATACATATACATATACATATACATATACATATACATATACATATTCATTCAACCAGCATCTGGATTCTTGCAGTACTGCATGCAGGTATCCACACACACACACACACACACACACACACACACACACACACACACGCAGGCAAAACACTCATACACTTAAAATAAGTCAAAAATTTTTAAACTCAAACAGAAGAGCTTGGAAAGGGTAGGGATACAGATGCTCAGACCAGGTGAGCTCCCTCCCACAGCCTATGGTGGTGGAATGGAGAACTGCAGTCCTTCTCATCAGGCTCAGCAGCAGGAACTGCAGACAAGCCCTGCCTGGCGCCTCCTCCCCCTCCAGCTGGTGCACTCTGCCCTGTGCCACTCTGAGCAGGACTTTATCTGTGCTCAGTGTAATAAGGAATTCTAGGAGCTTTGGCAGACATGTCTCTTCTGAGGATCATGAGAGACATGTATCTTACCTTGAAGACACCAAGCCTGTCTTCTGGCTTCTCTTTCACTATTTTCTTCTCCGGCTCCAAGACCTTGAGCTGAGCCTCAATCTGCTCCTGTGGGGAGAGGGCACTTTGGGAAGACTCTGTTCTCAAGGAGCCAGGGAATCTCTTTGAGTACTGTTTGTCCTTAGTGGCCCCCTTTTTTCTCACATGCTGGGGACATGGGCTGATGGGAATATATCTGACACAGTGATTTAAGAAAAAGTTACTGATGAAAGTTGTGATTTGGCGTTCTCAAGGACAGGCGTGCCTTCCCCTGTCCTATCCAAATCTCTAAGAGGCAGGTTTTTGTATCTTTGGCAAAAAGGCAAAGCGAGGTCAGCTGGGGATGCAGCTCAGTGGCCCAGCATGGATGCCTAGATGTCCCAGGCTCTGCTGTTCATCCTCAGTAAGGTGCAGTGGGTTGAGGGAAAATGCTTCCTTGAAGGTCTCAAGTAAACTCAGAAGGAGCCTGGGAAGGAATGACACCTTCTGGGTCAAAATTTGCATTCTTAAAAAAATATTACATTTAAATTCATTTTGCGTGTGTCTGCAGACACACGAGAGTGCCCCAGTGTGGAAGTCAGAGGGTACCATTCAGGGCTGGGTTCTCTCCTTCTACCTTGTGGGCCCCAGGGATGGAACTCAGTCTCCTTCCAATATTGTGTAGTCCAGGACATCAGGTTCACTTAATGGCACTTGCCTTATCTGTGGACCATCTTACTATCCCCCAAATTCCAATTCCAGCCATTCTCCCTCCTGCCTTGATTGCTGACTAGCATTTCCCAGAGCTCAGCTGCTGGAGCCCCTGGGCCTGGGTACAAACTGCCCACTGAGGAGCAGGAAGTGGGGCATGGGTGCCAACCCAGTGGAGCAGGCAGCTGGTCCCATGTCCCCAGGGAGCTCTCTCCTTTGGGGGAGGGGCAGAGGAGGGTCCAGAGCCCTACCTGGTAGCTCTGGGCAGCCTCTTCTAGCGGGGTGACAGTGTGGGATTTGTGGTCCTTTGAATCTCGACACACCAAACAGAGAAGCTTCCCGTCCTCCTCAGAAAAGTAATTGAGCTTCTCCCTGTGCCTCGGACACCTCAGCTCTGCCTCTTCTGCTTCCTTAGCTTGGACTCTCTCCACCAGACTCGCCAGCAGCTTGTTAGGCCTGAACGTGCTTCTGTTCACGGAAGCCTTGCAGAGGGGGCACAAGAGGGTGTTGGCAGTTTTTTCAACGTCGCTGATGCATTGAAGGCAGAAATTGTGCCCGCAGTCAATAGTGACAGGATCCTTCAGGATCTCCATGCAGATGGGGCACTTCACCTCCTGCAGCTCGCTCGTGAGCTCTTTGCCGTCCATGATGGAGCAGCCAGGCAGCTTCCAGAGAGAGAACCCCGAAGTGAGGAGGGGACACTGCCTGTAGGAAGGTAGATGGAAACTGTAAGCAGAGGTCAAAGAGCCTACTCAGGTGTAGGGGATATGGTAAAGAGGAAAACAGACGTCCAGTCCTATTCCACTACCTCCCAAGAATGAACAGATACTGTGAGTGTGTGTCCCTTATAAAACAGGGCTGTCTCCTGAACCTTGGACTAATTAAAGATATATTATATATCAGTTATCAGAACCAGAAAGAGGAGGTTGTCAAAGTTCACTTCTGTTAGAAAATGATGGATCGGGATTGACTAGGGTGGGGTGGAAATGAAAGATGAGAGACCACCTTTAGAGCAGATTGTTCTTTACTAAGAACAATGAAGGTGGTGACAGTTTCCCTGCAGGATTTGAAACTGAGCCCTAAGGCATAGTTGGTGGGCTGCTTATGAGGGTCAGGGCATTGGGAGAGGGGGAGTGGGTAGGGCTAGTGCTGGTGACAGGGTTTGGAGGTTTTGAGAAAACAGGAGCTGTTATTTGTTTTCCCAGATAACACAGTCCCCAGATTGGGGGTTTTACATAGTTCTTGGGTTGGAAATTAGCTCTGATCTAAGTTTTATTTAAGGTTTTCTCAACCCAGTATGGGGTCCTTTGGACGTTAGCTCGGGGCCCTTTTAAGTCTTGGCATTTACCCATTTCAGTCCCTGAGGACAAAGAAGAGGGGCGTCGGTTCTCTCTTAACAGCTTCAAGCTGAGGGTGGTCGTTGTAGAGAGGGGGTAGTCTAGGGTCCATTGGAAGAGGGAGTCCTCTGGTGGGATCGAGCAGGACCATAGCCTTGATGTGCTCTCTGGTAGTGCCTTGGATAGTCATATGCCCTGCTCAGTGAGGAGATTCTGTAAGAATCTTTGGAGAAAGGTAAATGTCATGCAGTGGTTCCGGGCAATCGTGGGCTCATTTCTCTTGGCTGCAGATAGGCACTGCAGTGTTGAACTAGGCCAAGAATTGAAGTCTTACATCTAAGTAGCATTTTTTATTAATAGCAAAATAATTAGTGAGGAATAGTTGTCTAAATAATACCTCATATGAATTTAAGTCTAATTCTTGGCATTACAATCCCTTGAACTTTCAAAGAAACATAATAATCTTTGGTTATACTTTCCTGATGTGTGTTTCAAACCACTCAGTTGGCCCACACTAGTTAAATTTTTTGTCAAGATCAGTTGAGGATCTGGTCCTCTGGGGTCACTTGGGCTTTGGGTGAAGTCCCCTTGGCTCTTTTGGCTTTCTTTTTCCAAACTCCTTCTATATGAGAGAAAGTCAGGGAAAGAATTTTTTTTCTGTGTGGTGACTCCCCTCTTTGTAGACTGGACACTGATTAGAGTCCATCTAGTGGGGTCTCCATGGCCTCCCTGAACAAGAGTACAGGACATTACAGGACATTTTGAGATGTCTCATAGTCTCCTGGAACTTAGTTGACCTTTGAGGGCATGTACCAAAAACTTGTTCCTTTAAATGCCTTTGATCAAATTAGTATAGCCTTAGATGTTATTAAACATCCATGAAGGTTAGTTACATCAGTCTGGTACTTTTAATTACTTGTAAGCAGGTAGATAAAATTTGAACAAAAAACATAAACATTTTTTAATAAACTTTGACTGGACATATATTTTGCTTCTTTAAGCCAAACTTTGTAACTATTGACAAGAACTAATTTAAGTAGAGGCTTGACTGAAATTTGATCTTAGAAATTTTAAGATTACTTTAGTGGAGTCACATACATAAATAATGTGGCAAGAGTGGGCCTCAGTCAGAGAAAGAAGAGATTTAACATCACAGGTCAGGTAGGCATAGCCCAGGAAAGGAATTTAAAACAAATTTTCTTAGGTCTGTCTCAAATGAAGGCTGTTCTGCTGCAAACAAAAGCAGCCTCCTTCCTTCCCCAGCCCCCCACACCTTGATCTATAGTTTTTCAGGAGACGGGGAATCACATCACTTACCTACAGCAGAAAGTAAGCTGATCAGACCAAGCTCACTGAAACTGTTATTTGTTTTGTGTTTTGGTTTTGGACTGTGTTCACCTGGTACAAGAAGAACAACCATCTTGTCATGGCCAAGATACTAATAACAACCTAAAGTACATTTCATAAGTTTTGTACTTTTTTGTTGTTTGACAGAAAGAAAAAAAATCCCAAAATAATGCTCTCACACACCTACAGCAGAAAGTAAGCTGATCAGACCAAGCTCACTGAAACTGTTATTTGTTTTGTGTTTTGGTTTTGGACTGTGTCCACCTGGTACAGGAAGAACAACCATCTTGTCATGGCCAAGATACTAATGACAACCTAAAGTACATTTCATAAGTTCTGTACTTTTTTGTTGTTTGATAGAAAGAAAAAAATCCCCAAATAATGCTTGCATGATACAGAGAAACACAAAGGGCATTTTCCAGCAGCTAGAGGTAACCCCCGTACTTGTCTGCATCGATCCAACCTGTGGCTGTAACTGGGTGTGTGGTACAGGCCAGAGGAGCAGACTGAAAGATTTTTAGCTGCAACAACAATTATCAAATAACAATTATGTATCTCTATAAACCTGCTCAGACCTTCAATAAACTTGTTCAAACATTCCCACTATCCCTTCTAGTCTGGAAACATCCAGCCGTCTTCATCTTCCTATAT
>NW_008345692.1:20242-20919 GCF_000622305.1 Nannospalax galili | reverse complement strand
TGAATTGAAATATTAGCAGCCATGGAAGAATTTCAACTTTGTTTAAAATGGCACATTAGTCTTAGAAAAAAAAATTTTTTTCTGCCTTAAAAAAAAAGAGTTTAGCATCTCACGAAAGCAATTATTCTCAGGAGAAATTGTATTCTGGAGCAGGAGGCATCAGTTTTTTAAGTTAACTTGTATTCTCAAGCAATAGGAACCTTGTTGTAAAACCATAATTGAAACAAGGGTCAAGGAGATAACATCTTGACCAGGAAAATATTTAGGGGCTAATTTAACAATATCAGTTTACATGACAGCTTACTTATAAGCCAATTTGATACAAAGTAAATTATTTTTAAGAAACATAAACTTGTGTAGACAGTTCATAGAAGTGCAGTTATATATAAGATAGATTTTAGCAACCAAAATTTTGTAATTATTTGTTGAGATTATATTTCCTGTTGTTCTCTTTGTGAAAAGGAAACTTAACATAAAGATCTCTAGTAAACCTATACATACATTATTTTACATGTAGTCTATCCTTAACAAAACTTAGTATTTAATGGTTTTATATCAATCAAACTTGAAAAAGAAATGATTTTGCCATCTCTGACCATCACACAGCTGAAATAAAATTTTTAATTAATATATATTATTTAGAACCGGTTTTGGAAGAAAATCCTAATGTATTTTAT
>NW_008345692.1:17144-19828 GCF_000622305.1 Nannospalax galili | reverse complement strand
AAAGATTTATGAAATACTTACTAGACATCTAGGGAAATTGTTTAATAAATTTTAAGATGTTCAGGGTATGTAAATTTATAAGGCCTTTGAATGATATTTACATGTATAAATCTGTACATATACATTATAATTGGGCATGCCAAAAATAAAAATAAAATCAGTAATTCTTATGCACAATAAAAAATGAGAAATAAAAAAACTGAAGTGGCCACAGTTTGTTTAAAAAATTGTTTTGACAGAACAAAGCATGAAGACAATTATCGTGGACACACATGACATAATTATGTGAGATATCAAACAACACATGAAGACACTTATAGCCACATATGACACAATTACATGAGATCTCCAACATCACATGAAAACACCTATCACAGAAACATATGACACAATTACATGAGATCTCCAACATCACATGAAAACACCTATCACAGAAACATATGACACAATTACATGGAATCTAGTTGCACCCACAACACCGTAACCAACACGTCTGATTAGGATGACCCTTCACAAATAGGTGCGGCTGAAATCCAGAAGGCGGTTTCCTCAGAAGAGAGTGCTACGAAGCATTGTTTTACTAAAATGACGTAGAATTCAAATTACATACGAAAGATAATGTAATAAATTAATATTGCCTGTGCACACACTGGGGCTTTGTATGTTCCCAGGTGAACGTAAGAGAAAACAGTTTTAGGTCGTTTAGGTTTTGAATGAGTGTAGACACTAGATAGAAAGGAAACCTTATCAGATTGATGTTTACAATAAATCTCGTGAGGGTGAAAGTGAAGCACATGAAAACACCTATCACAGAAACATATGACACAATTACATGAGATCTCCAACATCACATGAAAACACCTATCACAGAAACATATGACACAATTACATGAGATCTCCAACATCACATGAAAACACCTATCACAGAAACATATGACACAATTACATGAGATCTCCAACATCACATGAAAACACCTATCACAGAAACATATGACACAATTACATGAGATCTCCAACATCACATGAAAACACCTATCACAGAAACATATGACACAATTACATGAGATCTCCAACATCACATGAAAACACCTATCACAGAAACATATGACACAATTACATGAGATCTCCAACATCACATGAAAACACCTATCACAGAAACATATGACACAATTACATGAGATCTCCAACATCACATGAAAACACCTATCACAGAAACATATGACACAATTACATGAGATCTCCAACATCACATGAAAACACCTATCACAGAAACATATGACACAATTACATGAGATCTCCAACATCACATGAAAACACCTATCACAGAAACATATGACACAATTACATGAGATCTCCAACATCACATGAAAACACCTATCACAGAAACATATGACACAATTACATGAGATCTCCAACATCACATGAAAACACCTATCACAGAAACATATGACACAATTACATGAGATCTCCAACATCACATGAAAACACCTATCACAGAAACATATGACACAATTACATGAGATCTCCAACATCACATGAAAACACCTATCACAGAAACATATGACACAATTACATGAGATCTCCAACATCACATGAAAACACCTATCATAGAAACATGACACAATTACATGAGATCTCCAACATCACATGAAAACACCTATCACAGAAACATATGACACAATTACATGGAATCTAGTTGCACCCACAACACCGTAACCAACACGTCTGATTAGGATGACCCTTCACAAATAGGTGCGGCTGAAATCCAGAAGGCGGTCTCCTCAGAAGACAGTGCTACGAAGCATTGTTTTACTAAATGACGTAGAATTCAAATTACATACGAAAGATAATGTAATACATTAATATTGCCTGTGCACACACTGGGGCTTTATGTTCCCAGGTGAACGTAAGAGAAAACAGTTTTAGGTCGTTTAGGTTTTGAATGAGTGTAGACACTAGATAGAAAGGAAACCTTATCAGATTGATGTTTACAATAAATCTCATAATGATGAAAGTGAAGGGGTGGGGATCCCTCAGACAGAGTGAAGTGGTGGGGATAGAGATCCCTCAGACAGAGTGAAGGGGTGGGGGTATCCCTCAGACAGAGTGAAGGGGTGGGGGGATCCCTCAGACAGAGTGAAGGGGATGGGGGGATCCCTCAGACAGAGTGAAGTGCTGGGGGGATCCCTCAGACAGAGTGAAGGGGTGGGGGATCCCTCGGACAGAGTGAAGGGGTGGGGGATCCCTCGGACAGAGTGAAGGGGTGGGGGATCCCTCGGACAGAGTGAAGGGGTGGGGGATCCCTCGGACAGAGTGAAGGGGTGGGGGATCCCTCGGACAGAGTGAAGGGGTGGGGGATCCCTCGGACAGAGTGAAGGGGTGGGGGATCCCTCGGACAGAGTGAAGGGGTGGGGGATCCCTCGGACAGAGTGAAGGGGTGGGGGATCCCTCGGACAGAGTGAAGGGGTGGGGGATCCCTCGGACAGAGTGAAGGGGTGGGGGATCCCTCGGACAGAGTGAAGGGGTGGGGGATCCCTCGGACAGAGTGAAGGGGTGGGGGATCCCTCGGACAGAGTGAAGGGGTGGGGGATCCCTCGGACAGAGTGAAGGGGTGGGGGATCCCTCGGACAGAGTGAAGGGGTGGGGGATCCCTCGGACAGAGTGAAGGGGGGGGGGATCCCTCA
>NW_008345692.1:5654-17086 GCF_000622305.1 Nannospalax galili | reverse complement strand
AACGGTAAAATATAAGGAGATGTGAACAAACTTCCCAGATAGACGGTATAGATTTAAATTAAGGCTGATTGACTGGCCAGGACTTTTATGATGCTGGGAGTTTGGAATATTACCAGTCCAGAGGCAAATTACCTTGAGCCATTTTTAGTGGGCCTTTTTGACCTAATAGATTTATGACCAGCATGTTAATCATTTGGGATGGACAGAGCACTGGTTTTGCTTTGAGATGTACTAACAAACCATTAAGTTCCAGCAACCCCAAAGCTAGGAGTGTCATCAGATAGCATCCGAGGTTATAAAAATGTGCCTTGATTTACCTTTAAGGTGAAAACTGAACAAAGAAAAAGAATTGCAAGAGGTTGAAGCATATGACTTAGTGCCTTTGCTCCGTGGAATGAAGTAGCACTGTTTTTGTTTTAACATTTGCTCTGGCTTTTGTGAACTGCAGCTGCTGTAACGGACAGGAAAAGATCTATGTCATCCCGGTGCTGTGGGGGAGGCTGTGGACAGTCAGAGAGGAGATCTGAGGACTTGGGACTGCAGACTGCAGACAGTGCAGGGCAGACAAAAGCCTTGGGGAAAAGCCAGGCACCCAGTGGGGAGAAACAAATCCTTGACTCTCACTGCCACAGAGGCCAGGAGGCAGAACCAGCTCCTTGAGGAGCTGAAAGAAGCCCCAGAGCTGCACAGGACCGAGGAAAGCCAAGGGGCCAGCTGGGAGTTTGTAGAGAGAAGGGGCGGGAGCTAGAGTGTGGCTGTCCACACTGAGAGGAACAAGGCACAAAGGGGCAGAGCAGGAGGGAGAAGTTTTGTTGGCAAGACCCGTCAGCGATCGTGAGCAGGAAAGCAAAGGATTTTTAAAGAACAGATAGAAGCAAAGTCAAAGGGGGAAAGGGAGGCACAGACACGAGACAGAAAAGGCTTGAGTTCTTCAGACTACTCTCCATTTAGTATTCTATGAAGCTGTCTAAGTCAGTGAGGCCCGAATTCCAAATTCAGGCCAAATATGATGAGATTTTAGAAGTCAAAGGTTCCAAATTCAGGCCAAACATGATTGTTGTCCAATTTATATTAGGTCCAGACCTCAGGCAATAAATGAATTAAAGTGGTGGGCTTCAGGTCAGTTACGCCTAATGTTTTAATGTTGTGCCTAAGGTAGGTCAGGGTCATGTCTTTGGGCACAGAAACCTTGGACCCTATTTTAGACAAAGGAAGTCTGAAAGTCTCTCACCTGGCAGCTGGTCATCACTTGCTGCTGGGTGAGACCAGAAAATGAAATCCAGGGGCTGGAACAGGCATCCCCTAGTTCCAGAGACCTGAAAGGCAAAGACAAGCCTAGATTCAAAATGGCAGAGCCTAAGGCAAAAAGCCAAAGGAACCTTGCCTTAATGAGCGTTGGATGCAGTGGTCAAATGACCAGGGTCACTGCTCTGGAGGTCGGAGGGGACAGAAGAGTCAAGGAAATTTTTTAAAAATTTGGAACTGAGTTTATTGAAGACATTGTTGGACCCCCGGTCTGGGGTACCCAATGCTCACGGGAGGCTGCAACCCAATAACTCAGTCCTCAAACTAGAAGATGCAACAAGAAAGAGGATTTTAATTGGCGTTTGCGCAGACGGACTCCTGCCTCACTCGGAAAGCAGAAGTCCTGAGCTCAGCTCACAAGCTTCTTTTGAAGACATAAACCACAAACCACCAGCGATTACTGAGCCAAGAAGCAGAGGCGGGAGAGGGGATTTTTCGGGTGATTTCCAGCATCAGGTGCAGGGAGTGTGAAAAGGTCAGTTTCTTTCTCAGCAGTTTAGAATTGTTTTACATCTCACTTCCTTGTACAGTTTCCCAGAGTATTTTTCTTTGGTCTGGGGGCTTTAGTTTGATTCCATCATTCCCCCTTTTCTTATGGCAAGATTTTAATCCTAAAATCTATAAGTTTTCTGTTCTTTTTAGAGCATGGTATTGTTGAGTAAGGACCAAGGCCTGAGTCACTGATATTCGGTTCCTAATAATCCATCATTCCCCCCTTTTCTTATGGCAAGATTTTAATCCTAAAATCTATAGGTCTTCTGTTCTTTTTAGAGCATTGTATTGTTGAGTAAGAACCAAGGCCTGAGTCACCGATAGTTGGTCCCTGATAAATTGTAGCAGTCTGTTGAGGATGCATGGTCCGAAGGTTAAAAGAAGGAGAAGAATAACTAGGGGTCCTATTAGGGTGGACACTAGAGTAGTTAACCAGGGGGTTTTATTAAACCATCCTTTAAACCATCCCTGTTCGGATTCACGGTCTTTTTGTCTTTTATCTAACCTTTTACAGAGCTTAGTCATAGAATCTCTAACAACCCCCGAGCTGTCAGCATAGAAACAACATTCTTCACCTAGAGCTGCACAGAGTCCTCCTTCCTTGAGGAAAAGCAGATCCAGCCCCCTTCTATTTTGTAATACCACTTCTGAGAGGGAAGTTAGAGATTTTTCTAAATGGGTAATTTACTGTTCTATTGCCCTAATGTCTTCATCTACAGCCATCTGTAAGTCTGCATAATATTGTGGTCCTTGTATTAGGGCTGCTGTTCCAGTTCCTACCCCTGCCGCCACTCCTGCTCCTAGAAGTATTGCTAAGGGTCAGGGATATAGGCTCTCTTTTATATCTGCCTGGGTGTTGCTCAAAAAACTGTTCTATGGAATTTGCAGGGTGGTAGAATACTCGGGGTAGAAGCTTAATCATGACACAGTAATCTTGAGTGAGGACCATGCTAGCTACACAGGGAGTTAACCCAGAGTTACATGCCCACCAAGCCCCTTGCAGAGGTAGGAGATAGTAATTCCCATTCCCTGGGAGTACAGAAATAGTGAAGTTGCAAAGGTAGGCGTGAGTTGGAGGTGGGTTTTCTAAGCAGAGCCCAGATCCTGAGACTTCCGTGAGAGTTAGGGGGTAAGGGGTCTCCCTATGACATTGGTCAGCTAAAGTGGTGTTATTGAATGTCCCTTGGGTAGCTATGCCCTCGTAATAAGGGGGTGCTGCTGCTAAACATAGCCGACAGGATTCAGTCAGGTTAGGGTCTGTCTGTCTGATGGCCTTATATGCTCCTTGGATCAGATTGAACAATCGGTCCCCTGTGGGTGAAACCTTTTGACTCGGGGGGCTGGAAGTCTGTTTTAACAGGATATTTGTGGGGGAAGTATCAGAAGAAGGGTTGGGGAGGTACAGTGAAGTGACTTTAGGTATTAAGGCTGGCGGGGGATTTGGGTAGCTGGGGATGGGATTTTGGATAGGTAAGACAGGGTTGGGGCCTATAGCTACTGGATAGGAGGAGATGTCTCTTTTAATAGTAAATAAGAGACCAGGATCTGTCCCCTCCTTATATATCCTAATTCCCCAAGAATATCCTTTGTCCCAATTTATAGCCTTTTTTCCTGCTGTTGTGAATTCTACCCGGAGGGAGTGACACCATCTACCTTGACAATCCTGATTAGGAACACTTGGGATCTTATGGGAATAATTTGCTTTTACAGTGATATAATCCCAGGATGAGGATGGGGACCACCTGGTGTCCCCGGTTGTTTCACATCCCCAGTTTTTACAGTAAAAGTAGTCCCTTTCTCCACATTGGGAATTGAGTCGCTTATCTCGATGGTTACCTGGACAAACATAGAAAGTTTACAGACGCAACTTGGTTCGTTGTAGTTCACGACACCCTCCCCATGCTAAGTGGGGCCCTCCGAACAGGGGGTAAGCAGCTTCCGGGCTGGATACTTTATCAGGATCCGTGAAGTCTGGTATGTCCCAGGGCGCTGGTGCTCCTAAGGCTAATTTACACAAATCTGGATACAGTATAGGCCACCAAGTACCCTTGGGTGCCATCTTGTGGGTTTCAAACATTACAATACCCATTTGATTAATTACCTGCCAGGTAGTCAGTATAGGGAAATGGGGGCTTCCTTGACTGGGGACAAACCTACAAACAAGTAAAATCATTAGATATTTCTGGAGAGTCTTATTTTTAGGGGGTTGGATGTTTTGTGCAGATGCCATTTTCCAGCATCTTCTTGGGCCGGGGCTCTTTTGGCGTGGGAAGCGTGGATCCAAGCCGAAATCCCATCTACCTTGAGGGCCGTGGGTGTAGTCAGGAGAACCGTGTAGGGTCCTTTCCACCGTGGTTCAAGAGTCTTTACGTTGTGCCTTCTCACGTACACCTGATCTCCAATCTGGTAGGAGTGGGGCGTTTGTGGACTCCCATGCCAGTAAACAGCAACCAAAGGCCTCCAAACCTGGTTCTGGATGATCTGGAGGGCTTGAAGTCTTGTTTTTAGGCTGGGGTTATCAAAAGAAGAGGGTAAGGGGGACAAGGTTACATTGAGGACAGGAGGTGGTCCTCCAAAGAGGATTTCATAGGGGGTTAGGCCATGTATAGCAGGAGTATTTCTAGCCCAAAATAGGGCTAGAGGTAGGAGCTGCACCCAGTCTTTAGTGCCAGTCTCTAGAGCTAATTTTTTTAAGGTCTCTTTAATGGTTCTATTTATCCTTTCTACCTGTCCTGAACTTTTGGGTCTATAAGCACAATGTAATTTCCAATTGATCCCCAATGCTTTGGCCATTCCCTGACTTACCTGGGAGATGAAGGCTGGGCCATTGTCAGACCCGATTACCTTAGGCAGTCCAAATCAAGGGAAGATGTCTTCAATCAGTTTCTTTACCACAGTCTGGGCTGTTTCCTTCCGGGTGGGGAAAGCTTCAACCCACCCTGAGAAAGTGTCTATAAACACTAGAAGATATTTATAACCATATTTTCCTGGGAGGACTTCAGTGAAATCTACCTCCCAATTAGTCCCTGGTCGTGTCCTTCTTTTTCTCATGCCAGATGGGACCTTTGATCTGGAAGCATTACCAGGGAACATGAGACACAATCTCCTACTACCTTCTGGACTAGCTGGTTAAGGTCCAGGAAGTAATAGAATTGTTCTTTTTTTTTTAATAATGTTTTTAATTTTTTGTGTCCTAAGTGCGTCCACTGGTGGAGTTGGGAGATTAGTTCAATGGCTGCCTTTCGAGGAAGCACTGTCCTACCCTGGTATTCCCACATTTTAGATTCTGGATCCAGGGTAGCGTTGAGTTTCCAAACGAGTTCCAGATCCTGTTCAGTGTAGGTGAAAGAAGCATCTCCCTCCTTTGTTTGTGCCTCAATTTCAGCCTCAAGGTCCGAATGGGTGTAGAGAATGCAAGCACCTTCTGCAGCCTGACGGGCAGTTTCACCTGCCATCCGATTGCCCCGAGCAATCGGCCCCTGGTCTCTCTGATGTCCAGGGCAATGGATAATGCTGACCTTTTTAGGCAAGCACAAGGCTTGCAAAAGGGCCACTATTGTCTCTTTGTTTTTAATGTCTGTGTCCACCGAGGTGAGGAACCCCTGCCTCCGATAAATTTCTCCATGTACATGAGCCGTGGCGAACGCATAGCGGCTATCAGTGTAAATGTTGACCTTTTTTTCCTTTGCCAACTTTAGGGCCTGTGTCAGGGCTTCTAGTTCAGCCCACTGGGCTGATGTTCTGGATGGCAGTGCTTGGGCCCAAATTATTTTTTTTCCATCAACCACTGCTGCCCCTGCCTTACGCTCACCGTCTTGCAGAAAACTGCTCCCATCCGTATACCAGGTGACATCTGCATCTGTTAGGGGCTGGTCAGTGAGGTATTCCCTAGTCCCATGCTTCTCCGCAAGTATTTGCTGACAGTCATGGGGAATCTCAGTGTCTTTCTCAGGGGTTGGTAGCAGTGTGGCGGGGTTTAAGGTAGCAGGGCTACCAAACTTGATCTTTTCTGGATTTAATAACAGTGCCTGGTAATGGGTCACCCTGGCATTTGACAACCATCTGTCAGGAGGCTGTCTAATGATGGACTCCACTGCATGTGGTGTTATAACGGTTAGAGGCTGCCCCATAGTGAGTTTGTCTGAGTCTTTTACTAGGGATGCTATTGCCGCCATAATCCTCAAGCATGGGGGCCAGCCAGGGGCCACATTGTCCAGTTTCTTTGAGAGATAAGCTACTGGCCTTTTCCAGGGTCCCAAGGTCTGTCTGAGTAAGGACTCCTTATGCCATTCCTTTGTTTTCATCTACATATAAGATGAAAGGCTTTGTCAAGTCTGGCAATCCTAGCACTGGAGCTGTTAGCAGCGCTCTTTTTATTTTGTCAAAAGCTCTCTGGTGTTCATCAGCCCAGATGAAAGGAGTCCCATTCTTTGTTAAAGGGTATAGAGGAGCCGCTATCTCGGTGAAGCCCGGTATCCATAGTCTACAGAATCCTGCACTTCCCAAGAACTCTCTGAGTCCTCTGGCTGAAGTTGGTGGGGGAATAGAGGCTACCACCTGTTTTCTACTTTCCGTTAGCCATCGTTGTCCTCCCTCTAGCTGGTAGCCCAAATAATTTACCTGCTGTAGGCAGATTTGGGCCTTCTTTGCTGAGGCTTGGTATCCAAGTTCCCCCAGTCTCAATAGGAGAGCTTCCATACCTTGCAAACAGCTTGCTTCCATCTCGGCTGCTAAGAGGAGGTCATCTACATACTGGAGGAGCATAACCTGTGGGTTTCTTACCCGAAAGTCAGCCAGGTCACAATGTAAAGCTTCGGTTCTTAAATCCTTGGGGAAGTCGCATCCAGGTTAATTGTCCCGATATTCCAGCTTCAGGGTCCTTCCACTCAAAAGCAAAGATGGGCTGGCTAACCAGGTTCAGCCTTAGGCAGAAGAATGCATTCTTCAGGTCAAGTACAATATACCACCTGTGATTGGGAGGTAAAGAACTCAGGAGATTATAGGGATTAGGAACAGTGGGATGGATATTTTCTATCCTCCGATTGACTTCTCTTAAGTCTTGAACCGGTTGATAGTCATTTGTTCCTGGCTTTTTCAAGGGGAGCAGTGGGGTGTTCCAAGGGGATTGGCAGGGGTGAAGTATGCCCAGTCATAAAAGTCTTTGAATGTGGGGCCTGATTCCCTCTCAGGCCTCCTTGTTCATAGGATATTGTTTGATTGAAACCAGAGTTGCAGATGGTTTTAATGTGACCACTATTGGAGGCTGATTGCATGCTAATCCCGGGCCTCCTGTCTCGGCCCATGCTGAGGGGATTTTACTTAGCCAATCAGATATACCAGGAGCTTCTGTTATCAGTCCCTCATATAACCAATGTTCATCTTCCAGCCGTAGGGTTAATACCTGTAGTGAAGCTCCATCTTTTTCTTTTACAGTAGCTCCCTTTTTAGTGAAATGGATGTGGGCTCCCAGCTTAGAGAGTAAATCTCTCCCAAGAAGGGGATATGGACAGTCGGGGACCAGTAAGAACGAGTGAGAGACCCGTCCTGTGCTGAGGTCCACTTTTCTCTCTGCAGTCCATCTATATGTTTTCCCTCTGGTGGCCCCTTGGACCCAGGCTGTTTTGGAACTCATGGGTCCCTTGGTTGCTGTCAGAACCGAATGTTGAGCTCCTGTGTCTACCATGAAGGTAGTCAATTGCCCCCCTATCTTCAAAGTTACCCTGGGCTCAGGGGGGAGCTCCTGGCCCCGACTCCCCTAGTCTCCTAGAGTCAGGACTGGGGTTGTCTTCTTTTGAAGTCTGTTTAACTTCTTTGGACATTTTCGGGCCCAATGTCCTCTCTCCTTGCAATAAGCACACTGGTCTTTATCCACTCGGGGCCTTCTTCTGTCTCCCAGGTCCCTACCTGGTCCTGGTCCTGTTCCCTGAACTACTGTGGCCAAAATTCGACTTAACTCTTTATTTTTTTTTCTCTTATCCTCTCTAGCTTCCTGCTCTTTTCTGATTCTGTCCTCTCTTTCCTCTAAAGTTTCTCGCTTGTTATAGATTTTCTCAGCTTCTCTTACTAAATCCTGTAAAGAATATCCCTGAAGGCCCTCCAGCCATTGGAGCTTACCACAGATGTCAGGAGCTGATTGTCCTATAAAGGCCATAATAAGATCTGCCTGATGTTCCTGGGCTGTGGGGTCAAAAGGGGTGTACATCCTATATCCTTCTATCAGGCATTCTAGGAACCCAGCAGGGGTTTCATTTTCCCCCTGGGTTATAGCACGTACCTTTGCCAAATTGGTTGGGTGACTTCCGGCCCCTTTGAGAACCGCTAACAGAGTCTGGCGATAAAGACGGAGACGCTCCCTACCGGCCATGGTTTCAGGGTCCCATTTGGGTCTGGTCAGAGGAAATCCTGTGTCTATTTCATTTGGGAGCAGAGTGGGTCTCCCATCCTGCCCGGGGACGTTTTTCTGGGCCTCCATGATGAGTCGCTGTCTCTCCTCTGTGGTTAGGAGTGCCTGGAGGAGTTGTTGACAGTCTTCCCAGGTGGGTTGGTGGGTAAGAAGAATAGACTCATTTAAAGCAGTTAGAGCCTGAGGATCCTGAGAAAAAGAGGGGTTATGAGTCTTCCAATTATACAAGTCAGAGGCTGAAAAAGGCCAGTACTGGATCTGATCCCCTACAGTTCAGAGAGGAAAAACCTGGGCAGTCCAGGTTCCATCAGAGGGGCCCCCTCTATCTCTCCTCAGGCAGAGTCTACTGGATAGTGGGGGGGATTGGTCGGGTTCGGTGGAATCAGGGGAAGGATGAGGTAGTTCTTGGGGTAGAGGTGCCTGCGCAGGTGGATAGGGAGGTGGAGGATCAAGGAGGGTTAAGAAAGCTTGGTCCTCGGGGAGGACTGGCTTTTGCTTTTTCTTTTCAGGGGAAGACTGAAGGGGTAAGAGAGAGGAAGTGAGACTCGGGGGAGCAGAAGGAGTAGGGGGCCCTGGATCAGTCTCCCTGGTTCCCCAAGGAGGTAGGAACGGCCGTGCCCAAGATGTGGGGTTTCATGCCAAGTCTTCCCAGGTGACTATGTAGGCCACCTGGTCCAGGTGTCCATGTGGTCCTGGGTGGAAAATGTATTCCTTAACCTGCAAGATAGTAGCAAGTTCAAAAGTCCCATCCCTTGGCCATCCTTTCTCAAAAGAGGGCCATGCAGAGGAACAGAGACTCTGCCACTTCTTCTTCTGGACCTCTAGTGATAAATTATGGGCCCATTCCACGACCTCCTTCCAGTGTTCCAGAGTTAGGCTTAAAGGGGTAGTTAGTGATTGACCCATGGTGGAGGTTTTAAAAGAGAAATAGAGAAAGGGAGAGAAAGAAAGAAAGAAAGAAAGGAAGAGAGAGAGAGAGAGAGAGAGAGAGAGAGAGAGAGACAGATGCCACTCCAAACAATGATGACCAGTGAGTGTGCTTGTGTACGAGTACCTATCGGTGCCCAGTTTTTCTTCTGTGGGGGACGTGAATTTATCTGGGATTCACGCCTGGGACCCCCTTATCCTTTCACGGGAGTCTTTTGGCAGCGAGCGCCCTGTGGCTCTTATTTGCTCGATCCATGCCCATGGGACTTTTTCAATGGCCAGAGAGAGAGACGGAGAGGAAAGGGAGATACAGAAAAGCCATCCTGTCTCCACCCGTGAGGGCAGTCGGGGTCTGCTAACAGGGCTAAGAGCCTTTGGCTTACATCAGGGAGTGGCCCTGACCAGAAAACCTCAGTTGCTCTTTCGCCTTTAACGGTCCCTCGTGAAGACTTAGACTGAGACTATAAGGAAAGAGAAAAAGGAAGGGAAGGTTTAAAATAGAAAGCGTAAAGAAAAATACAAAACCAGACCTTCCCCTTTTAAAGTATTAACACACCATCAAGCACACACATACATCTCATTGAATCACATTCATGTGGACCGGTCCTTCTTACACCCAGACACGCACTGCACTCACCACTTTTACTTTTAGGATTCTCAAATACAAATACAAACAAAAAATCCTCAGCGCCTTAACTTAAAACTGAAAGTACAGACCGGAAGGGGAGTAGCCAAGCCAATCTCCCTTCTTCCCCCCGGGGAGAGGAAAGCTACACTGTCCTCTCCATTCCAGACCACTCTGGTCACAAAGATCAGAGTGTTGGAACCAGGGGTCTCTGGGCACATCTGCCACTCCTGCTGATTCCCAGAATACAGACTTACAGGTCCTGTACAGGCACAAATGTTCAGATGGAACGTTCCCAGAACAGGAAATGACTGACAGACATTAAGACCAAGACAACCCACAAGACATCTGTCCTTACCTCCTGCTGATCTGAGGAAATGGGTCTGGGGGACGACTGAATCCTGGACGAGCCCCCAAATGTTGGACCCCCCCCGGTCTGGGGTGCCCAACGATCACGGGAGGCCGCACCCCAATAACTCAGTCCTCAGACCAGAAGATGCAACAAGCAAGAGGATTTTAATTGGCATTTGCACAGATGGACTCCTGCCTCACTCGGAAAGCAGAAGTCCTGAGCTCAGCTCACAAGCTTCTTTTAAAGACATAAACCACAAACCACAAGTGATTACTGAGCCAATAAGCAGAGGCAGGAGGGGGGATTTTTCAGGTGATTTCCAGCATCAGGTGCAGGGAGCGTGAAAAGGTCAGTTTCCTTCTCAGCAGTTTAGAATTGTTTTACATCTCACTTCCTTGTACAGTTTCCCAGAGTATTTCTCTTTAGTCTGGGGGCTTTAGTTTGATTCCATCAACATCAATAAAATCCCAGCACAGGATTTACATCACTCATGTAGGCAGAGGCTGCAGAAAAAGAGAATGAGGTTTTCAGGTCAGGCTGGCAGCTGTTTGGCCCAGTAGTGAGTTTCGAGGGTACTTGAGCTCTCAATGGGATCTAGCAGGAAAGAGAGAGAGAGAGAGAGAGAGAGAGAGAGAGAGAGAGAGATCACCCAGAAGGAAGGGCTGGGGCTTGGGATCTCAAAACACTTCCTGGGTTTCAGCACCAAATGTTAGAAAATGTTAGATCAGGATTGACCAGGGCAACACAAAAATGAAGGGTTAGAGATGGACCTTGGGAGCAAGTTGTTCTTTATTAAGAGCAATGAAGGTGGAAACAGTTTCTCTGAAAGGTTTGAGACTGTGCCTCAGGCACTGTTGGTTCCTGCTTACAAGGTTCAGGGGCTGGGAAAAGGGGGCAGTGGGTAGGGCTATGCCAGTGACACAGTTTGGGGGTTTTGAGACAATAGGGGCTGTTATTATTATTCTTTTCCTAGATAACACTGTCTCTGGCTTGGGGGTTTTACACAGTTTGTGTTGGATATTGGCTCAGATCTGAGGTTTACGTAAGATTTACTTGTTAGGGTTCCAAATAGCAGCTCCCCCCCCCCTCCCCAACAGGGACCTAGACCTTTGGAGTCAAGGGAAACAAACTCTGCTGAGAAGCAGCCTGCCTCTCCTCTGATCTCCAAAGATAAGCAGATTCTACCTGTTAACCAGAGATTTTAGAAGCTGTTTATCACAACAAGCTTTTCTCTTATCTTAAGAGAGAAAAAGCAAACACTTCCAAACCCTAATCCCAGGTTGGCAGACTGAATGGAGCCAGGCTTTTCCTGCTTCCCCCCCCCCGAT
>NW_008345692.1:914-2450 GCF_000622305.1 Nannospalax galili | reverse complement strand
TTATGACGCTCTGGCTTCTCGGCCCCCACCGCTTCTATGATTATCACAATGGAGGAGCCCAGGGTTTCAGCCACGGTGGCAGGTAAGATTATTGATTTCATTATTGACACTGGCGCATCATGGTCAGTTCTCCCTTCCTACTCTGGTAAAGTTTTTCCCTCACAGATCTCTGTGGTGGGGGTTGGTGGGAAGCCTCACAACCCCAAATCAACAGGACCCTTAGCCTGTGTATTCTGGAAGGTGCCTTTAACTCACTCCTTCCTGGTTATGCCCACCTGCCCAACCCCCCTACTTGGCAGAGATCTCATGCAAAAGCTCTCCCTTTCTATTTCTCTCTCATTCTCCACAGTGTTTCTCCTTTCCCTTGTACCTTCTCCCCCCCAAGCCAGATCTTTGCCCCTTCCCCCCACTGAAGTCAATCCCAAGGTCTGGGACACCTCAGCCCCAGGACTAGCCTCTCATCACCCTCCTATCCGCATTCTCTTGAAGGACCCCTCCCTATTTCCCAGCAGATCCCAATACCCAATTGCACTCAAACACCGCTATGGACTTAAGCCCATAATTCAAAGGCTTATGAGTGCTAACCTCCTTAAACCCACTCACTCTCCATATAACACTCCCATTCTTTCGGTCCTCAAGCCTGATGGCTCCTACCATCTGGTCCAGGATCTCCGGCTTATTAATTCAGCAGTTATTCCCATTCACCCAGTGGTTCCCAACCCCTATACTCTTCTTTCTCACATCCCCTCTTCCACCACCCACTTTTCTGTATTAGATCTTAAAGATGCTTTTTTCTCAATACCTTTACACCCCGACTCTCATAACCTCTTTGCATTCACCTGAAAGGACCCTGACACTGGGATGTCTTCCCAACTAACTTGGACTGTCCTGCCCCAGGGGTTTAGAGATAGCCCTCACATCTTTGGACAGGCTCTAGCCCATGATTTAACTTCCCTAGACCTTAACCCCTCCACCATCCTGCAATATGTAGATGACCTACTTCGTTGCTCCCCATCCCTCTCACTCTCCAAATCTCACACAACCAAACTCCTTAACTTTCTGGGGGATAAGGGATATAGGGTATCTCCAGCTAAGGCACAGCTTTCTCTCCCTCAAGTCAAGTACTTGGGGTTCCTCCTCACACCTACATCCCGCCATTTAACTATAGATAGAACTAATTACCCGAGGTCTTTAAAGCCTCCCACAACCAAGGAAGAAATTCTATCCTTCCTGGGCATTGCAGGGTACCTGCGCACCTGGATTCCTAATTTTGCCCTCTTGGCAAAGCCGCTCTATGAAGCTTCTAAAGGAAGCTCCTCTGAACCCCTTGACCCCTTATGGCCTGTTACAGCTGCATTCCACACTATCCAGGAAGCCCTCTTAAAGGCACCGGCTCTGGCTCTCCCCAACCTAGAATGCCCGTTCCTTCTCTACACGACTGAGAATAAGGGCCAGGCATTAGGGGTTTTGGGACAGATGAGGGGACCCACTTTTGCCCCAGTAGCTTATCTCTCTAAACAGCTGGATACCACCATC
>NW_008345692.1:0-832 GCF_000622305.1 Nannospalax galili | reverse complement strand
ATCTCTGTCCTTTCCCCCCACTGGCTTAAGGATTTATTAAGTCATGCATCTCTTGCCAGTCTAGCTCCCTCTAAACTACAACTCTTTCATGTTACATTTCTTGAAAACCCCTCGCTCTCTCTTGATTCCTGCCCTCCTCTCAATCCAGCTTCCCTCCTTCCTTCCAGTGAACCACTCACCCACTCATGCCTGGAAACTCTTCAGGAACTCTCCTATCAGGATCCCTTAATCTCTCCAGATCCCCTGCCAAACCCAGCCCTGACTTGGTTTGTGGGTGGGAGTTCAACTCTCACCCCAACTGGGTCTCGCAAGGCAGGGTATGCCATAGTGTCTCTCACTGAGGTCATTGAGTCAGGACCCCTGCCACCTGGAACCACGTCACAAAAAGCTGAACTTGTGGCACTCACCAGGGCTCTGATTCTAGCCAAGGGACAGACGGTTAATATTTTTACAGACTCTAAGTATGCCTTCCACATACTCCATCACCACGCCTCAGTATGGAAGGAAAGGGGTCTCTTAACAACCAAGGGAACCCCCATAACCAATGGCCCTTTGATTCTTAAACTCCTAGAAGCTTCCTACCTCCCAACTAAAGTGGCTGTGATCCACTGTCGGAGACATCAGCCTCTCACTTATCCCATAGCTAGAGGCAGTGACCTAGCAGATGGGACAGCCAAGGAAGCCAGTACGACCCTCCCCCCTTCTGATGGCTTACACTTCCTGGCACCAACAGGAATGTCCCCTTCCTACCCTGCACAACAACGCAGGAGCCTTCTGGACAAGGGCCCAGGGGGATGGCTTCTTCTATCAGACAAGTACTGCCTGCCTGAGG
>NW_008345691.1:124412-124633 GCF_000622305.1 Nannospalax galili | reverse complement strand
GCAGCCGGGACACTGCCACCTAATCACATGTCCCTGACTACAAGCACAGGTGCTTCAGGACATGTTCTTCTATAACTGCAGGACTTGAAGATCAAGTTTGTGGCTTTTAGGAATATGTGAATGTTTGATTATATCAACTCTAAGCTTTGGTGAAAATAGCTCTCATTTAAGTCAAGATCTTGCTTTCTCTCTTTCTCTGTCTCTCTCTCTCTTTATCTCTT
>NW_008345691.1:118675-123111 GCF_000622305.1 Nannospalax galili | reverse complement strand
GTGTGTGTGTGTGTGTGTGTGTGTGTGTGTGTGTGTTCTAAGAAAGCTCAGACCATAGGAGGCTGTGGGGCAGAGCTTTGCTTGGAGCTGGATCGGTCTGTGCTTGTGACAACGCTCAGGGCAGCTGGCGACCCCTGTCACTTCTACAGCGGGCTCAGTGCAGGAGCTGTGCATTGTATGTTAGATGTGTAGTCATATATTTTGATGCTTTGGCATATTAGAAATGAAACAAAACAAAATACCTTTTGGGGACACTGACCCTCTCAGGACTGCCTAGCTCTTAAAGACAGCAGAGTTCTCTTTGCATAATACATGTCTGCGCTATGCAAACTAGCGCCTCCTCTATCTGACCTGCATATTCAGAAACGGGCACTTCTAAGTCATAACAGGGTCAGGTAGGTACCAGGCCACCAGGGACCACTCTGCAGCCCCAAGTCCACTGGGGCTGCTACAATTCGCTGACCCTTCGCTGCTCACACAGCGTGTGTTACCTTTTCCATGCGGCCCTGTGCAGCACAGCACACCCCTGCTCTAGGACTCGTGTGGACGATGCACCTTGTGTCCTGAGCCTCTTACGACCACATTGGAATCAGCATCCTGAATGCAATACGGAACATACAGCTTTCGGAGTTCTGATCTCAGGGAACCTCACAAACAAGGGCGGCATCAGGCCTTGTTCCTGACTCAGGAAGTCATGATAGAATTTTTAATTATTTCAGCGGAATCTCCAGGTATGTTATAGGAAAAAAACAGCTGAACTCAAGAAAGCAAGTCTATGAAGTGGGCTTGACCATGAGGCAGGAGTCCAAACATCTTAGGAGCTAAACCAGAGTTTCCAAGAGGCAGAGAATCTCCATTAGCTGAAGAATAAGGACAGCAACCACTCACCAGCAGGCGTTGCCCAGGGCCAGCCGGGCACCAACCAACAGGTGCTGAAGCTGCAGGGTGAGCGCAGGGGGGTTCACCCCACAGACAGCAGGGCACAAAGGAGAATCCACAGGATTAGAGAGGTTTTAACCAGATAAAACTCTGCCAAAGTGAGTGCCAAACAATAGACCTTGAACCACGTAATGAATAAAAGACCGATACCTTCTGTTGACGGTGTAGATGATGTATGCGAAAGGAGTTTATACATGTTATACGTGGTTGTCACAAACTGTTAAAATGCCAAAATGAGCCAAAGGCTTGAATCAAAGCTCTTACAGAGGAACTGCGCAGTGAGCAAAAACAAACCTTTCAAAGTCAAACTGCCCCTGCCTCGCATGCTTTCTGTTTCTGAGGACAGTGAGCTTAGAGGCTGTGGATAGTGGCTAGTGCTGGGTCACTACTGATGCCCAGGGAGAGGTGAGGCCTCGATGCACGTGACGCTGGCCCTAGGATGCCACTTGGTCTGGCCTCTTGTCCCCAGCTTCTTGGTTCTGCATCTGCCCTCCTGCCCTCACCACAGGGCACCCACCCACCGCGTGCCAGAGCAGAGAAGCTGTCTCCTACACTTGTGATGGCCAAGGCCACTCTACCTTTCCTTTCCAGTCCGCTCTGGCTGCTCAGAGACGCAGCTGGTCCTGCACTGCCCTCCACCTGACCTGGCCCAGGAGCATCTTTGTGCTCATGAGCATGGCTTCCCTTGGCCGTCTCCAGCCTCCTTCAGGGAAGGGCTGTGTCTTATCTCATGGGCCATGGAGAGGCCATCTGCTCCACCCTCTGGCGAGGTTTCAGTCCAGAGGCTCATGTCTCAGGCCCCTCTGTGCTTTCCACCAGCTTTCCTGGAACACGCCAAGCTCCCCACCTGGCCTCCGAACCCTTTGATGCGGTTGGATCCTTCTCAGATGCACTGAGCTTCACCCGAGACTTTGGGCAATTTCAGACGGTCTCCAAAAAGATCAAGAGAAGGAGCAGGAGGCTGAGCAGCACTGTGGGCCTGAGCCTGTGTTTCTGCCTACTTGAGGTAGCCATGGCCTCTCAAGCACACAGTGATGTCATGCCTGGCACCATGTACCTCACGGTTCACATAGGGCAGTGAGGGGATAATCACCCGATCAGAGAAAACTGCCTAAGTACATTTCTTCCCCATTGTCCGAGTGATCATAGCTTGGCATGGAATGGCTTCACGTGGGACCCAGGGGTGCTTCATGTAGGAGCCAGGGGCACCTCTCCAGAGTTCTCTCACTGGAGCCAGTGACTCTAAGTCACCAAATATCAAAACATGGAGAAGAAAGAAAGGCAAAGGGATCACAAAGCCCATAGCTACGGGGCCACCCAGCTTTGCTGTGCAGAGCAACCTCCTGGAAGCCAGGAGCAGGGCTGAGCTGTTTACTCTCATCTGAGCCTGTCACCGGCCCCTGTTCATCCGCCTGCACCTGAGCTGTGGAAGCCCCACTTTCTGTTGCCTTCTACCTATGCTGGCCTTTTCCCCTGGGGCAGGGACAGGTGCTGAGCACCAGGATGGGGTCAAGTGGGTGTGGAGAGGAAAGCTGTACTCCTTTGATGATCACTGTTGAGCTGGTTCCCCATCACCCCGACCTCTCCTCTGCGTTCCCCCCGTCTTTTTTTGGGGACCCACTGTCCATTACAAGCAAGTAGAGTCTCAGCTGAGTAGGGCTCCAGACTCCAGCCACACACACCTTTGTGGCTGCCTGTTTGGCAGGAGTGAGGATACTCTAAAGACACACTTGGATCCCCCTCTCCACTCTCAGTCGATCAACAAGGTCCTCCAATACATACAGTTTTCCGGGAATCCCATGCTGGGAGAAGGAAAGGGAGGAGCTTGTGTCCCAGAAGAGATTTCATGTAGTTCTGACAGCTTTCCAAACCACCGTGTAGGAGAGAATGAAGCTCAGACCACGAGGAGCCGCACCCAGACCACGACCGCTTAGCTCTGCCCACCGTTGCCTGAGCTTTCCCAGGAATCACTCCTCTGGGGAGAAGATGAAGACTCTCCATATGCTAGAAAGTTCTGGGCCATGGTGTTCAGGAACAACCAGCTCCTTAGCTAAAGACATGATTCACCACTTTCAAAGCCACCTTCCCACAGAGAGCTGGCCTCCACCACACAGACCCCACAGCCCCACACTGGAAATGCTCACCAGGAAGTATCTCTGATCTTCTCAAAGGACTGCCTCTGAGACGGAGTGGAAGGCCTGCGTTATCATTAGAGATGGAGGAGAGGTGCGGGCGTGAGGAGCAGTGGGCACAGGCTCTTCCTGCCCTCACTGTTATTGACTTTATAGCCCAGGGGACCATTGTCTGGTGATTAACACGTTGTAAATAGATTGAACCTTGGCATGGAGCCAGGTGCACATGAGCCACACTGATCTTCTAGAGAGATAGACAGTGATAGCGGCCCTTCCTAGACCTCTGGTTGGAGGGGAAGAAAGGGAAGGAAGAGGAAGGAAGGATTACGGTACCTCTGGGCCTCAGGTGAGCTGTAGGAAAGTACCTGGGCACTCAAGAGTTATGAAGCGCAGGAGCTGGGCCCACAGCATGTGGCTACTGTCTTCTACCTAGGAAGGATGCAGCCTCCCTGCCTCCTCTCTCTACCTGTCTTCAGGGCCCTATATTCAAACACAAACTTCATGCCAGGACTCTACAGATGGACTTGGGGATCACAGAGCCTGTTTGTTTCTCTTCTCCATGTAGCCACATGGAATAAACCTCCTGTTCGTTATTATCACCTGCTCAGTGGGCTTATTAAGCACAGTTGTCAGAACCTGGTTTGCTAGAGATGTCAGGGCCCAAGCTCTGATCTTTAATAACACCAATAGCATCACAAATGTCTGAAATTCCTACCTTGACCCTCAGCAGGCTTGGCTCTGGTATATCAGGAATTGGGGAGTATTGCTCAGCGGGGGACCTGGCTCCGGGAACAGAGAGACTGGATCGGAGACAGAGTAGTGACTCTGGGACTTGTGTGTTTCTTCACAATAAGCTAACAAGCCAACTTTATTCTCTAACAGCAAGTTTATCTACCAAAGAAGGGCTAGTGTATACGTGCAGGGTCCAGGGTGCATGTAAAGCTCATTTCAGACAAAGACAAAGGGTGCTCATACTACGTTGTCACAAAGGTTGATCAATCCTTAGTGTGGGTAGAGGGTTGTTTGTAAAAGACCAGGGAATGTGTCAGAGCTTATTAGCTAAGATGTCTTAATTTTAACTACGCACATTCTTGGTGTTATTGATTAGGCTGTTTTTTACCTCTTGATCAAGAAAGTCAGGATGTTTTTCCCAGAACAAAGAGAATGTAAACTTTTTTTAAAAAGTATTTATTTATTAACCACATACTTAGAAGAATTTCATCATTACAACAGCATTGACATATTCAATAACAATTTTCTGAGCTAAGATGCATCTTTTTCAGAATTGGCTATAAATTTTTAGGTTTACAGTTGAATTATTACAGTTATACAATATTGTACTCAGTATAAACCCTATAAGACATA
>NW_008345691.1:113831-117421 GCF_000622305.1 Nannospalax galili | reverse complement strand
AAACCAATTTATTTTTATTCTTAAGGTCATTTGAGGATCTGTTCCTCAGGGGTCACATGGGCTTGGGAGGAGCCCCTGGCTCCATTCTTTTACCAGTTCCACCTATGTGAACTTTTAACCTGGCTAATTGCGTTTTGCCCATCATTGCAGTGTTCTGCATGACAGGGCTGTGAGACACTGTTTTCAGTGCTTTGCCCCTTTTAGCAGAGGCTGTAGCCTGCTCAAAAGTTCAGGCCTAACTTGTCCTGAGTCCAGCCATCTTGGTCTCCAACACCAGTGTCCTATTGATCAGACATCTCCCAACACCAGGCACAGCCCTTCTGCTCAGGTTCCTACAGACGTAAGGCCCAGGTACTAGATTCCTCTAACCATTGGTGATCTGTGGAGAGTAAGTACTCCATCCCAGGATGGGACTCCTTGGGGCTGCCAGTGGCTAGAACCTCCCCTACAGCTCGAGACCCCAGCCCACAGGCTGACACCACAGTTTATCCAGGGACTGTCACCTTGAACATTTGGGCCTCCAAAGCTTTCTTGTTAGGTAGATCTGGCAGATGGTCTGTAGAATGCTATTTCTGGTCCCAAGGATGAACACAGGATGGAGGGTCTTTGAGGGGACCCATGGGACTATTTGGGAGCCAAATGTTCATGGAATACCAATCAAGGACTGTGAACCCTCTAGGCTCCCCCAAGCATTGTGCCCACTCTTCTTTGACACCAGGTGGCTGTCCCTCCAGCAGGCTCTGCCAGCTTCCCCAAAGTGACCACAGGTTACCACATATCCTAGCAGCTGTTGCAACAGAGATTTTGTTGAGGCCTTGCTCTGGGAGTAGGATGTTAGGACAGAACTGGGTGGTACCCATCTGGCGGAGCTCCTGCTCTGTTCTCCACGGATGAGTGACAGGCCTCAGTTTTCTGCACATGGTGATGGAACATGCTCATTTCTGTCTGACCTGCTCTGCTAGATCCAAGCCAGTGTCGTCTGATGGCAGAACAGCTGAGGTTACCCAGGGTCCTGTTCCATACTTGCTGTAAGTCTGGCTTCTTGGCCTCACACTTCTTTGCAGGAACATCCTTCTCTCCAGGGTCTTCAGCAAGGCAGCAGCTCATGGTTCAGGTCTAATCATATAAAATGAGACGGTAACATGACCGCCTTGGCCTCTGAGACCCCTGGGGAGGGTATGAAGGCAAGAGGGACGGGGCTGGGATTGGGGGCAATTTAGGGAATTCCACAAGGCAGGGAGGCTGGATTCCTTCCTAGGTTGGCAAAATTCAAGCAAGGTCTTTAAAAGGCGCCCTGGTGACATATCTCTAGAATATCAGCATCTGTGCAGCAAACCCTGCTTGTCATCTCACAGGTCCTGAGCAAGGGGTCACTGTCTAGCCAGTAGTATTTGGACTGGAGGCAGAATTCCCCACAGGGACCCGTGGTCACCTCACCCAGCACCCCCTAGGAAGCGGCAGGCTTTCTCCCAGCTCATGTTTCTGTATTTCCTGAAAATTTTGTCAACGAGTTTGAACAACAGGAGCCTTTTCTTCCTCTACCACCTTAGACATTTGTAGAGATCCCACCTGAGCCTCTGCTGACCTCCGTGCCCATCAGGGAGCCCCCCTCCCATCCCTCTGCACCCCGACCTCTGAGCATCTGGACAGGCCTCTGCCCCTTTCCTGCAGCCCCCCTTCAACACTCAGCACACTGGATCCCAGGAGGATGCTCCCTACCCTGCACACCAATCATATGGTCCTGGATTTTGAGAGAATGTGATTGAGATCTGGAACTGCAGGAAGGCAGAGGACGGGTGGTCCCTCCAACTTAGCCTTTATCTCCATTGAAAAATAATCAGACTGGTGCAGAGCTTATGTTGAAGAACCCACCTGGCTCTCTCTGGTAGAGACACAAATGTGTCCTGGGTCTGATTCTGGAGAGGAAGTGATGGAGTCTGTGAGAGGGAATGCTGGGATTTGCCCCGAAGATACATAGCACGAAGGGGCAGGGAGGCTGGATCCTTCCTAGGTAGAAGACAGTAGCCACATGCTGTGGGCCCAGCTCCTGCGCTTCGTAACTCTTGAGTGCCCGGGTACTTTCCTACAGCTCACCTGAGGCCCAGAGGTACCATAATCCTTCCTTCCTCTTCCTTCCCTTTCTTCCCCTCCAACCAGAGGTCCAGGAAGAGCCACTCTCACTGTCTATCTCTCTAGAAGATCAGTGTGGCTCATGTGCACCTGGCTCCATGCTAAGGTTCAATCTATTTACAACGTGTTAATCACCAGACAATGGTCCCCTGGGCTATAAAGTCAATAACAGTGAGGGCAGGAAGAGCCTGTGCCCACTGCTCCTCACGCCCGCACCTCTCCTCCATGTCTAGTGAGAACACAGGCCTTCCACTCCGTCTCAGAGGCAGTCCTTTGAGAAGATCAGGGATACTTCCTGGTGAGCATTTCCAGTGTGGGGCTGTGGGGTCTGTGTGGTGGAGGCCAGCTCTCTGTGGGAAGGTGGCTTTGAAAGTGGTGAATCATGTCTTTAACTAAGGAGTGGGTTGTTCCTGAATACCATGGCCCAGAACTTTCTAGCTTATGGAAAGTCTTCATCTTCTCCCCAGAGGAGTGATTTCTTAGCCAACTCACCCATTTCAGTGATGGGAGGAGTTCTAGTACCTTCCAGACCCATGCAAGAAAGAGTCCCTCCTGAGTGGAAGCCCTTCCTGGGAAGGCAGTCTCCTTCCCTGGATGCCTTGATACCAGACCTGGCATCTTTTCATTTTTGTGACCCCCCCCGAGAGCCACATCTCAACATACAGTCAGGGCTTGATAAATTTTGGCTTTGAGAATGAATGAATGAATGAACGAATGAATAAAACATGGACAGACAACACTGCCTGGCATGTGGGTTGCTGGATTATAGGCTCAGATCCCCTTTTTCCTCACTTGGTCTTGTGTATGGTTCACAGGAGTCACCATGTCCTGGTCCTCCGTCCTTAAGTGGCTCCTTCCAGTCTGTGTCTTTATTGCCTTCTTTGCCATCACTGCAGGTACGAACACACCTGCCATTGCTTTCTCCCAAAGCCTGGGAGTGGGAGTGGGCAGCTTAGGGGAGACTGTGGCCCAAAGGAGGCTCTGGGGACATGTTGTCCTCCAGAATAACTTTTTAAACAATGTTTATTTCCTCTTTGCAGAGGGCTACAGTTGTGCAAAGTACTCATGCTTTAATGGAGCTTGTGAACCTAAAACCCAGACTTGTGAAACCTCTCAAGGCTGCATCAACCTAGAGCAGGAACTTAAAGCACCAAGTAAGCCACGCATCACTCCCTTACACACCTGCCAGTTTACCTGTGCCTCCTTCCAAAATGGTGCTGCTAGTGTAGAAGGCAGAACGTGGTGGGGATGGGGCATGCTAGTGGATGCAGAGTCCCCAGGGACAGAGCTGAGAGACCCTGGCTCTTATACCAACCTCCTAGGACCACTGGTGAGTAACCCCACACTGGTTTTTGCAATGCTGGGGATCAAACTCATGGCATCACATATGCTAAGCAACTGCTCTACCACTGGATGCCTGTTTATAACGAATCGTCCCTCCATTGGTTCGTTCCCTCTAA
>NW_008345691.1:82406-112831 GCF_000622305.1 Nannospalax galili | reverse complement strand
TTGTGACTCTCAGGTTTGTCTTGAACCCCTGGACCAAGCAATCTTCCTGTCTCAGCCTCCCAGTAGGAGTAGCTGGGACCATAGGTGTGTCTGCCTCACCGGGCTAATTCTTCACCCATTAAAACAGCATGTGGTTAAGAACATAGATTAGCTCCTCTCTCATGGTCTAGGAGTTTCTTTCCAGGGCAGAGAGCAGGGTGAGCAAAGCTGACCCTGAATCTCTGAGATTCTTCCATTTCCTTCCAGGGCTCCGCCCACGTCATCCTGGCTGCTGCCTTTTAAGGGAATTGAGAAAGGACTGTGATGGTGGGCGAGGGCCGGGCGGTGATGTTGTCAGCCACGTGTTCTGCCCATTCCTAGGTTTAAAACTTTTCTCTCCCTTCAGCGTCTCAGCCGTCTTCACAAGCCAATGGTGTTGAGTGTCCGGCCTGCTACAATGACAAAGACATGTCATGTGACCCAGTTCCCCTGAACTGCACAGGGGCAGAGACAGAGTGCGTTGATATTATTGGCATAGGTATGACTATTTCCTCAAACATATTGATGTTCATATGGTGAAGGGTCCAGTGTACCAGATGCATCTCACTACACACATAGCTAATTGTGTCACAACAGCAGCTGGAAGGAGCAAACATTTATCATTTCTCAGAACACGTGGGTAGTCTGAGAACAGCCCCGCCAGTGGTTCCGAGCCAGGGCGTCTCACGGGCTGTGCGCAGCTGTCGGCCGGCCGTGGTCCTTCAGATGGAGGATCTGCTCCAAGCTCACTCATCACTCATGGATTTGGCGGTGCCCTAATTCTTCTTCCTCTGGCCTCTTCACAAGCTGCTTTAGTGTCTCACGGTTTTCAGCCGGCTTTCCTCAGTGACAGCAAGTGATGACACAGACTGATTAGAGTTGTGTATTTTAATGCTCTGATCTCAGAAGTGGCACATCATGTCTTCTGCAGCCTGTACAGAGCAGTCCTCATTGGGCACACGTGGGAGTATCGCAAAGGCACCTCTCCAAGGAGAGGGAAGGGACTGGGGTCATCTTATAAACTTGTTTGCACTTAGGGAAAGGGGTGGGATAGGGTCATGTGCTTGGTTATTCCACCGAGGTTTGGCGGGAGCCAGTTGTTGAGAGGGTCTGGGAAGTGAAGAGAGGAACACAGTCAGCTTCCCTGGGAGAGTCAGATTTGGGCACCTGTGTTGCTGTGATGTTCTAGAATGAGATCTCGGCTCATTGGCAACACGGGCGCTGATGGCACATCAGTGCTGGATGTCACCGTCAGTACCATCGTTATGACAAACAAAGCCAGTGATTAAGCTCTTCTGTTTTGCATGGTGTCCCGCTGAACCCAGGAGAAGATTTATGAGCTTAAACATCTATTCGTTGGAGGGTTCGTACACCATTCAGACAGGAACTTGAGAAACAACCGCAGGGTCGTCCTTCAGGGCTGTACAGCTAGAGGGAGGCACTAACAACTCTACTGTTCAACATGTGAAAAGTTTCATGGAATTAGCGGCACTGAAAAGCTGTTCTGATTAAAGACAAGTTCCGCTTTCATTTTTGAAAGAATTTTGAAGGAGGGTGTGCAGTGAATAGGGAAGAGGCCTTCGTCTACATGAGTTGAGATAAATGAGGAAAATGGGATGCCATTTAGCACACACAGCAGGGTTCAGGCCGACCAGAGCAGGACAATCTTCTATTTCAAATTACCATGGAGATGTAAACACATGCGTTTTCACATTGTGATCATCCTAGGAGCTCAGATCCTAGAAAAGGGACTTTTCCCCTTTGAGACAAGGTCTCTACGTATTCCAGTCTGGCCTCCAATCCACAGTGATCTTCATGCCTGAGCCTCCTGAGTACCAGTGCAAGAAGTGATCTCACCTTTGGGGTGGTGGGGGAAGGTTACAATATTGTGCTCTGATTTTCTATGGAAGCCAAGATAGGAGCAAACACAGGTATCATAGAAAGTTTTATGGCCAACGTCCTGAGAGTCTACCTCTAGCCTCCTACTACTAATGAGTGAGTGTCTTAGCTGCTGAACCACCACTCCAGCCCCAACATCAGGGTCCCTTTAAGGTTCCTCCTATGTTGGAGAGACATGGGGCCAGAGGAAACTGGGGCTTGGCGTCTGCACGGAGCTGGAGCTGTGTCCCCCGCTTCTCATGCAGAGGCAGACGTCATGAATTCTGGACTGTGCTGAGCACAGTTTCCTTTCTCAAAGGATGTGGGTGAGGAGGGGCAAGACTAACTCCTATTTTTTATTTTTTAACTATTAACAGCGGCGAGTGGTATTCCCTCTTACTTAATGGTGTACGGAAAGGGCTGTGCGACTAAAACCTCCTGCAACCTGAACATGACCGTCCTGGACTCTGTGAATATCCGCACCTTCTGCACCGGTGGGAGCCCTCCACTGAGCGCCCTTTCACCTGCTGTGGCCAGTCTTCTCCTACTGAAAGTATTGTTTTGATGGTTGAGAACACTGCCAATCCCATGATCCTACGTACCCAATGACCTCAGTGGTCTTTCATGACTCCTTTACTCAACATGGGAGAAATATGTGTTTGATTGAAAACTTACTTATTTTCTAACAGCATCTCTCTTGACTTCACATAGCAGATTTCAGGAGATTATTGGCCCTGTTCTTGTCATGCTCCCGATCTTGAGTCACACACCCAAGGACCAAGCTTTAATTTTTTAATATTTTTAAAATTTGTATTATTTTAATTTTATGTGTATGAGTGTATTGTCTGAATGTATGTAAGTGCATCCATATCATGCAATGCCCTCTGAGGTCAGAAGAGGGCATTGGATCCCCTGTAACTGGAGTTATGGATGGTTGTTAGCTATCAAGTGGGTGCTGAGAACTGAACTTGGGTCCTCTGCAAGAGCAGTCAGTGCTCTTGACCGCAGAGCCATCTCTCCAGCCCCAAAGTTTATCTGATATTACTAATTTCCACTTGAATTTCATAATTGCCCACTGCTAAGGAAAAATATTAAAAAATTTAAATTTTAATTGAATTTTTCATTATTTTCAGAAAAATCTCATTATTTAGCCCTGGCTGGCCTGGTGCTTGATGTGTAATGAAGGCTGGCCTTGTACTGCCTCTGCCTTCTGAGTGCTGGGATTCAAGAGTGTGACACCATGCCCAGCCTAGGAAGAAGGATTTGAATGAACAATTCAGGGCCCAGGAGGGTCATTTCCAACAGTTTATTGAACTCTCTGGATATGGTGGTGCATGCCTGTAATCCCACCATTTAGGAAGCTGAGGCAGGAGGATTGCTGAGTGTGATCAGTATGGGTTACGTAGTGAGTTCCAGGACAGCCAGGGCACATAGCAAGCCTCTGTCTCAAAAAACAAGATTGAATAGAATAAAAGGAAACAATATATTGTGATGGGTGACGGCTTAGTTGTTAAAGTGCTTTAGGAGCACAAGGACTTGCGTTCGATGCCCAGAATCCAAGTGAAAACAGTCCAGCATGGAGGTAAGCGTTTGTCATCCCGACACTGAGAAGATAAAGACGGGCAGATCCCCGGGACTTGCAGGCTAGTCAGCTTAGTCAACTTGGTGAGTTCCAGCCACAGAGAGACCCTGTCTTCAAAATAAAGGTGGGCAGCACACGAGGCGCCGAGCAGGGGTTGCTCCCTGACCGCCACGTCCCTGAGGTATGGCGGCGCTTGTCCATGTTGCGCTGCTGAAGCCTGGTTTTGAACACACATTTGCACTGTGCAAGTTATCACACCGCACTCCCTTCCTGAAGCACTTTGACTCTGATTCGAGACTACCGTACGTCATGAGTTATACCTTTTTTTCTTTGCACTCAAAATTTTCTGGTCTAATAGAATCCTAATCATTTAATCATGGCGGACATACATACTTCCACTGTCTCCCCGCCATCATTCCTCACCATGTGAGCACCAAATTAGCGTATATCTGAATTGTGCTCTGTTAGAATCTTGACTTTAGAACTTTCTGTTTGCGCTGCTGGCTTGGGTTTCCTGAGAACACTGTTAATCATTTGTTGTCATTTAAAATCCTAGCCACTCTGACTGGGGTAAGATCAAATCTCAAAGTAATTCTCTGATGGTCTCATTGACTATTTGTGGAAGTGCAAAATGGTGTAGCCACCATGGAAGTCTGTGTGGAGGGACCTCAGAAAACTAGAACTAGATCTACGGTATCAGTCAGATATATCACTCCTGGGCACACACTCAAGGAATTGTATCCTACTACAGGGATCTGCCCACATTCACTGCTGCTCTATGCGTAATATCTAGGAAATGGAATCAGCCTAGGCGTCCACCAGCTGATGAGTGGCTAGTGAAAATGTGTTACCTATGCATCTTGAAATTCTGTTCCGCTTAAAGAAAAATGAAATCATGAAATTTTAAGGTAATGGATGGAACTGGATCAAATTATACTGAGTGAGTTAACTCAGGCCAGAAAGACAAATGTTGCACGTTCTCACTTACATGTGGATCCTAGTATTGAATTTGCAGATTTGTGTGTCTAACTTAGAGTTCCCGTAGAAGCCAGGAAACTAGAAAGAGGCCACTGTGAGGAGTGGGGGAAGTAAAATCTTAGGCGGGGATAGAGCACAGGTGGTGCGAAGGGAGAAGAGGGAGAGTTGGAGGGGGGACAGCACAGAGGTAGTTAACACTAAGTACACTTGAAAAAGCGACAAGGAGACCTAGTGTTTTATGTCCCCCCCCCCGTGTGTGTGTGTGTGTGTGTGTGTGTGTATGTGTGGTGTGTGTGAGCATGTGTCTCTGTGTGTGTATGCACGCACATGTGTGTGTATGTGTAAGAGTGTGTGAGTGTGCACGTGTGTGCGTGTGTGTGTGGTGTGTGTGAGTGGTGTGTGTGTGAGTGTGTGTGTGTGAGCGTGTGTGTGTGCATGTGGTGTGTGAGTGTGTGTGCATGTTGTGTGTGTGAGCCTGTGTGAGCGTTTTGTGTGTGTGTGTGTGAATGGTGTGTGCGTGTGGTGTGCGTGTATGTGAATGTGTGTGTGTGTGTGTGTGTGAGTTCAACTGGAGTTACCCTACACAGGGGATAATGCTCCTCCTACAAGTCACAGATTGGCAGATCGACAGCCCAGTGTACAGGACACTTCCCCCAAGTTGTTGCTCAAGGGTTGTCCAGAAAGTCCCCACAGTCAAGCTATTGTGTTGTGCTGGTTCCCACAAGCCCTTGATGGTAAGACCTACTGCTGAACACACCACACAGTCTGCCTCAGGACACGGAGAAATCAAAGCAGTAGTTATTGGGAAGCTTCCTCTCTTGGCTGGTTTTCATTATCAGAAGGTGCTGTGTAGGCTGCTGAGGGAGAAAAGTCATCGACACTTCCTGAGCTGTGAATTCTGCAGCTACGCTAAGGACTGTACTGGCCCCTGAGGGCAGCAGTGGCACAAATTTTATGGGGTAAACAACAGGTTTCTGATGGGTTTTCGGGCTCACGCCATAGAAAACATGTCTGGTACTGTACATGTGATCAAGGACCAGCGTTTACGTCCGTCTCATCTAGTCTGACTGGTGTCCGGCTGAAAGTCTTGCTTTAAGTCTCCAGGAACAGCTGTCCCAGGTTCTACACACCTGGTTATGTCAGTGTCCTTGGGCAGCTCCCTCCCCACATGAGAGAAACAGGAATGACGATGACTTGTTTGTACTTTAGATTAAACACTTCCATTTCTAGCAGCCTCTTTCTTCACTCCGTGTAGCACATTTCAGGAGACTGCAGTCCTATCCTTGCCACTGCCTGTACTTTGAGCCACACATGACGAGCTAGTAATCTCCATTTCTAATTTATAATTGCCCATTGGCAAGAAAAAACATTATGAATGAACAGTTCAGAGCCCAGGAGGCCCACCACTTAGGAGGCTGAGGCAGGAGGATTGCTGAGTGTTTGTGGTCAGTGTACATTACACAGCGAATTCCAGGCCAACCAGGGCTACATAGCAAGGCCTTGTCTCAAAAATAAGATGAATAAAATAAAACAAAAAAAATAGCACCGGGCAGTAGCTTAGTTGGTAAAATGTTTACCTTAGAAGTACCAGGGCCAGAGTTCAGTCACCAGAACCCAAGTAAAGAAACAAGGGTGTACTTGTAATCCCAGTGTTGAAAAGATGGAGACAGGCAGGTCCCTGGGGTGCCAGCCTCGCCCTAAATGGTGAGTTCCAGGCCAGAGAGAGTCTCTGTGCCCAAATGTGGAAGACAACATAGCGGCGGCTGGGGTTGCTCTCTGACTTCCACAGCCTGGACACACATGAATTGTAGACCCCCCCCAAAAAAAAAACAAAAGGGTCAGACACCACTGACCCTCCCCAACCTGTGAACTCCCCATGTGGAATTCCTGCTGTGCACTCTGCATTCCCACACATCTCAGGAGGGATGGGCACCCGGATGCAGGCAGAGGCTGTCTGAAGACAGTTTCAAATACTCAGCTTAAAGGATGAAGTTGTTTATACCAAGATTCCAGAAAGCTGTGCCCTACACGGTGTGAGGAGGTGGTGATGAGGAGGTTCAGGAGAGAAAAAGGACTGCACAGAATCCAAGCTTGTACTGTCTCAATGTGGTGCCGTCCTACAAGAAAATAATCCTGCTCAAAGGGGCCCCTCAGGTTTCCAGACTCCCACCGGATCAGCTTGTCTCCTCAGGTTGCATGGGGGAGAAGAGGCCCCAGGATCATGTCTTACTGAGTGTCTCTCTGCTCCTGCTGGGCCTGAGCACACTCCCCTGCTGCGGACCTCCTGTCCTTCCTGGCACCAGCCGCAGTGCCTCTCAGCTCTCTGTGGTGCTGTGTGGATGGAAGGGAGCACCTTTCTCCAGGCCTGTCCACCGAGCCCGTTCACACTCCTGTGTATCTGCTCACCGTGTGGGTGGATTTTGTGCTCCAGAGCAGGGCTGGGTTTCAATATGAAGTCCTGCGATTTGTAGCAGATTCATCTAAAATGTTGTCTAAACCAGGAACGTCCACAGTGTGAAGAAAAAAAAAATCTTACTGAATTCATTCATGAAATACGAAAGATTTGTTTATCCTGTTAGCCAGTACTGATTCCTCTTGATTTGAAGGAGAGGCTCAGAGATCCATGAGCAATCCTGAACTCTGACAAGAGCAATTCTTTCACGTGGAATTTGCTGGACTTTGAACTTCCAGCACTCCCTCTTCATTCAGCACTGGGAACTTCATAGAGCTCAGCCTGCTGTTGGCACAGCCACCAGGCCCAAGCAGTCATGCGGGATGACCCGCAGCCAAGTCCAGGTCTTCATCTCAGCTAAAGGCACCGACGAGCAGACGGTGCAGAATCAGCCCACACTCCTGGTCTCCACCAGCGCTGCAGCATCTCCTGCTCCGTGAGCCTTCCTCGCTCAGTGCCACGGCCCTGATGTCAGGAAGCAGACAGAGCTCTCCCGCTCTTCCTCAATTACTGTGTCTGACCTGAAGGTGCTGTCTCTAACGCTGACCTTCTAACCTTTCCTCATGACAGTGTATAGACAGAGCATAGTCTTTAGATCATGGGCCAGCATGTGAATAGGCTAGTAGATGCATGAAGACTGAGGATTAGGGGTTGTTAGGGAGAACATTATCCCTCGAAATTCTCATCTTAAAGATCTACCTGCCCTGTACCTTACAATGCTTCTGTATTTTGAGAAATAGTCTTCCTAGAGTTAAGTCAACACAGGGTCGTTAGTGTGGGCCCTCCTCCATGCGGTAAGTGCCCTTTTGTGAATCAGATGGGGCCTGACATGCACAACACTGCGTGCAGACCGTGTGAAGAAGGGCAGAGAGCCACTTACAGTCCACGGTCAGAACCTTGGACCGAGCAGAGCTCCGGGCACCAGTTCCCGATTTTCAGTTTTCAGAGTCACCAGAACTGCCACTTCTCTTTCTGTCCATCCACGGTGCGTTGCAGCAGCCCTTGCAAACTCAGACAGCTTTGTATTTTTAATTAAAACTGTATTTATTCATTTTAAAGAGAATGTTTGGCAGCTAACTTGTGGCATCAATGAAGGAACTTCACACTCTCTCCTTGGTTCCTGGTAACTTCCAGTTCCACAGCATAAGCGTCAGCACTCAGACACGTGCTCTCTGGATTTGCTACACCACACGCTAGACTGACAGCTACAGCTGACCCAAGGAGATTAGACTCTCAACGTGAGCATCACGTTTCTGGGGAGGATTTTTAAATTTTTTATTTTTTTGAGATACAATCCTGCTATGAAATCCTGTCAGTCTGGGTACTTGCTACAGAGCCCAGGCTGGCTCTCCTGACTCAGCCTCCTGAGTGCTGGGTTTAAGGGTGCGTGCCATGGTATCCAGCTGACATTTGAATCTGGGATCTGTTTTATTTAATTGTATTCATTTTCATGCGTGTATAATGTGCCGTCAGCATATGCCTCCTGTACCCCCCATGTCATCAGTCACTTTTGTTTCCCTGGACAGTTTTTACTCTATTCTATGCCATCTGTACATATATGACCCATATGTGAGTTAAAATGTGTTAAAACCCACATGTGAGTTAAAGTTTGTTTCTCTGAGGCTAATAATTCCTTTACTATGATCATCTTAGTTGCATTTTTCCTATAAAAACATAACTTCTTTGTTGCTGAAACTTTTCGTGGCCTACACAGAGCACATTTTCCTTACCCCCCTCTGCGGACGGACACCGAGGTCGGTTCTAACTCAGCTCTGTGAATAGCGCTGCAGTAGAACCTGAGATAAATTCTGAGAACCATCGCTTGCTGTCACCTCTCCCTCTGACCACGGCTTTTTGTTCTTTACCTCCTCACACAGCAAATTTCTACATCAAAAGAAGAGACTATAGCCTGTGTTATGATAAAAGCTAGAGAGAAAAGACACACCATGCTTTTTAGTGAAGCCAATAGGCAGCAGAAGGCTGCAACCTCCTCCCCTGTGACGCTCTGAGGAAGGGACTGACGTCTACAACTCTTACGGCCAAAACACAGATGATTAATATCTAGAATATACAAAGAGCTCAAAAAGCTAAACAATAAGACAGCAACCCAATCATAAGTGGACTAATGAACTGAGAATTAGTTAACAAATGCATTACATTTCCAAATGGCCGGTAAGCTACTGAAAAGATACTCAGCATCAGTAGCCATCAGAGAAAGGTAAATGAAAATCAGAGTGAGATGCTGTTTGATACCTATTAGCACAGTTACAATGAAAAAGAAATGGACCAAGTGTTGCTGAGCATGTGGAGAAATCAGAAACTTCTCATGCTGAATGAGAATACAAAATATAGCAGCCACTTTGGATTACAGCCCGGGAGCTGCAAAACCAGGTAACAATAACTCTACCACAAGACTTCTGATTTCACTTCTAGGCTTATGCACAAGATACTTAAAAACATACTTACAAAAAAGCTTGTTCCCAACTGCTCATAATAGCACAAGGGCTTAACAAGACTCATAAACTAGGATATCAAAGCATGTAAGAGCTTTCAATTAAAAGGAGAAATGTGGCTGCCAGCTTCTAAGATGACCCCCAGTGACCCTCAGCTCCAGATACTCCTGTCTTGTACAGTCCTCTCCTACATTCAGGGGGTGGCCTGTGTAACCAATAGCATGAGATATTACAGAAATACAGCAATAGTTGGGCGTGGTGGCACACAACTTTAATCCCAGCACTTGGGAGGCAGAGGCTGGTGGATCTCTGTGAGATCGAGGCCAGCCTGGTCCGCATAGTGGGTTCCAAGTCAGCTGGAGGTATAGGGAGACTTTATCTCAAAACAATAACCACCACCAAAAAGTCCAAACAATAACAACAAAATACAGCAATAAGAAAAACAAATAAAAAGATTACCACAGAATGAGCTGTTCCCCTGGCAGCTGACCTCAGAGCCCTGGGCACGTCAACTCCCAAGAGACCGGATGCGTGTGATGGACCATGTGTGAGGAACATCATCACATGAGATGAATATTTACGTGACCATAGGTGTTTCTATATTGATCTCAAAATTCGGGGCTCAGGACTTGGCCAGTAAGGAAGAAAAAAACAGGGGGGCTGAGATGGCGGTGAAGCCAGAACAATGGCAGTGATGGTGACTCCGGACACAAGGAACACAACTTTAATCCCAGCACTTGGGAGGCAGAGGCTGGTGGATCTCTGTGAGATCGAGGCCAGCCTGGTCCGCATAGTGGGTTCCAAGTCAGCTGGAGGTATAGGGAGACTTTATCTCAAAACAATAACCACCACCAAAAAGTCCAAACAATAACAACAAAATACAGCAATAAGAAAAACAAATAAAAAGATTACCACAGAATGAGCTGTTCCCCTGGCAGCTGACCTCAGAGCCCTGGGCACGTCAACTCCCAAGAGACCGGATGCGTGTGATGGACCATGTGTGAGGAACATCATCACATGAGATGAATATTTACGTGACCATAGGTGTTTCTATATTGATCTCAAAATTCGGGGCTCAGGACTTGGCCAGTAAGGAAGAAAAAAACAGGGGGGCTGAGATGGCGGTGAAGCCAGAACAATGGCAGTGATGCCAGAACAATGGCAGTGATGGTGACTCCGGACACAAGGACTTAAACCACGACCTCTGGACCACTTCATTGTATTCAGAACCTTGATGCTTCCATATTGACCTCAGAATTCAGAGCTCGGGACTTGGCTAGTAAGAAGAAAATTACGGGGGAAGCCCAGACAATGATGGACAGGCCACACTGCCCCAGGACTGCTTACTCTATACTTAAACCTAATCCTCACAACAGGATGCAGAAGATGGACTTTGGGGGGCGTGTCACTAGATCTTTGTCATTTCCCAATGTGGCCACATTTAATAAATCTTTCCCTGTTTTTAAAAAGCTGTTATGTGTTTGTTTAATTGGCTTATTGAGAACAGGTGGCAGAATTTGGCCTGTTGTGACTGTCAGGGCCCATACTCTGACCCTTCATCTCTCCGTTAATACCGTGAATGCCTGCAGTTCGTATCCTGAGCCTCAGCAGGCCCATTGGTTCTGGAATCCTGTGAGTCTGGCACCTCCCATGATGGAGATCAGCCCTCCCCTCTTCCTAACCAGGCCTTTTGGAGTCACAGCGCAAGACAGCAGATTTCTCTAACCAGACAAGGAGATCTCTGGAGAGGGAGGAGGCCCCATCCTATTGGCCAAAGCCAACCCTGCAGCTCCAGGCTCCCAGTTCACAGGATGGCACCACAACATGTCTGAAGAGAAGGGCTGTCACCTCTTCCCACTTGGGCGCCTGTGGCTAGCCTATTGTTTACTGTTGGTCTGATGAACAATCTGCATCTGACTTGTGGAACATTCCAGAGCTTCACCAGGAAGCAAATGTTCTACTTGAAGTGTTGCCTGGTCTTTTAAGATTAGACAAGACACGGAGACTCAGGCACAGAGCTGTGAGCTGTCCACAGTGAGCAGGTACCTCGTGATCTTCACAGTGATCTAAAACTGGGGTCAGGTCTTATCCCCCCTTTTCTGCCGGGGAGCTGAGAGGCAGAATGGTGGGTGGGTGATGTAAAGGGAAAAGATTATTCAGCACTGCTAGAGATGGTAGGGAGACTTCATTCAGGAGAGGTGTGGAGGTATAATGTGGTCCTAGAGAGACAAGGTATGTTCCAATCCAGCACAGGCAAGAGGGCATCAGGGAGGACCAACAGACAGAAACACGAGGGCTGAGCTGAGGTTGGGGTCCCCAAGGCAAGAGGACTCTTGCTGCAGACAGGCCAGGTGATGTGCCCTCACCTGGGACATGGTGGGACATGAGGGGCCCATCAGCGGTGGAGAGCTGTGGGGTCTGTTAAAGTGACTGAGCCGGATTCTCGCTAAAATGGGGCAACGTACAACAAGCAAACACGCAGTGCAGATGTCAGGTGCTGGCTGAGAGGAGAGCTCTGGGGAGCCTGAGCAGTTGACCAAGGACAGCCTGAGCCAGCGCTGGAGAACAGGGGTCCCCTGTCAGGACTGTTCCTGGGTGGAAGGCTGACAGGAGAGCTGACCTCTATCCCCGAGAGGTATTTGTATCTGGGATGTGGAGCACAATGTGTTTCTGATCCCATGAAGGGACGGGATGGAGCACCCTCATGGGGCTGTGAGACCACTCTGAAGCCAAATGTCCGTGGGATACGCATCCGAGTGAAACCTGAGCCTGGCCCTCGGCATTGCGCCCGCTCTTCTTTGACCCCGGGAGGGTGTGCCTCCAGCGGGCTCTGCCAGCTTCCCCACAGTGACCACCACAGGTTACCCCATACTGGGGTGATGTTGCTGAGTACCTTCTCCTGTGGCCTGTTTGGGGGAAGAGGAGGTTGTCACAGAACTGGGCCGTCTCTGGCCAATGGGGCCGTGTTCTTTACTCCACGGCCTCGGTTTTCTGCTTGTGCTGACAGAGCATGCTCATTCTGACCCACCTGCTCTGCAAGCTTCAGGCTGGTGTTTTCTGATGACAGAACAGCTGAGCTTCACCAGGGTCCTGTCCCGGGCTCTGCTGTAAGTCTGGCCTCGCACTCAGCACGTTCTTTGCAGGACCAGTCCTTATCTCTGGTCTCCTCAGCTGGGCAGGAATTTATGGCTCAGTCCTAATTCAAATGGAAACATTTTAATGCGCTGAAGATATAAGAGAAACGTAAAATGTTTAGCCTTGGGCTATGACTCAGACCCTGAGGAGGATGTCAGAGGGGTGGAGCTGGGGTGTGGGGGACTCATGATATCCTGCCAGACAGGGAGGCTGGATTCCTTCCTAGGTTGGCAAAATTCAAAGGAGGTCTTTGGAAGGATCCCTGGTGACATTTCCAGAAAGAATATCAGGATCTGTGTCAGCAAACCCTGGTCGTCACCTCACAGGTGGTGAACGAGGGGTCAGTGTGTAACCAGCAGTCTTTAGAATGGAGGCTGGATTCCCCATCAGGGACACACAGTCTTCTCACCAGCACCCCTTCGGGTGTGGCAAGCCATTTCTCAGCTCATGTTTCTGTGTTTGCTGAAATTCTTGTCAATAACCAGAGCCCTTGGTTGCCCAGCATCCCAGACCTGTGTAGAGATCCCAGCTGAGGCTCTGCTGACCTCTGGGCCCATCAGGGCATCCCCCTGCCATCTCTCTGAACCCCAAACTCTGAGGCATTTGGATAGTCCTCTGCTCCTTTCCTGCGGCCCTTCCTCCTTCAACACTCAGCACACTGGATCCCAGGAGGCTGCTCCCTGCCCTCCACACCCACCACACGGGCCTGGATTTTGAGAGAATGTGATTGAGATCTGGAACTGCAGGAGGGCAGAGGACGTGTGTCCTTCTAGCTTAGCCTTTATCTGCACTGCAAATAACTAGACAGGTGCAGAGCTTATGCCACAACAAGAGACTGGCTGAAAAAACAGACACAGAGAAAGGAAATGTAGAGGAACACACCAGTCCTCCCCTGAAGGGGTGCATGCGTCCTGGGGTCTGACTTTGGGTAAGAAAGAAGGACAGTCTGCCAGGAGGAATGCTGGCAATTCGCTCTGGGCCGCTGGTGGATGATGGTGACCACAGGTTGTGGCCGTGCATCTACATACCCTAACCTTTGAGTACCCAAAACCTTTTCTGTAGCCACCTCAGGCCGTAGGCATCATGAACCTCTTCCCCTTCCTTTCCATGTCAACTAGAGGTCCAGGAAGCGCTGTTAGAATGGTAGTCTAAAACCGTGCAGTTTACTGCATTTGGCTTCAAACCAAGGATCTATCAATTTACAATGCTGTAATCACCAGGCAATCACAATGCTTTAGTCATCAGGTCCACTGAGCTATAAAGGCGGTGCTGATGAGGTCAGGGAGCTGATGAGGTCAGGGAGCGCCCACTGCTCTTAGCACACGCCCCTCTCCTTCGTCTCCAGAGAGAGCACTGGCTTTCCTCTCTGCCTCACAGGCTGTTTTTTCAGAAGAACAAGAAATACTTTTTGGTGAGCATTTCTAGCCAGGGCTGTGGCTTCAGTGTGGTGGAGGCTAGCTCTCTGTGGGAAGGTGGTTGGAAGTGGTGAATCATGTCCCTAGGTGGGGCTTTATTGTCCCTGAGTACCATGGCCCAGAACTTTCTTGCACATGGAGATTCTCCGTCCGCTCCCCAGAGGAGTGATTTCTTGGTCAGCTCACTTATTTCATCTGAGGAAGCAGCTGCGTTACCTCCAGATCAGCGAATGAAGAAGCCCTCCTGAGTGGATGTCCTTCCCAGGGAAGGAAGCCCTTTCCCCCAGACGTCTTGATGACAGCCAGGGCATCTTCAAAGGTGTTTTCATCTCTCTGAAGGGTCATGTGTGGTACATATCCAGGGCTTTAAAATTCTGGTTCACTGAATGAATGAATGAATGAATGAATGAATGAATGAATGAACAGACAACACTTTCGGTCTTCTGGATTACAGGAGTGAGCCCGATAGCTCTGCTCCTGCTGTCCTTACTTGAGTCCACTGCAGTCATCTTGGAGTCACCATGTCCCTGGTCTCCATCCTGAAGAGCCTTCTTACAGTCTGTGTCTTCACCATCCCACCTGTCAGCTTTGTGGGTAAGAGTAACAGGCACCCCCTTCCTTCAGGATGGGAAGGGGAGGTGGGCAGGCGAGTCCTTCAGAGATGGCACTGTCAACTACACAAGCCTCCAGGGATCCATCTGGCCGCTCATGGCTCCTTAAGTCTTAGGACTCTGACTATTGGAAACACCAGCTGTAATGCTCTGGGATCGCTTTTGAACGATGTTTATTTCCTCCTTCAGAGAGCTACACTTGTGTGAACTCTACGTGCGTTAATAGAGAGTGCACTCCTACCCTGGGTGTATGTGAAACCTCACGAGGCTGCTTCAGCCGAGTGCAGGAATTTAGAATGCCAGGTAAGGTGCTCTTTACTGACTCTCGCATTTCCAGTTTATCCTTGCCTTCTTCCAGGAGGGGTCTGGGAGTGTGGAAGGTGGGAGGTGGTGGGTGTGGGGCTTCATGACAGATGCAGTGCCTCCAGGGATAGATCTGGTGATCTGGTTTCTATACAGACATCACTGGGGCCGCTGTGGAGTGACTGCACACATTTCTGACTGTGTGAGTTACACTTGCATCATGTGCGTTGCAAGTGCACTGGATACCGTTTTGTTCATTTATTTATTGAATTTTACATTTTTGCATAGTCAGCAGGATGGACATCCTCTTAGCTCCTGAAAGAGACGATTGTAGAGGGACCCTCTCGGGGAAGTGGGAAAGTACAGACAGAGGGGAAGTCAGGCCTGAATTCTCCAGCGCTGGCTGCTTCGTGCTCTTTATGAATTAGGACATTTTCTTGGGGGTTGGTTTTTTGCAGCTGTGTTCTCGAACACCATCACAACTCAGCAGAAAGGCTGCGCTGCAGACGCGTGCACTGACCTGGCGTTCTCGGTGACACTGGATTTCTGGATGTTTAGATACGAACAGCGATGCTGCCAAGCTGAGCAGTGCAACAAACCAGTCTCATCGTGTGAGTGAGGCCGCCTCTGCCCCTCACCGCCCCGCTCCAGGCTTCCGGTCTCCTCTCCTGGGCGGGCTCTGTGCTGCTGGGATGCAGCTGTGCTGCTTGCCTTCCCCTCCCCTGATGCTCTCATTTGGCAAGGTCAGGGTTTGACACACGCCCCTTCCTGCTGGGTGGCAGGGACTGGTCTTGGGGCTTTTGTCTGAGGATGAGTGTGAATGCTCTCCTTTCAGGAGGAGTTTTTTTTTTTTTTTTTTTTTTTTTTTTTTTTTTTTTTTTTTTGAGATGTTATATTTCTCAGGCTGATCTTGAATGCCTGGACTCAAGGAATCCTCCTGCCTCAGCCTCTCAGTAGAAGTAGCTGGGACGATAGGTGTGTCTGCCTTACCTGGCTAATTCTTCACCCATTAAAACAGCATGTGGTTAAGAACGTAGATTAGCTCCTCTCCCATGGTCTAGGAGTTTCTTTCCAGGGCAGAGAGCAGGGTGAGCAGGCAAAGCTGACCCCGCATCTCTGAGATTCTTCCATTGCACCTGCCTCCAACACCTGCCTCCCAGGCCTGAGCCCGTGTCATCCTAGCGGCTGGCTTTTAATAGAATTGAGAAAGGACTGTGATGGTGGGCGAGGGCCGGGTGGTGATGTTGTCAACCACGTGTTCTGCCCGTGCCTAGGATTAAAACTTTTCTCTTCCCCTTCAGTGTCTCAGCCGTCTTCACAAGCCAATGGTGTTCAGTGTCCTACCTGCTACAATGACCAAGACATGTCATGTGACCCAGCTCCCCTGAACTGCACAGGGGCAGAGACAGAGTGCATCATTTTTATGGGCAAAGGTTTGAATATTTCCTCAAACATATTGATGTTCATATGGTGAAGGGTCCAGTGTACCAGATGCATCTCACTACACACATAGCTAATTGTGTCACAACAGCAGCTGGAAGGAGCAAACATTTATCATTTCTCAGAACACGTGGGTCTGTAGTCTGAGAACAGCCCCGCCAGTGGTTCTGAGCCCCAGGGCGTCTCACGGGGGCTGTGCGCAGCTGTCAGCAGGGGTCGTGGTCCATCACATGGAGGATCTACTTCCCAGCTCACTCATGGATTAGTTTGGGTCTCAATTCCTTTTCCTGTGGCCTCTTCATAGGCTACCTCATGAAGCGTCCTCATGACGTATCAGCTAGCTTACCTCAGGACAAGTTATGAGAGACAGAAAGACATAGGTTGATTAGTGGAGCTGTAGATTTTAATACTTTCATCTTAGAAGTGACACATAGTTTCTGTTTGTGTCCTGTTAGTCACATAGACCAACTCTGATGTGCTATGGGTGGAAACAACACCAGAGGACCTCTGCCAGCAGGTGGGTGTGAGTGGAGGTCATCTTAAAAATCTTATCTGCACATAGAGAAAGGGACGGTGAGGTACAAAGTGATCGGTACTCCTTCAGGGTTTGGAGGGAGCGGCAGCTGAAGAGAAGAACGTAACTGTTCCCCGTGGAAGAGTCAGGTTTGGGCACCTGTATTGCTGTGACGTCCTGGAATGCGACCTTGGCGCACTGGCAACAGGCGGGTGATGGCACTTCATTTCTGGGTGTCACCACCAGTACCATTGTTATGGTAACCAAAGCCCACAATTAAACACTTGAGTTTTGCTTTGTGTCACTTTCAATTTAGTAAAAGATTTATGATTTTTTTGAGCAAGAGAAAATTATATATTTGTTGAAAGGTCTGTATACCATTTGGATAGGAACTTGAGAGACAACTGTAGGATTTTTCTTTCCTGACTGCAGTTAGTGGGAGGCACTAGGTGCTCATTTTTGATTAACATGTAAAAACTGTCATGGAATGAGTGAGGTGTTTTAGGAGGTAATTGAATGATGAGTTTAAGAACTCAATAGGATTGGAGGCGAGTTCTGCCTTTGCTTTTGAAAGAATTTTGAGGGAGGTGCTGGGACAAACAGGGAAAGAGTCTTTTGCCCAGACAAGTTGAGATGAATGAGGAAAATGGAATATCACACAGGCTGGGGGAGCTTTGACGTCATCAACAGTGGCAAGGTCTTCTTCCTCAGTTTACCATGGGAAATGTAGACATATAATGGGATTTTAGTTATTTTCCTAGGGAACCCAGAGCCTTTGGAAGAGGGGATCTTACTTTGAGGGGGATGTACAATATTCTTCTTAAGGGAGTCTAGGTACTGAAGAAGACAGGTACCACAGAGGGTTTTGACCAACCCTGAGGTCCTGCATCCAGCCCCCTCCATGCCTGTATCATTTCTCCTCGTGAGTTAGAGAACCCAAAGTTAGCCTGTGTCTGACATGAGGGTTCTTTTAAGCTTTCTTCTATGCTGGGGCGACAGTGGGGACAGAGGACACTAGACCGGTCTCTGCATGGAGCTGGAGCTGGAGCTGTGTTTGTGTTTCTCACTCAGAGGTCATGGATTCTGTCTGTCCTGAGCAGTTTCCTTTCCCAATGGATGTGGGTGAGGAGGGGACGCAGAGGATGGAGACTGACCCTGGGTCTTTCTCTTGGCAGCTTTTGGAAACTATCCTCAGTCAGTGCTGTTTGGAAAGGGCTGTGCTACTGAAACTGCTTGCAACCTGAATATGAGCGCCTTTGATACCTTAAAAATCCAGACCTTGTGCACCAGTGGGAGCCCTCCACGCACATCTGTCTCTGCAGTAACACCTAGTCTGTTCCTGCTGCCAAGTCTTGCTTTGATTGTTCAGGCACCAGGAATCCTGTGATCCTATGCACCAGAAAACATCAACATCTGGACAGTCTCCCCCCACCACGCCCCACCCCGCATCAGCCAGTGATTGGCTGTTGGTTGAAAACTCTGATCTATTTTCTAGGAGCTCCTGAAGTCCTTGATGGTGTCTCAGAGACCTGGTGATCCTTCTCGCCTTCCCCCATACCCTGAGCCAGGTTCTGGAACATTCTGCATTTCTGATTATTAATTTCCACTCTTAATTCCTAACTGCCTATTTCTGTGGAAAAAAAGCCGGAAAAGACGAGCCAGTGACAGGAAGGTCTGGGCATGGTGGTGCGGGGCTGTAATTCCAACAGGGATGCTACGCCAGAGGCTTGCTGTGTTTTTGAGGCCTGTATGGGGTACATAGTAAGAACCAGGCCATCCAGGACCACATAGCAAGACTCAGCCTCAAAAATTAATATTGAATAAAAGAAATAAAAACTAATGCTGGGGACAGGGTCACAACAGTAAAGTTCGCAACAGTAAAGTTCTTGTCTTCTAAACACAAGGATCTGAGTTCAATTCTCAGAACGCATGTAAAAGTAACCCAGTAAGGTGGTATGTGCTTGTAATTTCAGTGTTGAGGGGCAGGAAATAGGCAGATCCCTGGGATTTACTGTGCTGGACAGTTTAGCCTAGTTAGCAAGTTCCAGGCCAGTGAGAGCCTTGTCTTAAAAATAATTCATATGAGTAACTTCCCAGCTGTCTGGAAAACCCTGTTTCCTTGTGGTCGTCCACCAACCCTGGCTCTTACAGTCTTTCTGCCCCTCTTCCACAATGGTCCCTGAGCCCTGGGAGGCAGAGGTTTAAATAGGAGTCTGTCCAGGGACATACTCTGCAGTCTCTTGTTCTCTACATTTTGGCCAGTTGTGACTCTCTGTGTTAATCACAATCTGTTGCATGAAGAAGTTTCACTGGTGAGAGATGAGAGATGCACTGATATTCTCTCTGCCCCTGTTCTGCTGTGTTCCCTGAGTCTCAGGTGCAGATAGACATTGCATTATAGATGTGTCACTTAGGGCTGGGCACCTGACAGACACTTATTCTTTATGTTTGACCAGTTGTGGAATTTTGTAATAGTCTCCACCTGTTGCAAAAAGAAGCTTCTTTGATGAGTGGTGAGAGATAAAAAAAAACCAAGAAAAAAAAAGAAAAATAACATACTTGGACCAGTGAGAAGGCTCAGTGGATAAAGGCACTCGCCACCAACAACCTGAGTACCTGAATTCTATCCCTGAGAGTTCTGTCTCATGCAGATTGTCCTCTGAACTACTCACATGTGCTCTGACACATGTGTACTCACATAAATACACACACACACACACTCAACCAAACTGTTATTTATCTCTCCTTTCTCCCCCTGTATAGTCCTCCCTATTCCTTCCCCAGTTGACATAGCCCCCATTTTTCCCATTTCCTCCTTGATAACACCTGTCTCCTACTATGCCCTCTCTCAGGCTCCTTCTTTCCCTTTACCCCATGGCTCCTTGCTATTTTCCTGGCACCTGAAATTCTTGGCACAGAATTTATAGATCCACAGTATCATAAATCCCAGCTTTCTTACCTCATTTGAAGCAGGGAGAGGTAACTGCTTTGATTCCTTAGCAAGAAGAAAAATCTAAAACATTGGATTTGCGATGTAAAAACAGGGTACATATACCTAAGGATCTGGAGGTAGGACCAGAAGCAAGAGAGAACATACATGTTTCTGAGTCTGTGTTACTTCACTTGTTATAACAGTTTCTAGTTCAATCTATTTACCTGAAAATTTCATGACTTTGTTTTTCTTTACTGCTGAGAACTCCGTAGTGCCAGTGTACCACATTTTCATCATCAGGTCATTGGTTGACAGACATTTAAGTTTTTTTCATTTCCTAGCTATCATGAAAACAGTAGCAACAAGCATGGCTGAACACGTATCTCTGTAGTAGGATACAGAGTCCTTTGCGTATATACCAAGGAGTGGTATAACTGGGTCAAATGGTAGAGTTATTTTTAGTTTTTTTAAGGGTTTTGCACACTGGGGCTGGAGAGATGGTTCAGCCATCTCTCATCAGGAGAAGTGGAATTTGAGGGAGTTATCACAAGAGCCTTTCTGTAATGAACTCTGGACATTGATGAATGGGGATCAGGGAAGGAGCTTGTCCTCCTGTGGTTTCTTTACTGTGCTGGGTCAATTTAGTGTCAACTTGACACACCTGGGTTGAGGGAGCCTCAATTGGGGAGTTGCCTCCATTGGACTGGCCTGTGGCCATGTCTGTGGGGGCATCTTGTTTTGCACACTGGGGCTGGAGAGATGGTTCAGCCATCTCTCATCAGGAGAAGTGGAATTTGAGGGAGTTATTACAAGAGCCTTTCTGTAATGAACTCTGGACATTGATGAATGGGGATCAGGGGAGGAGCTTGTCCTCCTGTGGTTTCTTTACTGTGTTGGGTCAATTTAGTGTCAACTTGACACACCTGGGTTGAGGGAGCCTCAATTGGGGAGTTGCCTCCATTGGACTGGCCTGTAGCCATGTCTGTGGGGGCATCTTCTTGATTGTTGAGTGATGTGGGAAGGCTCAGCCCACTGTGGGTGATGCCACCCCTGGGCAGGTGGGCCCATAAGAAAGCAGGTTGAGCAGGGGCCAGAGGAGCAAGCCAGTAAGCAGCATTCCTCCATGGTCTGTGCTCTAGCTCCTATCTCCAGGTTCCTGCCCTGAGTTCCTATCTTGGGCTCCCTGATGAATTGTGACCTGGGAGATGTAAGACAAATAAACCCTTTTCTCCCCAAATTGGTAGTGGTCAGAGTATTTTGTCACAGCAATAGAGAAAGAAACTAGAACAGAAATTGGTACCAGAGAGTGGAGCATTGTGACAGACCTGACCTTGGTGTTTTTAGGAGGATTGTGGAAGCATTTGGAACTTTGGACTGGAAAAGCCATTGAATGGTTAGAGTTTGTTGCTGTGGAGCTTGGAATATTTACACTGAAAGAATTGTGGATAATGGAGGCCTGACTTGTGACGCTTCAAAGGGAAGCAGAGACTATCAGGGCTGTTTGTGTGATATTTTGAATTGAGAATCTATGGATTCTGGTCGGCTGGGGCTGAAGAATCGGCTGTGATTAAGAAGAGACCAGAACCTGAAGTGAAACCTTTGCTTTACTGGAACAGTTAATACTGATTAAGCAGGACTTGGTAATGTGTAAGAGTCCCCTACATAGTTCTGCTGTTGAAAGCGGGAAGTGGTCACAGAGAGCAGCTGAAGCTTGGCACTCTGAGAGGCCAGGAAAGGCCATAGGTGAAAGTGCAGGTTCAGTTGCAGTTAAGACCCCAGGATTGAAGGGGTCATGGAGAGAATCTGAGGCTTTGCACCCCAAGAGGCAAGAAGAGGCCGTTGGTGAAGGTGTAGCCTCGGTTTCAGTGGAGACTCCAGCTTTTCGAAGATGCCGGGACCATGGGACGACCACCAAGGACAGCAGTAGGTATGTAATGGAGCCAACCTGGGTCTGCAAGACAAACTGTGTGTGCTGTGGATGTCAGAGTCAGAGAAGTGGAGCTGCCAGAACCCTTTGGAGCCGAGAAGATCGTGAGTGAATCCCATATGTCCAGCCTTGAGCTACTTTGCTGGACTTTGGTTTTGCTTAGATGTGCCCAATTCTTCCCTTTGAAATAAGACAGTATTTGTTTCGGATTTTACAGAAGCCCACTACTTTGCTGGACTTAGGTTTTGCTTAGGTGTGCCCGATTCTTCCCTTTGAAATAAGATAGTACTTGTTTAGGATTTTACAGGAGCCCCCAGTTAGGAGACTTTTAAAAGAGACTGAACTTTTAAGTGTTCGGATTTTTTAAGGACTGTGGGGTGTTTAAGGTTGTACTATGTTATGTTGTGATAGTAATGTTAACATCATGTCTTGGGGACAAGAAATGAAAAGGTTGTGGTTTAATAGCGATGTGTTCTGTGTGCCAAGTTGGCAAGGAGTTAAATTGTGCTGGATAGCGTTAATGTCAAGTTGACACACCTGGGTTGAGGGAGCCCCCATTGGGGAATTGCCTTCATTGGACTGGCCTGTGGCATATCTGTGGGGCATCTTCTTCATTACTGAGTGATCTGGGAGGGCCCAGCCCACTGTGGGTGGTGTCACTCCTGGGCAGGTGGGCCTGTGTTGTATAAGAAAGCAGGCCGAGCAAGGGCCAGGGGAACAAATCACAGTGATCCTCCATCTGAGCCTATGCTCCAGCTCCTGCCTGCAAGTTCTTGCCCTGAGTTCCTACCTTGGGCTCCCTGATGAACTGTGACCTGGGAGATATAAGACAGATAAACCCTTTCCTCCCCAAGTTGGTAGTAGTCAGAGTGTTTTGTCACAGCAATGGAGAAACAAGCTAAGAACATCTGGGCCGCCCTGCTCCTCCCCCTCTGCACACAGACAGACCATGCTGGCCGCCCTCTGGTCCCTGTCTCCACTCCTGGCTCCTCCTTGGAGGGTGTGCTCCCACAATAAAGGCTTAGTGTTCCCTCAGCCAGTCCTGACCGTCTGTCTAGATGATACATGCAACTCCAGCCACGAAGCTCCTTGGTGCCTGTGACTCTTGCTTCCTCTCCAGCAAACCCATGTCTGACACCAGAACCTTCTACCCCTTCTCTGTGGCCACTATGTCCTCCTCTGAACAAAGGAGTCAGGCTTTGAACTTGTGAAGATCTAGGCGCCTCTCTTCTTGGGTGACAATACTCACCTGCTCCCTCTTCTCCCCTGTCTCTGCTGCCCACAGGCTCAGATGTGTCCCTTCAGTGTGTTGTGGGGGGAAGTTGGAGGGGAGGGAAAGTTGATAGATTTGATAAAGATGCATTATATGCACGTGAGAGTCTCAAACAATAAAAATGTATTCAAATGTACAAGGAAGGACACAAAGTGTGAGAGGAGAAACACACAGGTAGGAGCAGAGAAAAGCCACCTCGAGACCCAGAGGGTGTGTGGGTGTGGGGGTGTCAGAACCAGAGGGGACTGGGACAAAGTTGCGTTAAGGAACATCTCCATCTCGTGGGTTCCTGGTGTAACTGATAGTTAAGCCACGTCGGCCTTCCATTCTGCCACTTCTCCATCCATTCTTAGCAGGCCTCTCTCTGGCTCTGGTGGAGACTCAGCAGTGCCTCTGAGCAGCTCAGACCCTTGAGTCCATGTGGGTGGGACGCCCGAGGCTCAGTCTGAGGATGTTCACAGTGGCAGAGGCCTGCCGGGGTCTTTGGGGTGATGGCTGTGGTGGCCTGGGCACTAGGGTCTGGTGATTCGGGTTGAACAGCAGTTGAAGCCTGAAGCACAGGCCTGTGGGGAAGGGTTACAGCAACAGAACTCATAGCTCCTGCTGGGGCACAGCAGCAGAGAGTTAAGTATGGGGGCACGGGTTTGCAGCCAGAGGGCTGGGGGAGGACTGGGGTGCAGTCTAACCTCCTACAGTGACTCAGCTGCGGTTTGAATCTTCCTACACAGACTCCAGGCTCTGGAGCCTGCAGTGCTCACTGGCTTGCTATGCACATGACTGTGGTCTCCTGGAGGTAGTTGTGAAAAGTGAGGCCTCAGAGCCCACCACTAGACTGCGGGCACTTGTGGGGTGGTGCTAGCTCCTTTTCTGAATAGTCTAAAAGAGGTTGCTGCTTGGAGGTATGTAGACCAGGGAGCTCTGGCGGGTCCCTGGCAAGAATGGCTGTTGGTGATCCCGTGATGAGGGCTGCTGGGCACCACAGTGGTCCCTTACTCTGGGCCTATGCTGACGGTGACACCATGATGTACTCCTAGAAGGCTGTCGTGGGTGGCTCAGCTAAGCTATCTCACCAGGAATTACTTCTGTGTATTTATTTACTCTCTTACTCAAATTCAAAACTAATTGATCAGGCAAAGTGGGTGCAACTCTACAAATGGTAAAATAATTTATTGATTCTTTCAATATGAAACACTATTTATGTTGAAAGTGTGTAAAGTCCAGACTCTCCAGTCTGTTCCGGATGGCTTGGCAGTTAAGAGCACTTGCTTCAATATGAATTCTCACATTTCTTTTTCAAGATCATGAATGGCCTTTTTTTCTGAAGGCTGAAATTTAACTCACATCTGCATGCATGCGGTCTCAGTGAGAATCATAAATCGCCAAATTACTGTCTGTTGACAAAGAAACTAATCACATTTAGCCAAATGTTTGTTTGGAGAGCGTGGTGGTTTGAATGAGAAATGTCCCCCATAGGCTCAGGTGTTTGAACACTTTGGCCCCAAGTGGTGGTGTTGTTTGAGACGTCATGGAACTTTCAGGAGGTACAGCCTTGCTGGAGAAAGGGTGCCAGGGGGCTTTGGGGGCTCCTAGCCTCACCCCACTTCCAGTTTGCTCCCTGCTTGTGTTTGCTGTTGAAGACGTTGGCTCTCTGCTTTGGGCCCTGCTGCTGTCTCTCCCCACAGGATGGACTCTGGTCTCTCTGGGATTGTAAACCCAAATAAGCTGTTTGTTTCATAAGTTCCTTTTGGTCATAGTGTTTTATCACAGCAACAGAAAAGTAACTAATACAGACAGATTTATTAAGCAGGATTGGGGCTGGATAGGTGGCTCAGAGGCTAAGAACATTGCCTGCTTTTGCAGAGAACCCTGGTTCAGTTCCCAGAACTCACATGGCAGCTAACAACTGCCCATGACTCCAGGGGATTCTACGTCCTCTTTTGGCCTCCACCAGCAATGCATGAACTTACATACGTAGGGACTCACATAAAAGAAATAATTTTAAAAAACGTTATACAGGATCTAGTCCATGAGTTTGATTTTTGGGAGTTGTAAATTAACATTTATTCATAAATTTCAAAGTCCGGAGAAAAAACATCCTAATGTGTTCTGTGTCACACTGTGTGACTTGTCTAAAATTGAAGACCAGACTTACAAGTTTTCAAAGTGTGCCAGTTAATATCATTAGGAACTTCTCTGTGTGGAGTTGTTTGGCCTGACTTGATAACCATTTTTGGCTTTTTCCTCATATCAAAGTTATTTAACAACTGAGAAGCAGAATCACCTGGGTCAGGGTCAGTGTGGGTGATTAAAACAGGAAGTGATGTCGGTAGAACCAGGCTTAACCCAGAGCAGGGATCCCAGATTTCTGGTGGTGGTCCTGGACCGAGCCACCTAGTATCAGGTTCCCTGGCGATTCTAATGATCAGGAAGAGGACAACCCCAGAGTGACTTCACTATCCAGAGAAGCCTTGCTGTCAGACAGTCTCTCCAGCGGACCCAAGAGGGACTAACTCCAGGCCTGTGCTCGCTCAGTGAGTCTACTGTATGGCAGGCACCTCCACTGTGCACTGGACACCCCTTATGCCTAGGCACATGTGCTTAATCCTACCTTCCTCCCCGAGTTCTCCCCCTCCCCCCTCCACTCCCTCACTGGGAACCTTGGCCAGTGTGAATCCTCTCTCCTGGTGCCCGTCTCCGTAAGTCCCAACTCTTCCCACATCACACAGCATAGATATCACAGTTCATCCATGTTCACGACTTTTCCCTTCAAATCCAGTCTTCACTTCTACCCTGTGTCTGAGTCTGAACCTTGGAGTACAGGGCAGAGCCCCTCGTCTCTCTCATTCAGACATCTTACACTGATTTCTAAGCTGTCTCCGTGTGCATGTCCTCACCGGGAAGGCCAGAAAGCTTAAAGGCAATGACCCAGTTTTGGCCTTAGTATAGCTGTTTCCTCCTGAAAGGGAGGAGGCGGGTGCATAAGATTCAGGAATCAGTGGAGGCTCGGGAAGCTTGGAAAGCTGCAAGATTCACAGGCCCCTCAGGAGTATACAAGGACTGCCTGCAGGTTGTGCAGGGAGCTCCTGGGACAAAGCTTTCCTGAGCTGTCACCCATGCTGGGGTGGGCTTTTTGGTGCTGCAGCTGTCTTTGAGTCATAACCCTAGTAAACTCACTGGCTCACTAAACGACTAGGGTGGAACCGATTCTTGGGTCTGTCACTGCTGTCCTATCTCCGGTGAACAGACATTTGTTCACCACTTCCCAGGAGCTCACACAACAGCCCCTGATCCCGTGTGTACTGCGAACAGGAAACTTTGCTGATTGAGGAAGTGCGTAATTGAATATGCTTGTGGAGAGATTAAAAATCAAGAAACAAACAGGCAAAAATGCAACTTTAGTTTATCATTGAAGGTGGCTGGACCTCTCAGTGAAGTAGTTTCTTCAGGAAAAGAACAAAGAAGATGGGGGTGGGGGCTCTGTCTGTGGCCCCACGCCTGATGGCTGATTTACAGCTTAGACTTTGATTAGTGACTGGAAAACGCATATAGGAAGTTACTGTCTTTGCACAGGGCCATGGTTATGCACCTTCTTCAATTCAATGTCTACGTTGCTGACACCTGCAAGAAAACACACATTAGCCTTCCCTCCTCCTGCTTAGGTGCCCCTTCAACCCACGCAGGCTGGTCCAGGGGAGGACACGGGTCAGCCTCACCTCGTGCACTCACCCACGCCTCTCTCTTTAGCACACTCAGTGGGCCAGAATATGTTTCTCCAAACAGGGGGTCTTCGAATCACCCCAACCACGTCCATCAAGTACTGGCCTCTCTAAACAAGAGTGAACGGAATGCTTTCCGGCCCCCAGTACCTCTGAGGCACTAGCTCTGCTTTGATGGATAGTTCATGTCAGTGGTGGTGGGAAATCTGGGCTGTGCCAGGAGTATCCTGTTTGCTGCTGACGCTCAAAGCTGCGCATCAGTGTTTATCTGTGTTTTAGTCAGGCACACCCTTTACGGCTGTAAGGACATTAGCTTTTCATTCTTGCTTACTACAACACAGAGACAGGCACGAACACCAGCCTTGGGACTGTGCTCTGTGTTTTCCACAGTGCCTTCAGATCCGTTCTCTCGGGCACTGGGCACTCCGTGCTCTCAATGTTGTCATCCTGCCATGTGTCCATACCGGCAGCAACCCCATCACTGCCCTTTTCAAGCAAAGGTTCCCTATGCTATGCAAATGTCAGGAAGCAAAACCGTAAGAATGCAAAGGCCAATCAGCACAGCTCACCCCTGTGATTGCCTGGGCACCTGGGCGGGTGGCTGAGCTCCTCAGAGCAATCAGGGGGTGGGTGAGAGGATAAAGAGGAACTCTGGAGAAGACCCCACTGAATGTAGCTTGCTGTTCAGGCTAAAGCATGCTACCATTCCCAGTCATCTAACTCATCTTAATTTACACTTGGCACTCGACTTTCCTCTTTCTGGATACAGGACCTGGCTACATAGCCCACATTGGTTTGGAACTTTGGATCCTCCTGCCTCCAGCTCCTGACTGCTGCATTGCAGGTGTGCACCACCACACCTGGGTGTACCAGAGTCTCTTAAGGCATAGTAAATGAACATAAATTATGTTTTTAAATTTTTATTTTTTTATGTGTACAAGTGTATTGCCTGCATGTATGTATATGCACCTGTGCCATGCAATGCCCAAGGAGGTCAGAGGGGGCGTTGGATTTCCCTGGAACTGAAGTTACAGATGGTTATTAGCCACCATTCTGAGATGGGTGCTGGGAACTGAACCCAGGTCCTCTACAAGAGCAATCCATGCTCTTAACCACAGAGCCAACTCTCCAGCCCCTAAATAATGCTTTATAATTATTTTAAAAAAAAGTTTAAATTTAGTCATTGCTTTCTCCACACTTTGAAAAGAGAGAGAGAGAGAGAGAGAGAGAGAGAGAGAAACATTGAGAGAAAAAGAGAAATGTATGCTTTGAAAAACTAATCAAAGTTTTCAGAGGACAAAGTTCGGTGATGACTGAACAGCATCTGTGAAGCCAGTGGAGACTCTGGCAATAAATATGTAAATTCAGGAGTGAAGAGCCAAAAGCAAACTGGTCATCTCCAGAAATTTGGGCCACTGGTACGTGTTTGGCTAAAAGGTTTGGACGAAGGGAGCCTTCTCAACTCTCACCCTGACATACACACCCCATAGCGTATGAGAGAGTGCCGCCATTATGCATACACAGTGTCTCAGCCCAGGGAAACACCTGTGTTAATGACACCAGAGAACTCCAGGCACTTGATTCTGTCCTTTGCACACCACTTGATTTCTGGGTTGCACTGTCTTCCTCTTATGGTGAAGCACGTGGGACACTTGAGGCCACTGGAGTTGAACTCATCCACGTCCTTCTCCTCGAGGTCACTCATTGTGACTTCCTGGGTGACTGTCCAGGAAAAACAAAACAAGATAAGACACCGGGTGGGGGGGCAGGCTTGGCTGGTCATCTGCCCTGTATCTCTCTGGTGGGAGAGATACATTTGCTCAAAAACTGGCCTCTCGGGTTGCCAGTCCCACCCCAAGTCCTGCTCGCCACCCCTGAAATCTCATGTGACACTTTCTAACTCCGCAGGCTCAGTACTGAGTTCCAGTTCCCACACAAATCACTGTCCTCATGGAGCTCTCTGATGGAGAAACAAGAAAAAGATGTGGCGTCTCAAATCACAGTAAGCTCGATAAAGGGTAGCAAGTAGGGAGTTCAGGGGGCTGCAGTGCACTGGGGGTTAGGGAAGCGCTCTATGAAAAGGTGGAGGCCTAGAGGACATTTAGTTCCAAGAGCTTGCAGGAAAGAATTTGGTCTTGGAATCTCAGGGTGCTGTCAGAAGAGGCCCCCAGTGGCAAGCTGAAGCCTGCTCCTCCTGCATCCTCTCTGCCTCTGGAACTCCCGGTTGGTTTTTGTCAGCCTGACACCAACCTAGGCCCACCTGGGAAGAGGGACCCTCACCTGAGGAATTTTCTGCGTTGGATTGGCCTATGGCCAATGCCCCAAGCCCGTGGGCATTTTCTTGACTGCAAAGTGATGTGGGAGGGCCCAGCCCACCATGGGTGGAGCCATCCATAGGCAGGTGGGCCTGGGCTCTATAAGAAAGACCTCTGAGCAGTACAGGGGAAGGAAGCTGGTGGGCAGTGTTCCTCCATGGCCTCTGTTTCAGTTCCTGCCTTGAGTTCCTGCTGTGGCTTCTCTAGAGGATGGAGTATGAACTGTAAACCAAATAAACTCTCCCCCAGGAGTTGCTTTGGGCCAGTGTTTTATCACAGCAACAAAAACCCAAACTAGAACAGGCTCCATAACAAGGTCTTCCCAAACTCAAGGCAGCCAACCTGTGTTTTCAACCCCGTGTCCCCACTACCATCTGCTGTATCGGCACCTATGGGGCTCACACTGCTCAGCGAGAGATGTCCTGGGCAGGGGCGAGTGGTGGGAGAGCAAATGAAGAAGGAGAAGCTATGGAAAGCTCAGGGCATGCGGAGAAAGGGGAAGAGACGCCAGGGTTATCCGCAGGGCTCTTCACCTCCTCCTGCTCCACCCTGACTCTCCTTGGCTCTGTCATCCCCAGAAGATGAGTGTAAAACTACTGGGATGTGCCTACCACAGCGTCCACACCCTCTCCCGACCTTGCCTGCGTAACAATAATCTTGGAATTTCAGGTTCAGATAGACTAAGGGCTGACCACGCGCCTCTTACAGGTGGAGGGTTCAGGGACTTTGGCTTTAGGACCAGAGTCCACACACATAGCCACCGTGCTATGTGTGGTGAAGACCACATGGGGAGAGGACGCAGGCCAGGCGCCAGATGGAAATGTCTGGGAGATTTGCTCCCCAGCCAGGAAGTATAACCAGTGTGAAACTTGCAAACATAAAAGGAGGCAAAATATTTTCATGTTTTGAAAGCTTAATGTGTGCTTTCCAATGCTGTGTTAGCTCATCCTGCCAACGTGAGGAGAGCTGTTTCTCTGTATGCAGAAGCAGGAGTTGGTGCAGCAGAGCCCTGAGGTGTCCACAGCATTCTCCAGGAACTGCAACCCTAGAGATCCAGAGTGAGCCTAGCCTAGAAACCCCGAACAGCGCTGATGAAGCCAGGTCCAAAGCAATGGGGGGGAGGGGTTTATAAAGGCACAAAGGTTAATACTTTAAAAAAGTAATTAGAAACCAAAGAAAATAATGCAAAAAGAATGTCAATCACTAACATTAAATAGACTTTCTGAGGCAGGTGCCCCCAAAATGAGAAACTTTACTTTTGGAGTAGTTTGCCTGAAGTGGGCCTGATCTTGATCTGAGGGATTCAGATTTTACCCGGAACTGTCCTCTCAGAACCGTGCCTATCCATCCTATCCTATCCTAGCCCACCCTACCCTACCCTATCCATCCTATCCTATCCTAGCCCACCCTACCCTACCCTATCCATCCTATCCTATCCTATCCTATTCTAGCCCACCCTACCCTACCCTACCCCACCCTATCT
>NW_008345691.1:56947-82203 GCF_000622305.1 Nannospalax galili | reverse complement strand
CCCACCCTATCCTACCCTACCCTACCCTATCCATCCTATCCTATCCTAGCCCACCCTATCCTACCCTACCCTACCCTATCCATCCTATCCTATCCTAGCCCACCCTATCCTACCCTACCCTACCCTATCCATCCTATCCTATTCTAGCCCATCCTATCCTATCCTACCCTACCCTATCCATCCTATCCTCTAACAAAGTGGCAGCAGTTTTTTGAAGCAGTTAAGTTGCCTTTTGCTCTTACTGACTCAGATCAGCACACAGCCACAAGCAGACATCATCAACTCATGTCTCACGTTACAGCATATGTGGGGGAGACGCTGTGTGCGAAGTCATTGCTGTTTTCAATCCCACCATCACCGTCACATCTCACGTACCCACACACGGTTCTGAGTTGGAGGAGTAAACTGAGTCACAAATAGGCAACATAATGTAAGATTAAAGCTACGCGACCAGCTTAGCTTGTAAGAGTTACAATTCCAATCACTGTAGGATGGATTATATTGTTTTTCTTAGGCGTTCATAGTTCTAAAGGTTCTCAAAACATACCATTAACTAGATTTCCAAAGTCGTATACAATTTCAATTTGTAAAAGCTTGTTGCAAAGAACTTTTCCCAGAAAAAGTCATTCCCACAACTTTCCAGCTAACTTCTCCCAAATAGGGAAATAGCTCTCCTTCCTCTTTCTCTCCCTGTGAACTCTCATACCCACTCTACTCCACCTAATGTGGCTATTTTAATTAAAATGAACTATAATCGGATGAGTTACACCCGTCCCCGGGAAATGCCACAGGCAGGCACAGCTAGGGGCCTCTGCGCCTCCCAATCACTGCGGAACGCGGGGACAAACGAAGGTGAACCCAACGGTGAGAGAGAGCAGGCAGCGCCCTCTATTTCTGGCTGGCTCATTGAGGCAGGCACAGCTAGGGGCCTCTGCGCCTCCCAATCACTGCGGAACGCGGGGGCAAACGAAGGTGAACCCAACGGTGAGCGAGAGCAGGCAGCGCCCTCTATTTCTGGCTGGCTCATTGGGCTTATCGATGATGAAGATGAACAGAGCCACAGCAGGAGGAGGCATCGACACACTGCATGAAAAGCTCAGGAGTCACGAGGTATAGGGGAGGCACAATGTGGAGCACTTGGTGTGAAATTCTGTCACTACAGAAAATATACTTATATTCGTTTGTGAATGAGCATACCAGCTCTGGACAAGCAGAAAGGGGCATCAGTGACTGGTGCCGGGAGCTGACCTGGTGTCTGGAGGGGTGTTAGCTGTGGACATCTACTTTGATTTTAAAAGCTACAAATTAAACATAACAAATAAAAGTAGAACAGGTAGGAGGAACAGCTGATGACAGTTGAGATTCAAATGTCACTGTGAACCACACCCAGGAAGCCCTGGCCAGGACCCATAAGCAGGCAGCCCTCTTGTCCCCTTCCCCAAGCCTTTGCTCTTTAAGCCTGAATTCATGTCAGTGCCCTGGAAGACCGACTTGGGGTCAGGGGACCCCTTGATTTCTGCTTCTTTTCAATGTGGTCACATGGAATGAATTGGCTCTTCACCATAAGGTGCTCCTTTATTTGTTGTATTGGGGGCGGGTTGCTGAGCCTAGCCTGGTAAGGCTGCTGGAGATGGAGGTTCAGGCTCTGCCCCCAAAACCTTGGTAACAAAATTATGCTGATCTTCTGTTTATAAAAACATCCTGATTGTCTCCCAATGAACCCTCACTGCTGACTGATTGTGATGATGGATCCTATTGGGGACCACACTGCTGTTGTGACTGAGGAAGGAGCTGGAGCCTTGGAAAGACAGCTAGGGATGGGGCAGGGAATGCAGAGAGTTCAGGGATGCAGGATGCAGAGACACAAGAGGGCTGGGCTGGGGATGCAGGCACTCCAGCCCACGCTCACCTGCGGAGCCGGGCATGAGGGCCAGGCTGTAGGCCAAGAGGAGGCTGCTTGGTGCAGCAGGGTGCATGGCTTAGTCTGTTAGGTGCCACCTCTGTGAAGAGAGGACAGTGTCAGCTGAGTGACACATCCAGCAATGTGCCCAGGCCGTCCTAATTCACCCTCCCCCACATGGGTAGCCTGGACAGCCTCAGTCTGGACAGCCTCACGACTCCAAGGGGACACACAGGGCAGATGGCTCGGCAGCTAGGTCAGCCCTCTGTCCACCTAGCTCTGGGGTCACTGGGTTCTCAGAAACGAGGCCTGGGCTTGGAGGCCCGAGGATTTGGGCCCATTCACTCCAGACTCGCTGAACTGTGCAGAGAAGACGAGGGCAGCCTGGGCAGCGGCTCCTGTCCTCCTAGAGAGCTGGATTGGGGGGTGCAGTGGATGGCCAGGGAAGATCTGGGAACCAGTACTGGGTGTTGGAGTCCCACCGCTGCTCTTTCTGGGGTAGGCCAAACTGCATTGTGCATGTGTGTGGGGCAGGGCCTCCAGGATCCAGTCCATCCTCATTGGCCTGCACCTAAAACTCTTCCCACCTTCTTGGTGGCTTGGCCAATAAGATCCCAGTGCCTCAACTTCCTATGGGACCAGAGAACGCTTGGGCGGGAGGTGTCCCTGTCCTGCCAACTGGGAGGCAGGAGGAGGTGAGGGTGCCCATTCCCATCCCAACGGATAAGAGGGTGGCTGGCCGCCCTCCCTCCTGAGTCTCTGAAGAGAAATGCCAGGGCACTTAGTTCTCTGGCCCCTAGTCCTCATCCCCAGAACACTTCTGTTCCATGGTATTTTCTAATGTCACCTGGTCCGAAACTGACATTTTGAGAAGGACCTTTTGCTCGGGCACGTGACCCAGTCCTTAGCTCGGAGCCTTGGCCATGAGTACGTTGTTAGTGTGTGCTGTTTGAATGAAGGATCCCAGAGGTGTCAGAATTCTCCATGTTCGGCTTCTGTATCCCTGCCTGTATATCTGAGAAATATCGATGTATTTCTCAGCAGCTGCAGAAACCCTGACTTTTCTTGAAGCAAGGATCAGCTGACGAGTGGATGAAGAGGTGGCTTCTATGCACAGCCAGGCACCGTTCTATGCGAGCACAGGAGGAAGTCTTGTAGTACCCCAAGCGGGGGTGGGGGGTGAACCTAAGCGCAATAAGCAAGTCACAGAAACCGCAAACATTCCGTTCCTGCATAGGAGGAGGTGAGCAGGTATCAGACCATAGGGCGGCAGCTACCTGAACGGAAGGAGAGAAAGAATGAGTTGTTTGATGAGGTCACGTTGCAAAGTGAAAAATTCTACAGCTCTGTCACAGACTGCACGTAGCTCACAGTAGTGTATTGAGGAGGGCATTCTTTTTTTTTTTTTAAACCACAAGAATAACAGTAGCATCAGGAACTACTACTTTACAGCACAGCCTTGAGTCTTCGTGGAAAATTCACAAGCCAGAGGTCACCTTTGACCAAGTGTTTTGACCCTGGGCTCAAAACTTTCTATGCATTGTGCATAGGAACTTTCTGTACTGATCAAACGTTTGTATCCGGGCTGATGCTCTGTAGAGTGCTGAGGGGTGATCCTAGGTGAATACCCATGTCCTAATCCCCCAAACCTGAACAACAGTATCTTATATGGAAAGAGACATGCTTAAGTGAGAGGAAGATAAATTGATCCTGATTATCCAAGTGGGATGCCTGATAAGAGCAAGATGGAGGGAGTTCTGTGATAGGAGTGGACACAAAGACCCAGTCTGTGAGGTGCGGTGATGAGACTGCAGCCAAGAGCCAGAAGAGGCTGAAGCCAGAAGGGCCTGTAACTCCACAAAAAATGTTTGCATCTTATTTAGTAGGCTACAGAGAGACACTGCAGGTTACTAAGCAGGTAAACATCACTATATTTGATTTGTGAAAAGCTAAATTCTAGCACTCTGAGTGACAGGGGTTGTAGATGTGGGTGTGGGAGTGTATAGTCACAGGTTAGAAATGCAGGTATCATTTACAGTATCTGTGGGCTGGCAGGGGAGACAGGACAGGACATCACAGATGAATCTGCGTAGGCCTGTAATTAGAGTGCATCCTGCATAGCCTTTAGTCCAGCCACTTCCCTGTGTAGGGCTTGAAGGAGGCTTCAGGGAGGAGTGCTCCCATCAGGCAGTGGGCAGGGATTGCATGGCACACACCCAAAAAAGGAAACAGGCTGGGCCAGACAGGCAGTGATGGAGGCATTTGGAGAGGGGTGAAAGGCAGAGCTTGTAGAGGCATCGGTCAGGAGAGGAGTTGGCCGAGGACAGCCGTAAGTGCTTGACCAAAGTATCCTCTTGAGGACACAGGAGATGGGGTAAGATCTTGAGCATGGAGAAAGTGCTGGAATGGGGGTCTGGTTGGGGTGGGCTCTGGCTTTGTCTAGGGATGAGTGTTTAGACAGATGGAGTTTTTTTGGGGGGGTTTGGATTCAGAGGATTAAGTGAAATATGAGCTTTGCAGGTTTCTTTCTAAGCTGTAATAAATACACATAACATACAAGTGTTCACACTTTTTAAAATGAACCTATTGAACAATCACTTCCCCCAGCCCCTCAGTCCTTGAGCCACCATCTTATATATTTCTAAAATTCTTACAGGTTTCTAAGAGTTTTATTGGCTCAGTCAACTTGTGTGAAGGAATTGTGGAATATCTGGGGTCTTTCTTTGTGGCTTAGTTATTACACATACGTTTACTTGTATCATAGCGATTACAAAATTTCCTTCTCTTTTACTTCACTATGATGAATAAACCCCTGTGGCATTTTGTAAACTCTCAATGTTGTATAACTATCGTGTTTCCCTTGTGCCGCTGTTGTTAAGCAGCCAATCCATACCCCATTTCTCTGCTCCCAGAGTCCTATTCTGGAAATTCAGTACAAACGGAATCCTGTGGGTTTTTTTTTGTGCCTGAAGGACCAGACTCTTCCATAGCAGTAAAGTTAATTTTAGGCTGTCTGTTTCTAGATCATATGCAATCTTAGAGTTTATCATCCTGAATGGGTTCCAGACTAGTCTATAGAAAAGATACCAGAGTTAAAAACAGACCAGGTAGATGTTAAGTCAACCAAGCACTTACTGAGTATCTCTTGTGTACCAGGGATGATTGAAAACCAGGATTCTGCAGAGAAAACCCAGAACTCCTCACCAGCTCGGTCTTTCTTCCTCAGGCACACAATGAGAATGTGCACACGCCATTTCTTCCTCTTTCTTATTTTAGTTTTCATCATGACATTTTCATACATGTATATGAATATTTTGTTAACCACCCTCCATTGCTCCCCGCCACCAATCCCTTTTGTCTTACTAATTAGTCCCCCCCCCACATAATATTTTCATATCTTTTTCCTTTATTGGTGAACCGATCAGTTTAAGTAAGCTTACTTAGATGGTCACGGCTGAGGGATTATTTGCAGGAGCACCGGCAACTTAGCATAGGCTAGACCACTGAAGAAATGTCTCTCCCCTCACCTCAGCCATTAACTGCCATTAAGAGCCTCAGGGAGTGCTGACTGGTCCAATCTTGTCTTTGCACAGACAATTCTCACTGACTTTCCACTTTATCCACAAAATTGGAAACCTGTTTCCCTGGAGTTGGGGATGTTGTGAGCTCAGCAGAATGCTTTGATGAGGTTGAGCTGAGTGTGAAAGTCTTTTGGTTCCTCGGCTTTTCCTGTCCTGCTGATTCCTCCCTATTCTGTCTCCATTTTCTTCTCAGGCAAAGATATTTTCTTTCATCTTAATTACTTTTCTGCTGCTGTTATAATAATAACACTGAGACCAAGGCAGCTTATAGAAGGAAGAGTTTATCTGGGCTCATGGTTTCACAGGGATAAAAGTCCGTCATGGTGGGAGAGGCGTGGCAGGAGGCAGCCAGAGTAGAAAGCTGGACACTCACATCTTCAGGCCAAGAACCCAAACTCAAAGTGGGCAAGGCTATGAACTCTCAAAACCCACCCTGTGATGTACTTCCTCCAAAATGTTTATACCTCCTAAGGTTCCATGACCCTCCCAAAACAGTGCCATCAACTGATCAACCTGGAGTCACAGACAGCCGTTAGCTGCCGTGTGGGTGCCAAGAACTGAACCTGGGTCTATCTGCAAGAGCAGCCAGTGCTCTTAACCACTGAGCCACTGCTCCAGGCCCACGAGAGACAAGCTTGGAAATCCCCTTATCACCCAGGTGGGGGATCGTCCGCAAAGGTGTCAGTGGCCATGGCCGGGAGGAATGCATCCTGTGGAAGGGAAGGGAAGGCTGTCAGATGGTCAGGACTCGGTGAAGCACTGGGTGTGGGCAGTGATGGGGATCTGTGAACCTGGGGGACACTCACCCTGTTACTGGTCCTGGGAAAGCTCAAACTTCAAGGGGAGATCATGGTTTCCTTTCCTGGAAGGATGAATTTGAAATGCCATTGAAGCAGTAGGTGTGCTGAGGTAGTGTGTGTGTGTGTGTGTGTGTGTGTGTGTGTGTGTGTGTGTGTGTGTGTGTGTGTTGAGGATGTACGGATGACTATAAGCATGGATGAACCTTTTCGTGTCAGATGATGACTGAAGCTATAATGAGAGGATGAGAGGAGAGGAGAGGAAAGAGAGAGGGAGAGGGAGAGAGAGAGGGAGAGAGAGAGAGAGAGAGAGAGAGAGAGAGAGAGAGCGAGAGAGAGAGAGAGAGAGAAGAGGAGATCTAGTACCAGGCTTTAAAGACCTTCATCACTTAATAGAAAAGATTGGGCCAGAAGAAGGAGGAAACGCAGGAACACAGAGTCACTGCCAAGGCAAGGAAGGTTTCCAGGAAGGAGGTGCTGGAAATAGGACCATGCTATTGAGATTAGCAAAGAAATATTCTTTTCATTTTTCTACTCGGTATTTATTGATTGATTGCATGCTCCAAACGCCCTTCTAGAAACCCAGAATGCAACGAATTAAAGAAGCAAAGCCTCTGCATCTGGATCTGCACATTGTAAATGGAAAAAAGAAGTGTCAGACCCACAGATGGGATGAGGGGAAGCTGGCGGGGTGAGGGGAAGCTGGCGGGATGAGACAGGGATGCCACTGTGGACAGGGTAAGTAGTACACGTGTCTCTGATACAGCATCTTCGAGCAGTTCCTAAATTAAGTGCAGGAGGAAGCCACGCTGAGTGTGAGGGGTGGCCTCAGCCAGGAAGACTGTGGGGAGGGAGTCTGAGGTGGGACTGGGCGGAGGGAGTTCAGTCAGGAGGACAGCGTGCTGGAGGAGAGGGTGTTGAATGAGAAGATTTGGGAAACAGCCAGGGATGAGGGAATCTGTGGGCCCGTGGCCTTCCCTGGGGCCAGGAGGGAAGGTCTGGGACACTCAGTGATATGACATGATGAGTCGCTTTGGGCTGTGAAGGAAGGCTGGGGTTTGCCGAGGTGGTGAGGAGCCAGTCTAGACAATGCTCTGAAGAAGGGTGGGAGATGAGGGGTGATGGTGTCTTCCACCCCTCTGCATTTGAACTGGGCACTTAGCTTCCTGGACCATGGGGGAGTCTTAGAATGGAACACTGAAGTCACAAAGAGGCCCTTCACAGGTAGATACGTGTCCTGCCTTCTCATCCACTGCATAGGACTGTGCTAGGGGCTGAGATACTTGTCTCCCAGTCCCCCTCTGGTCTCAGGTGTTCCCACTAAGTCCACACCGCCCCATGGCCTTCTTCATCGCCCCTGTAACCTCCTTGTTCCTCAGGCTGTAGATGACAGGGTTAAGCATAGGTGTGAGAACTGTATAAAAGACAGATACTACATCGTCCTGGCCAGGTGAGTGGTAGGAAGCAGGTAACATATAGGTATAGACAAGGGGCCCATAGAAGAGATTCACCACCGTGAGGTGGGAGGAGCACGTGGCCAGGGCCTTCTGACGCCCCTCTACAGAGTGCATCCGGAGCACGGCTGCCAGGATGAGGGCGTAGGAGGCTGTGATGAAGGCGATGGGCACCAGGAGGACCACCACGCCTGTCACAAAGAGCACCTGCTTGTAGGCCTCTGTGTTGGCGCAGGCCAACATCAGCAGGGAGGGCACCTCGCAGAAGAAGTGGGAAACCTTCCTGGAGCCACAGTAGGGGAACTGAAGGGTCAGAGAGGTCTGGATGGAGGCATTGAGGGACCCTCCCAGCCAGGAGGCCGCCACCATGAGCAGGCACACCTGGCGGCTCATGAGCACTGGGTAGCGCAGAGGGTTGCAGATGGCCACGTAGCGGTCGTAGGCCATGAGGGCCAGCAGGAGGCACTCTGCAGCCCCCAGGAACATGAAGAAAAACATCTGTGCCCCACACCCTCCAAAGGAGATGCTAGTCCAGCCAAAGAGGAAACCCACTATCATCTTGGGGACAGTGACTGACGTGAAGAAGATATCCAGAAAGGACAGCTGGCTGAGGAGAAAGTACATGGGCGTGTGGAGTCGGGTGTCTGTCCAGATCAGGAGGACCATGGCCGTGTTGCCGACCATGGCGAGGCCGTAGACCAACACCACCATGCTGAACAGGAACAAGTGCATCTGGCTGTCATTGAAAAGGCTTGTGAGGACAAAGCCAGTGGTGGAGTTCCAGTGTCCTCTGCCTGTCTCCTGCTGAGCCTCACTGTGGGGGGAAAAGGGAGCAGTTCACCAATGGCTCAGGCACAAATGTGCAGAGACAGGAAGGGAGTCTGAGGGAAGGCCACGAATAGACGCCCGGGAGTCTGAGGCAGCAGATGTTTGTAATGAACGCGTCAATAGGGAAGGGCCAATATTTCACAGAAAATTACTATTAAGGGCCAGCAAGGTGGCAATGGGGAAGATGCCTGGTACCATGCCTGAGGACCCGAGTTCAGTCCTCAGGACCCGTGGTGGTGGGAGGAAAGAGACTTCCACAAGCTGTCCTCTGACCTGCACATGTGCTCCATGATTCATTCTCTCTCTCTCTCTCTCTCTCTCTCTCTCTCTCTCTCTCTCCTCCCCTCCCGATAAAATTTAAAAATTACTACTAAGAATTCAAAGTACGGCATGTAGCTAAAGCAGTGCTCAGAGGGAAACTGCCCTCCAAACGTGCTGAGAAAGAAGACTGCAAACCAGTTGTTTAATTTCTCATCCTCCAAAGCTACAAACCCCCAAAATGCTAGAAAAAAAGCAGCACATTACAAAAGCTCCTTGTTTTATGGAATGCATGTAGTTAATGATATTTTCAGAGCTAAAGAAAAAGTAAAAACACATGGAGAAAATATTTTACGGGGTTGGAGAAATGGCTCAGAAGTTAAGAGCACTTGCTGCACTTTCAGAGGACATGAGTTCAGTTCCCAGCATCCACATGCAGCAGCTAACAACTGCCTGTAAGTCCAGCCTCAGGAGATCCAATGCCCCCTTCTGGTCTCTGAGGACACCTACATCGTGCTCACAAACTTAACACACACAGACATAGACAATGACACAGACACAGACACACACACACATACACACACACAAATAAAAATAAATCTTAAAAATGTTTTACTGAGTCTAACCTGAGGGCTAGATCCATGCGTATGTGAATTATATGGTTCAACATTTTTATTTACAGGAAGATCTGTGTGATTCTCTTTTCTTAGAAGTAGATGGGAGCCATGTATGGCTGGGAAGGAGGCATTTTGTCTCCTGCCAAAGCATCTAACCTCACATTTCCCTGTGGTTCTGGCCACCAGGAGACTCAGACTTGCATTTTCGTGCTCTGGCAGTGATTGCTTTTATGAGAGCTTTTGACAGTGTGCTCCTATCTTCATACTTTTGTCTCTAATCTTCAGCAGTTTCATGACAAAGCATCTTGTCTTAGTATGAAGAGCCCCCAGAACCTTGTCGATACACATTGGGCTTTGCTCTGAGTGTGATTGCCTGGGCCATGTAAGGAGTAAGTAAGGCAGTTGCAGTTGCCTCTTTGGGAGCGTCTGGAGCTCTGGATCCTCCATTCTCAGACTGTAATCATTCAGGTGACGTCTAATCTCAAGGAACATCTTAGGGAAGCTCCTTGGGGAAAGAAATCCCAAAGACAGCTTTCAGAGGGTGGGATGAGGTCAGGTCAATCACTCTGCAGCTAGGACAGGGCTGCCCAGCAGGCACATTCCTCCATCCATCATGACTGTTGGACCAAGGGGGTCCCAGCATCCTGCATCCCGAGAAATACTTTGAATTCTATCTTGTAGAATTTCTGGGTTTAGGTCTGATAGCAAATGCCCTAAATGGAATGACTGAAGGGAAATAAAAACCAAATGCCCAGGGTACCATGAAGGAGTTGTGGACATGAGAGGGTGCTGTGAATTCTCGGAGACTCAGAGCACCAGAGATGTGACAGAAGATGGCCTGAATCCCACACACTGGTGATCGTCACTCTCAGGGCTGAGCGATCTGAGTGGTTTGTTTCCTGATCCCCAAGTCTAATTCCTGAGACTGGCTGCTGGTTTCTAAAATTTAATTTGATTTAATTTTTGTGTGTTTTTTTTGAGACAGATGTCCTGTAGCCCAGGCTGGACTCAAACTCACTGTGTAACCAAGATGACTTTGACTTCTGATTCTCCAGGTTCTACCTCCCAAGTGCTGGGGTGATTGGCATGTGCCAGGATGCTGGGTTTTATGAGGTGCTGGGGATGGAACTAAGGCTTCTTGCAGGCCACTGGGCTACGTCTCCAGGCCTGACCGGTGATCTGGGTGGAGAACACTAACTAGAACTCTGTCTACATCTCGGTGTCTTACGGCTGGTGGTAGAGCTGAGACTTGCCGGGGTCCCAGGATTAGACAGCCAGGAGCTCTTCAGAAGCAGCACTTCTTGGAAGCCTCTCGGCTGTTCCGGCGATGCCGGGCCGCCCTGTCTACAGTCTTCAACCCACCATTTTCAGCCTGCTCGTGCTGGGCACATGGGGCTCTCAGTATTGAAGGAAGCCCAGATCTTGACTCTCCCAGAGACCTGGAATCTACTTCCAAAGCATGTCTCAGGAGCAGAGCATACGGCATCTGCTTTCTGTATTTGTGCTTGGACATCTTGAAGTTGTGTGGGCCAGGAGAGGGGTGATGCCTTTCAGAGCTAATTCCTAATGACCTGCTACCAGCATGCCTTTGATATGCAAACCATCCAGCCTGGAGTCTGTACCCCACGGACTTCTTGTATCAGGGGTTACAGTCTGACATACCATCTCCTTGTGCAAGGTAATCCTTGAGACAAGATCCCAGGCAACTGGACATGAACCCTGTTCCCCAGAGCAAGCCCAAATCATTCAAACTATGCAATCTCAAGCCTGTACCTTTGTTTACCTGCCTTGCTCATTCCTTCCCAGGAGGAAAATCAGCAAAAGTACATGGGGCTGGGTTGGAGCCACAGTCCACGCAGACCAGGCATGGTGGTGCACACCTGTAATCTCAGCACTTGGGAGGTGGAAGAAGGAGGATCAAAGTCATTTGCCTTGCTCATTCCTTCCCAGGAGGAAAATCAGCAAAAGTACATGGGGCTGAAGCTCAGTTGGTAGAGCACTTGTCTGACATACACAAAGCCCTGGGTTGGAGCCACAGTCCACGCAGACCAGGCATGGTGGTACACACCTGTAATCTCAGCACTTGGGAGGTGGAAGAAGGAGGATCAAGGTCATCTCTGGCTACATAGCGAGTTTGAGGCCAGTCTGGCTACATGAGACCCTGTCTTAAAAACAACGGCACACTGAGAGGGCTTTGGCTGCACTTTTTTGCCTTTTGCCTTCAGGTCAGCCCTGGTCCTCTCCCCTGTGGCTCTGTGCCTAACAGGCTCCCTCCTCTTGGGAAATGCATTAAACTGTCTTGTCAATGACCCCAGATCTGTTGTATTTGTACTAGATTAAAAATGAAATCTCAAGTACACTTAAAAACTTTCCCCTAAAGAGAATGAGATCTTTTGGCACCCTGTAAGCACAACGCATTTTGTGTCTCAGATTTTACATCTGGAAGGAACCCAGTCTACTGTCTTCGTTTTATTGATGAGCAACATGAAACTTGGTGAACAAACTCTGGACCTCTGAGGCCAGAGCTGGAGCCCTCACAGCTTGCTTTCAGTGGGCTTTCACAGCCCCAGCAGGTTGGTCTTTGGTAATTCTTCGTTGTGGTCCCCTGTAACCGCAGGACACTTAGTGGCATCCCTGACAGCACCCTCTAGATGCCAGCAGTCTTGACAGCCCCAAACCACTCTGTTTATTGTATTTCATTTCCCGCGGTTGTAGTCAGCCTTAGTTGGAAATCTCTGCAGGAGCGCTTCCTTTCCCTTCCCCTCTCTCCACTGAGGGAAGTTAAAAAGACATGGAGGTCACAGGTTTAAAATCTGTAATATTTTGGTTCTGACCTGGCTGAATGTCCTTTTCTGGTTTTATACAGATTAAAGCACTGTGGTTAAGTATAAGAGTAGGCTGTGTGGACTGAGCACCAGGTGCTACTGTTTCCCAGATATGCAACTTGGGCAGGCTGCTCAGCCAGCCTCAGGTTCGGCTCAAACATCCAGAGCATGAAGTGATGTCTATCTGCAGAGTGTGTGGGGGTCTGGCAGGAGGAATGCGCCATCTGAGTCAGCTGCTGTTAGCATCAGAATTGTCACCACCTGTGTAGCGTCTACACACTTCCCTAAAATGGGGTCCCCACGCTCCTTCTCAGGGCCATTGTGAGTGTTCACTAGGGGAAATGGGGAGGGTCTGCCTTTTCCAGAGCAGGTATGGTATGAACTCTTCACACAAGCAACGTAGGTTTGCATCACAGCCACACACTTCTGAAAAGTGCTTCTAGTCCCTCGCATTTGCAGATTTCCCTTCCCCAGGTGTTGTCTCCTGAAACACAGTGAGGGTGTGGCGGGGGCTTTGTCGTGACTAGGCAGACTCTGCTGCACAATGGGTCTCCCACACGGACTGCAAATGCCCTTCTTTACTTCTCCGCAGATCGGGCTGTGGGGACTCACGGTCAAAGCTGAGGGACCACAACAGCTGGGCTCCTTTGCCTGGCCTGGAAACGCTTCGTCATGGGCTTTCTTCCCTCGGTGGCTTCTTAGAATTGACGTACCTACGCACATCATGATTATGTAACATGGTCTGCCTGTGTGTGTGCAAGTATATGTTTGCATGTGTGTTTCTGAGAGAGAGAGGGAGAGAGAGACACACACAGTGCATGCATGAGCGCAGCCTGCATATTTAAGGTGCTGTAACTGACGGACTGACAGAGCCGAGAGAGAGAGAGAGAGCGAGCAGACCAATTACCCAGAGGATCGTTTCTTTCATACTATTCTGGAAGAAGATGAAGTTTTCTCTTCCTACCTCGTCTGGCATGTATGGATAAATTAACAAATGGCAGACAATTAAGTTGTACCAGAATGACTAATAAAGGGATTTGTGGGTGTGAACAGCACATTATATCAATGGCTCTATCTAGATCTATAGCTGTGTGTAGCTCGAAGTTTGATCTCAGTTCCACGTTTTTTCTATGATTTTATTTTTCTATTGTTCCATCTCACAGCTGGACTGATTTTCATCCCTCCCTCTGTCCCTCCTTCCCTCTCTCTCAATCGTAAAACACAGCCTTGATTTCAGATATTTGACTTATAGAAAAGGGCAATGTCTAAATGGTTTCAGACTATCAGAAACATCGAGGACTAGGCTTTCAGACTGTCCTTTGAGAGAAAAGAGGCTGCCGAGCTGCTGCTCCCTGTGAGCTCCTGGCTACAGGGTACGTGAATGTGCGTGCACCGGGCGGGGTTCCGGTCAGCTTGGGTCTCCACTTTCCTACTCACCTCAAGTTGTCCCAGTCCTTGCTCTCCATTAGGAATCTTCCTCCCTTGATGAACTTTCTCCTTTTTCTCTGCTCTTCCTGAGTTCCAGGCTGTGGCTCAGACACCAAACCAGGTCCTTGGGAAAACCACGTGGAGGACCATGACAGCTGAGCTGTGAAATTTGCCTCCTTCACACACGGAGCCTCTTAAGGAGTCTCGCTTTGCCTTAGAGCCCCTTCTTTGAACATACATTTTACTGACCTTGTACCTGTAATTAGCACGCCTACACACTGCAGAACGTCACCACTGAAAAGCTCTCCTCTCAAACTGCCCCAATTGTCCCACCTTCAGGACCTGTACCCTACAAGGGTCCATGACAGGGTCAGAGGATCCTCACCTGTGCAGAGATCTGAGGCCTGGCATGGGACTGGAGGAGTCTTCCAAGACCGAAAGCCAGTGATTCTACCTTACTGGATCCAAAGTGCTCCTCAATGTTTTCTGTGATTCAGTGATTTTACAAGGAAACACCTTCTAGATCTTAAGCAGTTGGATGTATGAGCTCGTGTCAAAGACTACCACAAAGCTCTTGGTTTCTAGAAAAATGGAGACTGGCCTAACACACACACACACACACACACACACACACACACACACACACGCACACGCTCTCTCAACTTTAATGAAGAGCCTTCAGGGGCACCAGGGCCCTCAGGCTATTGTTACAAATCATGTATATATTCGCAAGGTTCTTGGGAAATCTTAAGTGCATGGGAACAGATCAACAGAGCATCATCTTGGTATCTGGGGAAAACTGCTTGCCAGTGCGCAATTAGAGGTTTGCAAGTCTTTACTCCCTCCCCCCTCCCTCCCTCCTTCTTTTATAGTCCTTAAGGTTTTCCATTATAGCTTTTAGAAAAAGTCTCATTGTTCTAATGTGTTTTTATTACCCAACCCGAAAGACTTAGGATGGGAAGCGGACTTTGTCCTTACCGTCTATTTTATGTCAGATGTGCAGTGCCTTTTCTTACTGAACTATAGTCATATGATGAAGGAGGCATTTGATCACTGCTTTTAACATGAAAAAAGAAAAGGAAACTTAGCTAGTTCAGTGCTCAGGTCACCTGCTCTCCAAATGGCAGATTTAGGATGTGGATGCTAATCTAGGTCACCATGGAGCCTGTTGCCTTCCTGGTTCACCACATGGCCAGCATGTACCAAGCAGACCTGTATTTATCCCTGGGGTTTTAGGTCATACCACATGCCAGATGCCAACAGTGTGGCTGCTTGATGGTCAGGTCTACACTGGCTGCATAAACTGATATTTTGGGTTGAGTAAACCAGCTAATTTAGTTAGAGGTTTATCTTTTGCTACTTAAAATCAAAGATTTGTTTTGTAAACAATTAAAGAAACTGTATCTTTGACTTATATGAAGTACGACCTACATCCAATGTTGGTCAACTCCACCAGATAGACAAATATTTGTTCATCCAGATGACTATACATAGATCAGCAGGATAGACTGTGGTAGTCTTGTAACCTTTTCTGTTCTATTGGTTTGGAGACGGGGTCTCATTAGGTAGCTCAGGCTGGCCTTGAACTCGTGACCCTCTTGCCTCAACTCTGTAGTGTGGGATTGCATGTATCCACCGTCACACCAGGTTATAACATAACGTCAGTCCTCAGCTCACTGATGATAGATGGGAACTGCTCTAATGCGCATGCACGCATGCACGCATGCACACACAGATACACACCAGTATTTTTCAGAGATGGAAACTGAGTCTCCAAAGGAAAGCGCTTGCCCAGAAGCTCTGAGCTTAGTATCACTAGCGGTTACTACATCTGCCCAGAGCATTTGTCTTTGACGTGTTTTGTTGCTGCTTTTACACACCTCAGCACGTTTACTGACCACCAGCCATTCTGAAGGCATGATGAACTTCTTACTTCTCAGGCTGGAGACTACTGGGGAGCATTTTCCTTTTTAGCCCATGAGGTCTGGCAACTGCCATCTTCTATCTCTTATATTCCTGTACAGAGAGCCTTCCCTCCTCATGGTTGGTGGAAGGACCCAGAGTCCTGGAAAGGGAAGGCTGAAGACTGGGAATAAAGCCATGCTCTCTCACCCAGCAAATACTGCTGTTGCTGTGTGTACTTTACTGATCGCCAAGGTTCTGCTCCTTCATAGAGAGCACAGGCAACAGCTGCATGCGTCTGCACGCTAGGAAACCATGGATTTAGAAAATCAAATGGTATGAATTTCTTTTGTATCTGCATATTTCAAACACATAACGAGATGTCAACTACATGGGAAAAGGATATAACTATATATATTCATTAAAATCGATTACAAAGAAAAATACATTAAAATAAAAGCACATGAAACAAATAGTTGGAATACATTATCTTTAAAGCACAACAACACATTGAATAACTGTTTCCAAAACAAGATACAGACTTTGAAGCATGGCCCTCAGATTTATAATATATACAGAGATAGATAATATAGGTATTAATATGTGTATGTCAGTTTACATGATGAAACTGTATCATGTCAAACAAATGAACAGTTAAAATGATGGTGTTGATCACAGCGTCTCTCTGCTAAGCACAAACTGGAAGAAGCATCAGCACGTCTGTGGTTCGCAGCACACTGGGTCACTGGCAATCAGAGAGAGAGAGAGAGAGAGAGAGAGAGAGAGAGAGAGAAAGAGGGAGAGAGAAAGAAAGAGGGAGAGAGAAAGAGAGAGAAAGAGAGAAAGAGCGAGAAAGAGGTAGAGAGAAAGAGAGAGAGAAAGAGAGAGAAAGAGAGAGAGAGAGAGAGAGAGAGAGAGAGAGAAAGAGGGAGAGAGAAAGAGAGAGAAAGAAAGAGTGAGAAAGAGGTAGAGAGAAAGAGAGAGAGAAAGAGAAAGAGAGAGAGAAACGAGGGAGAGAGAAAGAAAGAGGGAGAGAGAAAGAGAGAGAAAGAGAGAAAGAGCGAGAAAGAGGTAGAGAGAAAGAGAGAGAGAAAGAGAGAGAAAGAGAGAGAGAGAAGGAGAGTGAGAGCGAGCGAGCAGCTTGAAGGGCTTTCTCTGCTTTGCCACCCTGGCCTGTCCCGTGCGTTTACTGCAGCAGAGCACAGTACTGGCACTTGCTCTTGAATCTCTCCTGTAATGTGTCTAGGTTTGTCTTGAGAACGGTGAGAGGAAGGAAGGGAAAAGAGAAAGAAAATGTGCAAAAAAAGAAGAAGGAAGACAGGAGAGACTGAGAGGCTGGAGCTAGGACGGGAAGACGAGGGGGAAGGACAGGGCGCCAGGGCAGAGACGGGGATGGGCTAATTCTGAGGTCCGAGCTGGGGACCAGGTGGAAGTCTCAGGAAAACTGACTCCACATGAGAACTGTCCACAATGAGAAATAGAGTCCGTAGAGTTGTACATTTGTTATCCAATTGCTGTAGCAAAAGGTGTATAACATACATCTACAGCCGTGTCGACAGGGACAGTCTGCGCAAAGAAAACAATTTTTAGAAAGTCTTCTGTTCGACTCAGTTGCCAAATAGCCCTCAGTATATAAAAGGCTTTTTATTTAAAAGCGAGACCTTGTTTCTCGTTGGCGCGTGCCAAAGTGCACGTTTCCCTTCTGTTTGTTTCCCTTTCGACTCAGTTGCCAAATAGCCCTCAGTATATAAAAGGCTTTTTATTTAAAGGCGAGACCTTGTTTCTCGTTGGCCGTGCCAAAGTGCACGTTTCCCTTCTGTTTGTTTCCCCAGATTCCTTCCCACCCCATTGGTCTTTAGCTTTAAGCTATCACAGTCTCTGTCACTGTTACCTAATCTCAGATCCAAAGAACTGAGCCCTGGTGAGATAAAAGCACCCATCATGGCGCCGCATGTATCCTGTGTCTTGGAGTCTGGGGTGCGATTGGATTTAGTCCTACTGATTGGTCCACTGTCCCGGCCTTGGGTGCGAGACAGTCTATGAACCGAGGAAGTCCCTGCTTCTTGCTGCTGTACACTATTGTTTGCTCTTTCTACTTTTTGGTTTTTGAAGCAGAATCTCATGTAATCCAGGCTGACCTTGAGCTCACTGCAGATCCAAGATGATGTTGAACTTCTGACCCTCTAGCCTCCACCTCTCAAGTGCTGGGATTACAGGAATTCACCACCACTGCCCATGATACTTTGGGTAGAAACCAGGGCCCTGTGCACTCGAGGTGAGCATGTTATTAAAAGGGCCACATCCCCAGCTCTTTCTTTGTTCTTTATATGTGACCTCAGTCTTTGTTTGCCCAACAACACTTTGAAGTGCCTGCAGGGTTGGGCTCTATTAGGGAAGCATGGGTTTACTCTCAAGCCATTCTATTCCATAACTTCATATGAAGTTTGCCATGAGGTCCTGTGTCCAGTTCTCTGCCCATGAAGCGCCAAAGCTACCCCAGCAGAGGGTTCTGTGATGCACTCGTCTCACTGAGCTGGTAGAAAGCTCATCATCGCTGGATTTTTCTTAGTTTACATCCTCTGGTTGGTTCTTCATAGGACAGACGAGGAGCAGTCAACTCCTATCTTCTGCCTTTGGATATTCACACATTTTAAATGTCTTCGCAGGTCTATCTCCCATCACCTTTAAACAACCGTCACCTCTAACATTAAATTCTAACTTCTTTGCGTTTTATGCATGTGTGGTGTTTTATTTTCTATTGCTTTGATAAAACAGAGACCAAAACCAACCTGGGAAGGAAAGAGTTTATTTCATCTTAGAGCTTCCAAATGACAACCCATCACTGAGGAGAGTCAGGCAGGAACTCCGCGGGAACCTGGAAGCAGGAGCTGAAGCACAGCCCATGGAGGAGGCTGCTTACCGGCTTGCTCCTCTGGCCCATGTTAAACCTCCTTTCTTATGCAACACAGGCCCACCTGCCCAGGGGTAGCATTGTCCACCGTGGGCTGGGCCCACCCACATCATGCAATCAAGAAAAGAATGCCTTATAGACACACCCATAGGTCAGTCCAATAGAGGAAATGCCACAGTTGAGGCTCCCTCTTCCCTGGTGTGTCGAGTTGAAGTTTTCCAGTACAACTGACTCATTGTTCACACATAAACACATCAATTTTAAACCATAATCTTTCCATTTCTTGCCCCTAAGATCTCATGTTAATATTATCACAATATGAAAAATAGCACTTTAAAAGTCCCACAGTCCTTTAAAACTTCCAGTACTTTAAAAGCTCAATGTCTCCTTAAAATAACCCAAACTTTCTTAACTGTGACCTCTGTAAAATTCAAAACAAATTATATGCTGTCTTATTTCAAGAGGGAAGAACCATGGCACACTTAAGCAAAACCAAAGTTGCAGTGTAGACATTTGGGATTCACTCATGACTGGGCTCCAAGGAGCTTGGGAATCTCTACTTCTCCTACTCTGCCATCCACAGTACACAAAGCTTGTCTCATAGTCCCAGGCTGGCTCCACACCACACCTGCTGCTGACGTTGGAGGTCATCACACAGTCCTGGCTTCTTTCCCATATCCTGGGGTCTTCACTGTAACTGAGGCTGCACCATAACCAATGATCTCTCTTGGCCTCACAGGGTGCCAAGCCTTAGATTCTCTCCACGATTCCTTTAAACCTTCAAAATCAGGAGACTCTTTACACATTACCAAGCTCGACTACCATCCTGATATGCAGCCTTGTCTCCTCACTGGACCACGGCATCTATGTGCTGACCCTGAGGAAATTCTTCTCAGAAGGCTTTGCCTCAGTGCTATAGTCTCTTCTTAATCGCAGAAGGGTGCCAAGCCTTAGATTCTCTCCACGATTCCTTTAAACCTTCAAAATCAGGAGACTCTTTACACATTACCAAGCTCGACTACCATCCTGATATGCAGCCTTGTCTCCTCACTGGACCACGGCATCTATGTGCTGACCCCAAGGAAATTCTTCCCAGAAGGCTTTGCCTCAGTGCTATAGTCTCTTCTTAATCGCAGCTGACTTTTCAGCCCTAATGTGTCCAGAGGGGCACTTGTTCCTCCGAGGGGCAGGGCCTGTTGTGGAGATTTGGCTGCAGAGAGTGGGCTACAGAGAGGGAGCTGTAGAGAGTTAGCCGCGGAGGGAGGAGTGTGGTGCCATTTGGAAGCCAGCAGTGTGAAAATGAAAAAAATGGCCCCGTGTCTTGCCCGCATGGACACAATAGGGCATTTACTGACCTGGGGTGAGACTGTGGGCCCACAAGGTATGGGCAAAAGCTAATGGAGACTGTGGGTGGGGTGCGGAAGCGATCTGGAACAGTGGGCCGCTGAGCCACAGAGCAGAGTGGGGTGCTAGGTGTTTGCCTTTGTAAGTCACTCTATTTCCCCTACCCAGGATATAAACTATGAAAAATTCAGACAAAGATGTGTTACATGGTTTGCCTAAGTGCCAGGAGCATGGGCCCCTAGGAGAACTCGGGCGACACATCCTAACCAGCATCAGTTGTTCCAGTAAAGCAAACTATTTCAGTGGTTCTGGGCTCTTGTTAAACACAGCTGACTGGAAACCACAGATTCTCATTTCAAAATATCATGCAAACCATCCCTTGAAACTTCACAAGCCAGGCCTCCATCATCTGCTTTTCTCTAAGCTCCCACAGAACAGTTCACTAGGCTCTGAGCACTCAATGGCTTTCCCAGTCCACAGCTCCAATCACTTCCATAATCCTCCCCAAAACAACATGGGAGGTTCCTCACAGAAATACCCCATTCCTGGTACCAATTTCTGTCTTTGCCACTTTCTATTGTTGCTTTTCTAAAACATTGACCAACTTCCAAGTGACAATCTGCCACTGAGACAAGTCAGGCAGGAATGCAAGGCGGAACCTGGAGGCAGGAGCCAAAACACAGACCATGGAGGAAGGCTCCTAACTGGCTCATTCCTCTGACCTGTGCTCAGCCTGCTTTCTTACACAACCCAGGGCCATCTGTTCAGGGGTGGCACCACCCACAGTGGGCCTTCCACATCACACAACAATCAAGAAAGTGCCTCACAGACATGCTGGCAGGCCAATTCAATAGAGGAAACCTCTCAGTTCAGTTCTCTCTTCCCACGTGACAGCTTGACAACTGAAGCTGTCTAGCACATGTCAAACACATTTATGTGATAAAGAGATGTGCTGATGACTTCTAGGCCCTTAAATTACAGTTTCTATTGCTTTTATTTTTAATTCTTCCATTGAATAATGTAGCTATTTAGCTCATGGAGGCCAGTTATTTGCTTCATTGCTTAAGACTGGGCTTATTCCACTTTGGCATGGCTGGGTTGCTAAATCCATGTTGCTACTCTTGGATTAACGACCACCAGAACGTTTTTCCACAGGTGCTTACACGTTCTTATAGGAAATATGGCGATTCTTGTATTTTTTCATACGCACTGAAATATTTCTCTTAATGTAGTATTTTAGGGCTGGGGAGATGGCTCAGTTGTTATGGTAACATATTAGAGTTTTTTCATAGAGTATGTACCAAAAATTGTGCGTACTCAAACTTTACATATTCAAACCTGTAGCAATACAAATTAGCAAAATATTTAGAAAATAATTTAGATCCTCTAGTTTTGTTTCTGTGAACTTATGCTAAAGCAGTTATGAATGAGGGTGATAGTCGTTTTCCTGAATAGTTTCCATGGAGTTCAGATTCTATTAATACAAGAAGGAAAAGGCAAAATCTGTCATCTATAGAGAAGTAGGTAGGCAGATGCTTTTGAGCCTACCCCACGGAGCACCATTAACCTTCAGAATGACGTGTGCTTACAATATGTAGCAAATTGGAGGGAATAGTATGAAAAATGGTAAAAACGCTCAGTGTGCATGATACTAAACTGTGCTGAGATTGTGACACGGTAAAAATTATGCTTTCTATATATGGAAAAGGGAGGAAACCGTACTTTGAGGTGGTCCGGGATGAGTTTTCGGCCTTTTGTTTCTAACATAATTACCATAAATATGTTATTTATAATAATTCATGCAATAATATTAAACTGATTATGCCCACTCAGCCGTTGCTAATACAATCCAAAATGTCAGGCTCTTTGGTTAGATTTAACTACCTTTTTAACTTACCAGAAAATTTTTTTCCATCTCATCATCTCTAAGGGACTGAGAAATTTAGCTGTTTATTTCTTTTTCTCCTCTGTCTTGATTGGCAACATGGAGATAATTATATTGTTTATTGGTATGAAATCATCTCCAGATTTTGAATTAAGAGTGGGAAGGACCAAATCCCAGCAGACAAAGAGATTCCCCCGTGATTCCGGCCTCCAGAGGCCTCCATCCCATCTCTCCTGATACTTCCTGTTCACAGTGCCAGCCATGCTGGTGCGCGGCTCTGAAAAACAGGAACTGTCTGACAGCACAAATTCTGTATCATCAGGACCAGTTGTTAAACATTCTGCTATTGGGCTCTCAGGGTGGGGGTCCCTGGGACTCACCACCGTCAGCGACATGGTGACACCCGGGGGACATTGCAAGTTCTCCTAGCATTTGCTCACAATTAGAAAACTTTAGACATTTCCATGTGGGTGATTAGCTGCTCTCTCTCCACCAGCGGCTCTCCCCACCTCGGCCCTTGCAAAGCCCCTTTTTGTTGCTTCTGTTGCCTGCTCCCAGTGGAGAGGCCACAATTGTGGGGTCACACACCTCTGTGTCACTCTTCTGGTGGACCTCTTCAACAGCTGGGAAAAAACTATCCACTTGATACACATTCAATCTTTTTATTTTAAAAATTAAAAATCTCATTTTAAACTTAAAAATTGACAAAGTTGCATATGTTTTGACAAAGAGATGCCATGGTTTATGAACATAATAATGCTGAATAACTTAATCAAATTAATTAGCATATCCACCAACTCCAACAATTATCACAGTTAATGCTAAGGATATTTAAAATTTACCCTTAGTGAATTTGAAATCTGTGATAGTTTGCTGTAATAACTGTTAATGTAATGATCATTTAATGTAATCGTCATTCACTAGATTGTGTTGTTATACATCTGGAGGAGGGGATCCTTTATTTCTCCTAAGTAGGACTCTGCGCACTTTAGTATATCTTAAATGTTTATTATTAATTAATTTATTGTGTGAATGTGTATTGGCACATGTAGAGGTCAGGGACAACTTGTGGGGTTTGGGTCTCTCCTTCTAGTGTGTGGGTTCTGGGGACAGAACTCAGGTCACCAAGCTTGGTGTGCAAACTCCCTTATCCACTGAGCCATGTCACTGGCTTGCAATATTTCAAACATGACACCTATGATGACTAATCGTCACTGTCTACTAGATTGGGTTAAGAATTGTCTAGGACTTTTGTGAGGGACACCTTTGTGTCAGTGTGTGAGGACATTTGAATTAGGATTGAGGGAGGAGGACCCACCCTCCCTGGCCACCAGCCCACGGGCTAGGGTCCTGGACTGAAAAAAGATGAAAATAGAAAGTCTCGTAAGCACAGAATTCTGCTTTTCACAATCCACCCAGTGAGCAAGTAGCCTTCCACGGCCATCCCCTCACTACTGTGGTGGACTGAACCTCAAACCAGGAGTCACACTCTTGTACCTCATCAGGTATTGGGTCACAGGGGTGAGACAATCACGAATGCAGCTAATGCTTGGGACATCTTCTTTGGTCCAGATGCCTAAAGTATGTGTTTGCCAACCTCCTGCAGTCTATGGCCATTGGGTTTGGATGCACAGACCTGAAATCTTCACCATCCTCTTCAGGATCATAAGCTTCTGTACTTACTAAGGCATACCTGTTCATCAGTCCATTACAGAAGTCCAACCCCCTTGTCCTGGATCTCTTCCCCTGTCCTGAGAGTCCTCACTCAGGGTGCCAACAGGTGTGGTCCCTGCTCTCAAGGTGCAGCACAAGGTCCCTCACTCCGGTTCTCTTGTGGTGATGAGTGCAAGGCTTCATGACCCCCAGCAAGGCGGCGGGTGAGTTGGAGCCTGTGTGCATCCATCCGGAGGCAGCTCCGTATCTCACATGCCTTATAGTGGTTGCCGAACGAATGCAGCTAATGCTTGGGACATCTTCTTTGGTCCAGATGCCTAAAGTACGTGTTTGCCAACCTCCTGCAGTCTATGGCCATTGGGTTTGGATGCACAGTCCTGAAATCTTCACCGTCCTCTTCAGGATCATAAGCTTCTGTACTTACTAAGGCATACCTGTTCAGTCCATTACAGAAGTCCAACCCCCTTGTCCTGGATCTCTTCCCCTGTCCTGAGAGTCCTCACTCAGGGTCCCTGCTCTCAAGGTGCGGCACAAGGTCCCTCACTCCGGTTCTCTTGTGGTGATGAGTGCAAGGCTTCATGACCCCCAGCAAGGCGGCGGGTGAGTTGGAGCCTGTGCGCATCCATCCGGAGGCAGCTCCGTATCTCACATGCCTTATAGTGGTTGCCGACATCTGAGCACATGGTTGCTCATGCCAGCACTGAGCCAGTGCAAACTTCTCCAAGCTGCTCTTGGGCCTTTTGTCAGAGTCCCATCCTGGCTTCTCTGAATTTTCACTTAGGAATTATTTATTTTTATTTTATGTGTATAAGTGTTTTGCCTGCATGTGTGTAAATGCAATGCCCACGGAGGCCAGAAGAAGGCCCTGGAACTGGAGTTTGGGATGCTTGTTAGCTACCATGTGGGTACTGGCAACTAAATCTGTGTCCTCTGCAAGAACAGCTGATGTGCTTAACTTCTGAACCATCTCTCCAGCTTGGATTTTGACTTCTGACGTTAGTAAATGGAATCTTCTCCCTGGGCCTTTTAACACAGATCTATAAATACAGCTATTCTGGAAGGTGAAACAGACCACAAGTTCAAGGTCTGTCTGGGTAACTTTAGCCAGACATTGTCTCAAAATATAACATAAAAGGAGGGCTTGGGAAGTGCAAGGCTTCATGACCCCCAGCAAGGCGGCGGGTGAGTTGGAGCCTGTGCGCATCCATCCGGAGGCAGCTCCGTATCTCACATGCCTTAGTGGTTGCCGGTCTTCAGCTAACACACACACCCTCCACACTCACAACCCCCCCATACAGTCTCCACATACCACACCTCTCTCTCTCTTTCTCTCTCTCTCACACACACCATACACAAACATACACCACACTCCCCACCATACCACACACCACAAACCCATTCCAAGCACACCACACACACTACACACAACAACCCCCAGTACTTATCTCCCCACAACACACATATACCACACCACTTCAACCCCCCACCCCTGAAATCTCCGTGTCTGTCTTTGTATTTCCCTGTGGTCAATACTGATATTTTAAAAAACCCAATTTTTATTTTCTTTTTTAATATTTCTTTAAAAATATTTTATTATTTTTATGTGTATGAATGTATTGCCTGCATGTGTCTAAGTGCACCTGGTTATGCAGTACCTGAGGAGTTCAGAAGAGGGCACTGGATTTCCCTGGAACTGAAGTTAGTTTTTAGCAGCCATGTGGGTGCTGGGAACTGAACCCAGATTCTCTGCAAGTGCAGCCAGTGCTCCTGACCGCTGAGCTGTCTCCCCAGCCCCTTATCTCCCCAGCCCCTCATCTCCCCAGCCCCTCATCTCCCCAGCCCCTCATCTCCC
>NW_008345691.1:47251-56280 GCF_000622305.1 Nannospalax galili | reverse complement strand
AGCCCCTCTTCTCCCCAGCCCCTCTTCTCCCCAGGCCATCTTCTCCCCAGCCCCTCTTCTCTAATGCTTCCATTGTAATCTTCACTTACTTTCCCCTTCAGGCTCTACTCTCCTCTCTCCTCTCTCCTATAAGGTGCAGTCAGGGTATTCTTTTCCTCTTATAATTCACCTTATTTTTAACCTTAGAAGTATTTTTTTCAAGCAATAATGTGTCTTGTGGGGAAGCATTTTCCCTCCTCACTTGTGGTGGTTTGTTGAGAATTCCACAATGTGTTTTGATCATCCGTCCCCTCCCCAGTTCATCCCAGGCTCACTCCCCAGTGTTCTCCTTTTTTTTTTTTTTTTAAACCCTTAGGATCCGATTTGTGTTGCTCATACTTTCCTGAGTGTGGGGCCATCCACTGGAGCGTGGTGGTGTTACTTGTTCTTCTGTTGCTGTGATAAAGCATCACGACCAAGGCACTTTATAGGAGGGTTTTATTTGGCTTACAGTTCTGGGGGATAAGAGTCCATCATGGCAGGGGAAGGGTGGTGGCAGAGGTGGCCAGAGCAGAAAGCTGAGCACTCACACTTCAACCGTAAACACAAGTAGGAGAGCCAACAGGAAGTGGAACAAGGCCATGAACTTTCAAAGCCCAGCCCCAGAGACATTCTTCCTCCAGCAAGTTGCACCCCCTAAACCTCTGGAAACAGCACCACCAACTGGAGACTGAGGGTTCAGTCCATGAGCCTATGGGGACAATTCCCATTCAAACCAGCAGGCGGTTGGCCTGCCAGGGACCACACCTTAAAGAAGACTGACTCTCCCTCTCCCAGAGGTCTCACCTCTCGCTCCTCGGTACTGATGGAACATTGTGCCCACCCCTTCTCCATGCTGGGATTTTGTCTGACTTGAGCTTGCCACCCTGTGTGAGCACCAGAAACCAAACTTGGGTCTTCTGGAAGGGCAGTATGTGCTCTGAACTGCTGAGCCATCTCTCCAGCGCCAACATTTTTACATATTTTTATTTGCAATTTGATTTTCACATTTTCACTATTGAATAATAAAATTTTAGAATTGACACTGTTACCAAAAGATGTCAGTTTTAACCTTCTTAAGAGAAATGGAGCTTCATGGAAACTTTTATGTCCTAAGCCACCAATTCACATAGCTAGCAGGTAACAAATGTTTAATTCAAAAACAAACAAACAAACAAACAAATGGGGCTGGAGAGATGGCTCAGTGGTTAAGAGCACTGGCTGCTCTTGCAGAGGACCCAGGTTCAGTTCCCAGCACCCACATGGCAGCTAACAACTGTCCATAACTCCAGTTCTAGGGGATCTAACACCCTCTTCTGGCCTCTGCAGGCTTTGCATGTCATGGTGCACTTATATGTGAGCAAAACATATTGTGATAAGGTACCTTCTTGACCATAGCTACACCACGTTGAAGTCTGGACTGAATTCAGCCTCTAAAACTAAAAGGCAGTCGGCCCAGGTGTGAGAACAAGAAGGTGTGTCTCGCTGTGTCAAGGCAGGAGTTTGAGAACAAGCAGGCTTCTGGCTGCCTAGAGAACAGGTCAGAACGTCCTGGTTGCTCCTGCTAACTGCAGATTTATGGCTTCTGTGTTTCACACTTGGTTTGATTTGCAGAACAGTAATTGTTAGAGGGGCTTTCCACCCCTAAGCTATGGAAACACTTGGAAATAAACTTTTCATCATGGATGTGGTTTTTCTGCATAAAGGGTTACCCTAAGAATGGTTAGATACTGTACTTGGGTTCAAATGCCTTGTGTAGTCGCCAGCAGGCTAATAAAGGACTTTCTTTTGGCATTATTTTGTGACTGGGTGGGCTTCTCTGATGAAAAATCTTACAACAGCATACAATAAAAGTCAATAAATAAAACTTAAAAACTCGGAACACTCCTTCACCGAAGTAACATCTCAGACCTGGACTCGAGGCCAGCACAGAGACGCGCTCTTACTCCAGCATGTAGCTTGAGATGAGACCATTCATCACCTCCTTTGTTAGGTCAGAACTACTTCTTAGCCATTCCTTGTGGACAACACTTGGGTAGGAAATGGAGGAGAGGAGGAAGGAACTTAAGGAATCTCCCTCCTGGGGACCTAGACCATACTAACTTTCATTAAACTCTGAGAACCAGAAATTAATGCAGCCACAACAGCCAGGTCACTATATGAAAAACAAGATGATCCGCAGACCACGTCTTTGAGGACTCCATAGTATAAATCCAGGGGCTCACTGGACTTCCACATGTATCTCCTTTGAATGGACTGGTCTGACTATCTGCACTCACAGTCTCTCTAACTCAGCATCCACTACAGGTGACCACATCCGGAGGTGCCGGCCCTCACCTGAGGTACCGTACTCTCCGTCTGTACCCTGCCTGGAGCGGCCCCTGTCTGTTCCCTGCTGCCCTTTGCATCACTGCTTTCCCACAATGCACCATTCTTCATGACTGGAGGAGCTCTCCCATCAATCTTCTATTATATAAAAATAAGAGGCTGCTCTTAAGGCCTCCCTGGGAATGTGGCAATGTGTGCTAAAGAGCACATTCTCATCAAACAGCTCTCGTGGTGGGTTCCTTCAAAACCTGAAGGTCCTTTGTTTCCCTCTTGACAATCTCTTGTTAATGAATTGCTCACAGAGAGCATTGTAAAGAATTGGGGCAGGGCCACTCTTAAAAACCCAGAGTCAGTGCTTACTATGGAACAAGCACTATGACCAAAGTAAAAAGGTCAAAACAGACTTCAAAAACGTGATTGAAAGTTATATGGCCCCATTATCACGGACTTTTAGAATAGATTCAGAAATGATCTTCAATTGGCAGGAGACGTTGCATAGATTTTGGTATGTTAAGGCACCGGCAAGGTCCATGCTGGGGCATGCTCAGGCACTCAGGGTCTCATTTCAGGTCCGCTCAGGGTTAAGTCCGCAGGAATGCCTGGGAGAATCAGTGGCTGCCTCTAGATGCTGCCAGAGTGGCATGAGCTCCTCACTTTCTGTAGTGATGTGAGTTACTTGTTCCTTATTTAAAAAATTAAATACTGTGTAACCCAGGCTGTCCTCAAACTCACCAAGATCTGTCTGCCTCTGCCTCCCAAGTGGAGAGCTGGGATTAAAGATGTGCACCACCATGCCAGCTTCTAGTTTAAAATGAATCTCCGACTTATCGCTTTCCTCAGAGCAGCAAGCACCTCCTTGTTCCTCAGGCTGTAGATGAGAGGGTTGAGCATGGGGGTGAAGATGGTGTTAATCATGGAGAGGATCTCGTCCTGCTCAGAAGTGTGGAAAGAGTGAGGGGTCATGTAGATAATCATGGCTGGCCCATAATAAAGGCTCACTACAGCCAGATGAGAGGAACAGGTGGCCAGTGCTTTCCTCTGGCCCTCTGGAGAATTCATTCGGAGGACAGTGAGGAAGATGAGCAGGTAGGAGGCCATGATGAGTCCCAAGGGGAGGAGGACAAACACGATGCAGAGGCTGGACACCACTGCCTCGTACAGGGCAGTGTCTTCGCAAGAGAGCTTCAGGACAGCAGGCATTTCGCAGAAGAAGTGGTGGATTTCCCTGGAGCCACAGAATGGGAAGTGCATGGTGTAGATGGTGTTGATGAGGGAGTTGAGGATGCCTCCACCCCAGGATGCCAAGGCCATCCACAGACATACCCCGGAGTTCATGATAATTGAGTATCTCAAAGGGTTGCACACAGCCACATAGCGGTCATAAGCCATGACGGTCAGGAGGAGACACTCACTACCCCCAAGGGCAAAGAAAAAGAAAATCTGGGTTCCACAAGCAACTTTAGAGATGTTTTCCTTCCCGGAGAAAAAGCTGATGACCGTCTTTGGGACTGTGGTGGAAATTAAGGCCAGATCAATAACAGAGAGGTTACTGAGCAGTATGTACATGGGGGTGTGGAGCCGAGCATCCGCCCAGATCAAAAGGACCAGGACGGTGTTGCCCGTGAAGGCGATGAAGTAGATGAGGAGAATGGAGGTGATGAGGACGCCCAGGTACCGCAGCTCCGGGAACAGCCCCAGGAGAACAAAGTCTGTCCAGGTCTCATTCCCTCTGATCATGTTTTGGCCTTCCAGACTTACAGTGCAGAATCATAAAAATGTGCATGCTGATGAGGTGGTCAGCCTTTTGTTTTTGTAATTTCATCAGAAATACTTCCTTTGAATATCATTATCAACATAAAATTTAAAAAAAGACAAAAAAGAAAAGCTGAGGGCTGGGGCCAGACGTTTTATTAAAGAGTAAAGCTCACTTCCCTGAGACTGGGGACGGGGCTATGTAAACATCTCCGTTGTGGTAACATGGATGTGGGGATGTATCAACATGAACAGCCCAGGGGGAGGGGTTCAACTAGAACAGGCTAGATTCTTTGGAGAGAAACGACTGGTGAGAAGTACCAGGGTCAGGTCCGTGGCTAAACGTCATTCAAGGAAGAGAACACCCTGCTGTATCCCCGTGTGTCACTGGTTTGTAACTATGTCTCATGAACTTTGAACAGTCTGCCATACATGTAGCCTCACACTGGGTGCCTCAGTGGAGCAAGAGAGCAGGATGGGGACAGCTGGCATGGGATGTCATGGTACAGGGCACCATACAGCAGAAGACACCTGAGGAGCCACAATTTGGAGCTGGAGATGCCCTTCCACACCACTGTCTTCAAGGAGAACAGGTTGAAGAGACAGTAAGGATTCCTTTTGCAAGTGGTACACATTTCTGCTAATTTTGTTCAAGTTGGGATGATGACAGTTACCCTAGGGGTCACCTGCCTTACACACAGGGGAATGGCGGCACACACACACACACACACACGTATGAAATTGTTCTTGCAAGATCCACAAAGGGCCTTTGATCTAATCTCAAGATATTTTCTTTGAAGTAACCAATATCATTCAGTGCTTCTTGCTTTGAAGTCATCGTTTCTGATAGTCTTAATCAAATTTAATCATAGAAAATGGAACAAAGTCTCTAATCAAGGGGTTCTGTTTGGAATCCAGCATGTTCGTAGCTCATTGGCCAATTTTCACGCTAATATGCCGATGTGCTGTTTTGCCTCATGTGGCTTAAAATGCAGTCAACTGCTTATGAAGATGTCCTGGGGCTGAAGGTAGCCCCGCACGTGCTTTGCATGCCCAAGGCCCTGGGTTTGATCCCTCCCGCCTCATGCTTAGAAATCCTGCACTCACCAATTTGCCTCAGGCTGTTAACAACCTTATTAATTCACTTCTACTTAACTTGTCTGTCTTAATGTACTTGATGAAGATGTATTTTAAAATATCTGGATGCAGCTGATGGCTGTGGGTAAGGTCATGCACTCAGACCTGAGTACCCACCCACTTACCTGGGCACTCAGCACTGTTTGAATGGGTGTGCGGGTGCTTCCCACAACACTGACTGTAATTACGGAATGTTCTAGAACTAACCTGAAATGAAATCCAAAGCTTAACTTTTGACCTCACATTAAGATCTGGGACAAAGGAAAAAGGTGGTTAGAGTGGCTGGTCTGGTGTCCTTGGTTCTGTTTATTCAGCGTCCACAGGCCATGCTCCAACACTGTCAGCCATACTGTGCTCCCACCCCCGGGGCAATGGTCTCAGGCAGACCCTCACTTGGGCTCTTCTTTGGTCTTTAGGGTGTGGAGGAGGCAACCCTCCCTCTCCAGAGAGCAGATAAGGCGATTCTAGTGGTGATTCCACTTCCAAAGCACATCCGACTGTAATGAGGAACGAGGCTTTGGAAAGCACAGAGACTTTGTTTCGCTTACCGGTGAAGACCCCACATGTGCACAGCCTTCTCCATCAGCGGCACCCTGACCAAGGTGGTACACTGGTTAAAGCTGAACTACACTATCTCATCACTGTGTCCTCCAGGCTAGAGTTCACCCTACCTAGGATTCTCATAAGAAAAAATTTGTTTTGCGTTTAAAGAGGGACTCAGGTGCGGATGATGGGCAAGCAGGCAAACTAAGGCTGGCCTCTTCACCAACAAGGGCTGTGTGGCTTGCTCTACCCATGTAACAGGTGTTTCCTTTTCGTGTGTCTGCCTGGGAGAAGCTGGGCTTTTTCAGGTCTGTCTCAGAGCCGTCACATGGTGACTGGTGTGTAAGACAATCTACTACTAAGAAAGGACAGGAGGAAGGACAGGAACCTGTTAGGACCGGTCTGGGAGGACCACAGATGTTATTTTAAGCACTCACCTGTGGAAGTGGTCTTTGCAATATTACTGGTTGAAAATGGCTGTCATCTATGGAGAAATTATTTTGTCTCCTCAGATCCTTACCACCGTCGGTCTTAACACTGGGACAGATTGGTCCTAAGTCAGTGTCAGCACACGGCCAGGGTCAGCGGTCTCCTCCCTCATGGCTGCCTTTACCTACTCAGATGACGCTTGTTGGGTTCTGTCTGGCTGTCTTCTCCAGTCAGTTTTACACTGTTTCACACTAAAACTGTAAGAACAATTCAATAAAATTTAAGACTAAAGAAGTATAGTCCAATAAAAATAACTATGAAATACAAATTGATTTCTGGAAAGGAAGAGATGCCAGTCATGTTCAGGAAGATGGCAGAGGTTGGAAGGTTGATACTCCCTGAGCAGAAGGGAGTCCTGTGATCAGAGCTCTGCTGATCTCTCTCACACTGTGCTAGGTTATTTTTAGCATCCCATTGATTACCTCACTCTCTCAAGATCAAGTGCACAAGCAAAGGCCTGGGTTTGAACCCGGCAATCTGGTCACTCTCTCAGCCCCTCTCTTGCTCTCTGATTTTCCAGGACCCTCTCCTAGCGCAGGCATACCTGACGGTGAGGGTGCCAACTCAGCTGCACCGCCTCTGGGTAAAGTTAGCGTCCCCGTTCACAGTGGCTACCTGGGGTCTCCTGTCTGCAGATCTCAGGCCTGAAGGGATGAAACCCATGAACCCCGAAGGCCACAAATGATGACATCTGGAGAGCGCTAACCTGGGAGGACGCGTCGCTTCAGCCCATTTAAAGACCAGATTATAGGGACCAGCAAAACAGCTGGGTTAAGAATCTGAGGTCAGCAACAACATCAGAAAACGTGGGCTCCCAAGCACAGTCCAGCCTCTGTGGAGAATACACTCAGATGAGTGATTGAGACCTGCCATGGGGAAGATGGCCTGATCGATGCACACCACAGCAACTGGCTGCGACCCTCCAGGAAACAAGGGATAAATATGAGATGTGCCTCAGGAACTGCCTGATGAAATTAACACCTGTTACAGAAGCTCTCCTGGGAGCTCTGGTACGTCTGTCCTCTGGGAATCCTGTCCCCCAAACATCAATTAGCTGCGTTCTCTGATAGCTGCTTCAGTTTCTTCTAGATTTCAGACTAATTGAGCAAGTGGGAAGGATTTAGAGAGTGAATCTTAGGTCCCTTACTGTGCAAGTGTCCTGTGGTGTCCAGACAAGTTTCCTTGTATTCATCTACCACCTCTGACTCTTAAATCTTCCCGCCTGCTCTTCCTCAATGACTCCTTAGCCTTGGGAGGAGAGGGTGTGACACAGGTGTCCCATTTAGGGCCGAGCAGTCTCTTACTCTCTACATGTTGACCATCTGTGGGTCTCTGTGTTAATTGCCTCCTGCTGCCAGAAAAACTTTGTTGAGAGCTGAGCAACGCACTAATCTATGGGTGTAACAATAGGTCATTATGAGTCAGTTTAATACTATGTCTATTTAGTAAAATGATACTATTAAGTTGTGCCCTCTGACCTGTGCTCTGTCAGGTACAGATTCTTGGTCCTCATAATGGTGTCAGGTATGAACTCTGTATTGTGAAGTGGGCCTTAAATCCAGTTAGAGGGTGGTTTGGCACTCCTTCATGCCACCATTGCACCAGTGGGTATATTTTACCAAGCCAGGTAGGGTTCACAGGTGGGTAAGGTTGATGATTACCATCTCTCACAGTAACACCCATCCTGTTGACCCTCATGGCTTATGACCACAATGCAGCTATCTGTAACCCCCTAAATATAGAATCATTTTGAATTCTAGGGTCTGTTTACCAATGGCCATAGTGTCCTGGGTTGGGGCATCATAGCTTCCACAGTCCGTACATCTTAAACCACCCAGAGAAACCTACCATTTCCATTGTGATGAAGATCATGAAGACCTCACACAGATGCCTTCCCCCTTGAGCTGGGGTTTGGGGAAGGGGATTGCATTTATGATAATCTCCTTCGGACTTGGCTTCTGACTCTCATCTTCCTCCACGTTCTTTCCATAAAATCCCCACAAGGAAGGAACACACAGTGGCTGCCGGCCCCTCCCATATCTGTGGTGTCAGTCTGCTTAGGCCTGTGGTTATGTTTATACCACACTAGTTTCTCCTTAGTCCTGAGCGGGTGCAGGCTGCTTCTATTTTCCACTGTCTTTGCGCTGTGATGGCTAAAGATGTCGAACACTGATTTTCATGTATGCAGTGGCTGTTTGTCCCTCCTCTCTTAAGAAAGTATCCACTGGCTCATTCATCATGTTCTGCTTCCTGAACGACATGACCAGCTGCTTCCAGATCCTACTGCCTTGACTTCCCTGCCATGAACAGGCTATGCCCTTGAACCCTGAGCTAAAGTAAACCCCTTCTCCCTCAAGAAAAGAAAAGCATCTACTAAGTTCATTTGCTCTATAGTTTGGATTACACTTTTTTTTTGCATTTAGTGTTTTAGTTCTTTATATATTCAGGGTATAAATTGTCCATCGGATCAATGGCTGGTAAATATTTTCTTCTGTTTTCTAGGCTTACCTGTCTTTGTTCTCTATTAATTCTTTCTTTCTGTGAAGAGGTTTTTGATACATTTTTTTAAAATGTATTATATTTGAGGAGGAAGAATGGAAATTTACGTCATGTTAATTATTAGAGGTGATAAACATTACCATTGAAATCTACCTGATGACTTTATATCCACACTCAGGTGCCAAGGATCCAAGTGTAACCGACTATGACTAGTAATAATCAGATACATAGAGATTAAAGACACATGTGCAAACATCTAAGTG
>NW_008345691.1:46839-47132 GCF_000622305.1 Nannospalax galili | reverse complement strand
ACTGTTAATCTAGAAACTTGCACCCACTTGTGAAAGAGATGTACTGTTGCTCTGGAGTGTGTTACTGAATATGTTAAAGCTGTAATGAAAAGCTTCCAATCATGTAGTTATTAAAAATTTTTAAAGTATAATGATTGTTAATTAGTAGAGGTGACAAACATTACCATTGAAATGTACCTGGTGACTTTATAGACATACACAGGCTCCAGTGGCGGGGGGCTATGGGAGGGGGCCCGTGGGGGCGGGGGGATAAAGATGATCAAGACTGATTAAGATGTTCTGTGTGAAACACT
>NW_008345691.1:43535-45220 GCF_000622305.1 Nannospalax galili | reverse complement strand
TGAGACAGGGTCTCTCTGTAGCCCCAGCTGTCCTGGAACTCACTATGTAGACCAGGCTGGCCTTGAACTCACAGAGATCTGCCTACCTCTGCCTCCTGAGTGCTGGGATTAAAGGTGTGTGCCACCACGCCCGGCTAATTTGATAGATTTTTAATTTGGCCATTCTGTTGTTTCCTGGGCTATTGGGGTCCTATTGAGGAAGTCACTGTCTACATTGTATCTTGAAGTGCTTCCTCCAAAATTTTCTGTAATATTTTTAAGGTTTCAGGTCTTACATTAAAGTCTTCTGTACATTTAGACTCCCCCCCCTTTTTTCAACATTGTGAGAAATAAGGATCGACTTTCACCCGTCTGGGTGTGGACATCCAATTTTCCCAACAGGATTTGTTGACGATGTTGTGTTTCTACCAATATATTTTTGCACTCTTATAAAGACAGACCAAAAGAAAGATCACCTCCAAATCAACAAAATCAGAGATGAAAGGGGAAACATCACAACAGAGACACTAGAAAGATACAGAACATTTTAAGTGAATACTTTAAAAACCTATTTGCTACTAAATTTGAAAGCCTAAAAGAAATGGACGGATATCTAAAGGCATGGGAACCACCAAAACTAAACCAAGAAGAGATTAACACCTTAAACAGACCCATAACACAAAAAGAAATTGAAACAGTAATACAAAACCTCCTGACTAAAAGAAGCCCAGGACTTGATGGATTTATAGCAGAAGTCTATCAGACATTTAAAGAAGATCTATATCCAATACTACTTAATTTATTCAAAAAGATAGAAATTGAGGGAGAACTTCCAAATTCCTTCTATGAAGCCAGCATCACTCTAATACCAAAGCCAGGTAAAGATACAACCAAAAAAGAAAACTATAGACCCATATCCTTAATGAACATAGATGCAAAAATTCTCAATAAAATAGTTGCAAACTGCATACAGGCACACATCAAAAGGATCATCCACCATGATCAAGTTGGCTTTATTCCAGAGATTCAGGGATGGTTGAATATATATAGGTCAATAAACATCATAAATCATATAAATGGGAACAAAGACAAGAACCACATGGTCATCTCAATAGATACAGAACAGGCTTTTGGTAAAATTCCTTTTATACGTAAGTCAATAAACATCATAAATCATATAAATGGGCTCAAAGACAAGAACCACATGGTCATCTCAATAGATGCAGAGAAGGCCTTTGACAAAATTCAACATGCATTTATGGTCAAAGTCCTAGAGAGAATTGGACTCGAGGGAACATACCTCAATATAATTAAAGCCATGTATAACAAACCCACAACCAGCATCATTCTAAATGGAGGAAAACTGGAAGCATTCCCACTGAAATCAGGAACCAGACAAGGCTGTCCACTATCTCCACTTCTCTTTAACATAGTACTTGAAACTCTTGCAAGAGCAGTAAGACAAGATAAAGAAATTAAAGGAGTACTAACTGGAAAAGAAGAGATCAAATTATTCCTTTTTGCAGACAATATAATATATCTAAGAGATGCCAAAAATTCTACCAGAAAACTCCTAGAAATTATTAACTCTTTCAGTAAGGTGGTGGGTTACAAAATTAACCTACAAAAGACTGTAGCCTTTCTATATACCAATAAGAAGCAACCAGAGAAAGAGCACATGGAAACACTCCCCTTCACAATAGCTG
>NW_008345691.1:42661-43473 GCF_000622305.1 Nannospalax galili | reverse complement strand
ACAATGAAAATTTTAAATCATTAAAGAAAGAGATTGGGGAAGACATCAGAAGATGGAAGGACCTCCCATGCTCGTGGATTGGAAGAATTAATATTGTGAAAATGACCATCCTACCAAAAGCCATTTATAGGTTCAGTGCAATACCAATCAAAATTCCCATGACATTTTTCAGAGAATTGGAAAAAACCATCCTAAGATTCATATGGAAGCATAAAAGACCTCGGATAGCCAAAGCAATCATAAGCACTGAGCAATGCTGGGGGATTACTATACCAGATATTAAACTGTATTACAGAGCTATAGTCATAAAAGCAACATGGTACTGGCACAAAAATAGACCCGTAGATCAATGGAACAAAATTGAAGACCCAAATATGAGTACATGCAATTTCAGCCACCTGCTATTTGACAAAGGAACCAAGAACATTCACTAGAGGAGAGACAGCATGTTCAGCAAATGGTGCTGACAAAACTGGATCTACACCTGTAGAAGAATGAAACTAAACCCCTATCTTTCACCTTGCACAAAAGTCAGCTCCAAGTGGATCAAAGACCTCAATGTGAAGCCTGAAACTCTGAAACTGTTAGAAGAAAACATTGGCAATAACCTACAAGATATAGGTGTAGGAAAGGATTTTCTAAACCAGACATCAACTGCCCAGGAAACATCAAGAATCAACAAATGGGACCTCATTAAAAAGCTTCTGTACATCAAAAGAAGCAACCAAAGAAGTGAAGTGAAAACCCACAGAATGGGAGAAAATCTTCACCAGTGACACATCTGACAGAGGTTTAACATCCAAAATACATAA
>NW_008345691.1:41540-42347 GCF_000622305.1 Nannospalax galili | reverse complement strand
GGGTGCACTTATATACATGTAGGCAATACACTCATACACATAATATGGAAAACAGTGTGGAGAACTCTTAAAAACTAAAAATGAACCTACCATATGACCCAGTTATACCACTCCTTATTTGCAGGTAAATGGATGGAACTAGAAACTGTTATACTAAGTGACACAGATTCAGAAAAACAAAAACAAAAACAAAATGACATATGTTCTCCCTCATATGTGGATCCTAGAACCAAACCCTGATAAGTGATTATATATCCAGACATAACTACAGGAACCAGGATAATGAAAAGGAACCAGGGAGGTAAAGGAAAAGAAAGAATCTGAAAGAGAAGAACAGTAGGAGACAGGCTTTAATAGGGGAGATGTGGCTAAAAATGTGGTTACATTAAGTGGGGAGGGGAGGGAAGGTTATACAAAGAACATAGGGGATAAAGGGAAAGAAGGTGGTCAAGAGAGGTGGGACCATAGGAGAAGGGTATAATTAAGAGAGAAATAGGAAAAACGGGAGCACCTTAAATGGGGAAACCATGATGGAAGGGTTAGACAATGTGAGAGATAAATAATGCCTACCTAGTCTAAAAAAACAGAGGGAATCATATTAGTCCAACAACCTAATGACAAATTATACATTACAACTAGATCAAAGAATATATGTCTAGGCAAGGTTTATATGAGATCGTTGGGTCTTTGCCCAAGCTCTGTCTACATGGCACATGGTAATTAAAACTATCAGACTGGTGGAACTAACCTTCTTGGATGTTTAACAGCCATACTTTGAGGCCTATACTAATTTGGTCAGAGGAACAT
>NW_008345691.1:18107-41191 GCF_000622305.1 Nannospalax galili | reverse complement strand
TTTCCTCCTCATGATTAAATACTGATTATATTATTAATGATGCAGTGTTCTATTTAAAAAGTCAAATGAAGCTGGGCGTGGTGGCGCACGCCTTTAATCCCAGCACTCAGGAAGAAAAATTGTAAGAACCAGGGAGGAGGTGCATGACCATATGAAATCAGAGTCTTACAAGATCCTGGGAATCTGCTCAGATGATTCTATGGCAATAGTGTCAGCATACACAAGTCCCATGCAAACTTAAGTAGACAAAAACCCAGCATGGAAGAGGGAAAATGAACAGCAGACCGCAACCTTATCTGAAGAAATATTGGCAACTGTTTGCTGCTAGGTGAAAAAGAGCTGATCTTCCTAAAACAAGGGACTCTAGATAGGCTGACTAGACCTCAGTGGGTGGACTTGCACTAGGGAACGTGTGGGGACACTGTGACAACACAGTGGACAGTAACACGGATGACAGAGTATATGGGCTCCAGTGTGTGTGTGTGGCTATGGAAGGGTGCCATTTGGGAAGTGGGTATATAGATGAATAAGATAGTGTGGGATGTTCTGTATGATATACACACAAAAAAATCAACAAATTAAAAAAAAGACATATTTGAGGAGGAAGTATAAAAATTCACTTCATGTTTATTAGTAGAGGTGATAAACATTATCATTGAAATCTACCTGATGACTTTATATCAATACTTAGGTACTAAGGATCCGAGTGTAACCGACTGTGACTAGCAATAGTCAGATACATAAAGATTAAAGACACATGTGCAAATATCTAAGTGTTACTAGCATTAAAAATGTAGTAAACAGCATATTTTAAAATGAAATGGAGATCTTCTTTAAAGGATAAAAATTCATTCAGTTTTATGTCTTACAGCGTTTATACTGAGTTCAATATTGTATAACTGTATTAATTCAACTGTGAACCTAAAAATTTACAGCTGCTTTTGAAAGAGATGTATCCTTGCTCTGGAAATTGTTACTGAATATGTTAAAGCTGTAATGAAATGCTTCTTAAAAAATATCAATCAAGTAATTAATTAAAAAGCTCTTACAGAAGGTCGGGTGCAATTCCCAGCACCCTCAAGGCAGTTAACTCTGGTTCCAGGGACTCCGGCTCCACCTCTGGCCTCTGCAGCTTCTGTCCACTTGCACTTCTACACACGGAGACGAAACACTGCACTGCACAGTTCAGTTGTCCACTTGACACACCTGGGTGGAGGGAAGCTCAACTGAGGAATTTCTTCCATTGCACTGGCCTGGGACCATGTCTGTGGGGCATTTCCTTGATTGTTTTCCCAACTTGGCTATTGAGCAACACACAGGGAAGGCGGGGCAGCAGGGCAGGAGACTGGCTGATCTCATCTCATCCACACATGGAAAGCAGAGAGGAAGAGAATAGAAGTGGCACTGGGCTCTAAAACCTCGAAGCCCCCAGTGACATACTTCCTCCAGCAAGGCTGTATCTCCTAAAGGTAACCTCCCTAACTGAGCCAGCAGCCGAGGACCACGTGTTAAAATACACCAGCCTGTGGAGGACGTTTCTTAAATCATTTGAATCTATTCATCTAGGCAGATGCCCTATATTTGCTTGGCTAGCAGGGACAGTATTTTGATTGTCGTGGATCTGTGAGCATTTGTGTGGTGTGCCAACCTGAGATGCCTTTAGTTATGCACATCTTTATATACTCAGGAGTGTTTGCTTGGATCAAACAGTAATTCTATTAATTTTGGGAACTCTTCTAGATTGATTCATGCTGTCACCTATGTCAAGATTTCATTCATTTTTAAGATTAAATAATACTATTTTGAATGTGCAGTTTTGGAACATATATTTGAGCACCATATTTTGTTTATTATTTACTCATTAGTGGATAATTATTTTCCCAGGTTTTTATATTTTTAGTTTTTTGAGACAGGATCTTCTCTAGCCTAGGCTGATTTGGAACTCATTATGTCATATGGTGTTGTCTCAAAATTGGAAACCAGTGGTGATGTCAGAATGTCTTCCTTGATCCCTCACCACCTTACATTAAAAATATTTTGTTATTTTTATTTTATGTATATGAGTGTTGCCTACATGTATGTAAGAGCACCTATGCAATGTCCATGAAGGTCAGAGGGGGCATCAGATTCCCTGGAACTGGAGTTACAGATGTTGTCAGCCACCATGTGGTGCTGGGAATTTAGAACCTGGGTCCTCTGCAAGAGCAGCCAGTGCTCTTAACTGCTGAGCCATCTCTCCAGCCCCATTCACCTTATTTTATTGAGCCAGGTCTCTCACTGAGCCTGGGGCTTGCTGTTTCAGCTGGACTGGCTGAGCCCAGGACCAGCCTGTCTGTGCTGCTCAGTGCAAGGGTTACAGATGCATGCTGCCACATCTGGCTTTTTCTGTGACCACTGTAGATCTGAACTTAGATCCAGATACTTGCACAGCAAGCATTTTATCTTCTGAAATAGTCCCCTAAATAGAAATTTTATTGATCACTATTTATTAAAACTAATAATTAACCAAAATAATCATTTATCAATAGTTATCTGTAATGATATAATGTGTAAAACCATCTTGATTAACTTTAGATAGGAAAAACAAAAACTAAAGATAATTTACCAACGGTTTTGCTCATCAATATGTACACATACCTGTTTGTGCTGACAGGAGAAACCACCAATGAGTATAGTTTGAAAGTTTACAGAAACCTGAAATTTCTTTGCTCTGTTCTAGGTCAAGAATAATAAGTGAACTAGCTAGAAGACCAGCGTGTCTAGAATGCTTTCATATGGACTCCAAAGAGCAGAGAAAAGCACCTGCAGATACCACTGCGAAGAATGACAGAAATTAGTTCAAAACAGAATAAAGAGCCAGGAGCGTGAAAGACTATCGTCAACGGGATAGAGGGAGGACGTCTGCGATGGACTGACCACGGAAAACTGGCCAACTCTAAAGCACTCCCAGCTACGACATAACCAACCTAGGAAGTAAAGAGTGGAGGGGAGTGGGGGGGATGGCGCAGGGAGGGTCTCCTGCTACTTCTAGTTTCTGTAATCAAAAGAAACAGAGCCCGGCAAGGTGCTGAAATGTGACACGTTGATTTTCATTATGTTTATATTTGTGGCTAACCACCATATAGATTTTAAGTTATTAAGCTGAATTTATTTTATGAGATTACAATTGTAATAACAATAAGGGGTTTGAGGGTCTTTAAAATTCCATTTCTATTTTATAACATCAGAGCTTATTATTGGTTATTTGGCTTAAAGACAATAAAGTCATATGAAAATTCAGTGTATTGCAGCCTTAGAAGTTACATTTAATATCATTACTAAATTATAAGTGAGGTTCCTCATTATTTGATATATGAATATGAATATTATGAATGTACCAATGAATCATGAAAAATATTGAAATTCAAGATGAAAAAAAGAAATGAAATTCATGTCCAGTCCTTAAAGAATTTCCCAAGTTGACCCCTATGATGTCTAGCCCCCCACATGGGCTAGAGGTAATCAGTAGAGTCTTCGTTAAAACAAAGAACAATTTAATTACATTAATTATTTGAAAGGGTTAAATGTGAACAGAAGAACAAAAGGACACACAGACAGGATGGTATTTAGATTGGCAATGTCAACGGTAGTTCTAGAACAGGCAATCAATCTTGGATCTGTGACGCAATGCACTAAAAGCAGGAAAACGGATTTATCCTCTTCATCTACGCACGGATCTTACTGTCAAAATCCATGTAATTTTGGAATGAAGCCACGCTTGGTTGTGCTGCACTGAATCCAGCACTGTGGGATAAAAAACCAAGATTCCTACAGATCCCACCTTTCGTTCCCACGATGTGTATTTCCAAGAGGACAGACGCGTTAGGGTTTGAGTTGACTTGAAGTCACTCTGAAAACGGGGGGCAGGGCCTCCGGGGAACGGGCATTTTCCCAGCCTCGGCTTCTTCCCACGCTCGTCTGCAGAACTGCAATCACTTCTGCGTTCCTGGGGCTGCAGAGGAGGGCTGAGCATGGGGGTCACGGTGGTGCCCGGCGCGGCTCCTGCCCGGTCTCCAGCCGTGGGGGAGGAAGGGGCGTCGTGTAGGTGAAGACGGCTCACCGAAGCAGAGGCTCCCACGGTCAGCGGGGAGGAGCAGGCGCCTCGGGGGAGGAAGACGAGGACCAGAAGGAAGGTGACGGTGACACAGACCTCACCGTCTCTTAGCCAGGCGTGTCCACACTGGACGGTCTCAGAATGGCGGGCACCGCGCAGAAGTAATGATTGATCTCCCCGGAACCGCAGATAGGAAGGTGCATGGGGTGGATGGTGTGGACCAGCGCGGCCACAACAGCCCCATCCAGGCGGAGGCGGCCATCTTCAGACAGACCCTGGGGCTCCTGGGAACCGCGTGTGCAGAGGGTTAGGACGGCCATAGGCCGTGAGGGTCGGGAAGATGCGCTCGGCGGCCGGGCTGAGTAGGAGACGAGCTTCCTCCCTGCGAAGTGGCCGCTGACCGTCTCGGGGACTGTGCTGGAGATGTGAGACGGGCCACGACGGACAGCTGCTGAGCAGAAAGTGCGGGCGGTGTGGAGGCGCGAGTCCAGCCAGATGAGCAGAATCAGGACGGAATTTCCAGCAAAGGCCAGGGCGCAGATGAGGAGGAGGAGGACGATGAGGTTTGGGTACCTGCAACCGGGAACAGCCCCAGCAGGATGAAGTCAGTGGAGGTTTGATTCCTCAAGTCCATATTTCATTCAGAATTTCTTACCTCAACCGAAAATCTACAAGGGCAAACTGATACCAAAGAGGAAAGTGCTTGGCTAAAGTAATTCGCGTCTCTTGGTAAGTATCTCTGCTCTGTCACCCAGGGGATAGGAATCTGAGGTGTAGATAGGAGAGGTATTGGGTTAAGGCACAGGGTAGGAAACGGGAGGAGCAGAGGTCAAGGGCTTAATAGAAAACCTCAAGTTGCATGTTCTGACACCAAGTTAAAACTGAGCAACCTGTGCGTGTTGGCAAGGCTCAAGACGACCTGGGGCAGGCAGCGGTCAGCGACCCGAAGCTAAAAGGCAAACTCGATGTCAAATACAGAGCGTTATTTCCTGTCCTAAATCGATATCCTGAGTTTTGGGCTACACAGAACAGGCTTTCACTGGCTACAGTAAAACCAAGCACCCCTCCCTCCCTCCCTTCCCCTGTCCCCAGGCAGCACATGGTTGGTTTTCTGGCCCCTTTCAGCAACAGCTGCAATCAGCCAAAGGCACAGTGCTGCCCTCTTAATGCGGTCCTGGTCTGCCTCCTTTGCTCCCACACCTGGACCCCCTGCAAAGTGTGGTCCTTTGGGCTCCTCAAAAGCTTGCTTCTCTTTTCCTCTCCACTTGGCGTTTCCTGTGGTTGTGTCTTTAAGGACCTCACCAAAGACCCAGGTGTTTGTCCATTTGTCCCATGACAAAGACATCTTATAAATTCCCACCAAACTGATGTCCTTTACCTAGAAATTAATAAAGTTGTATCCTACAGTAATTCTGATTGGAAGCAATTAATAATTAATCCCTTTGATAATAATCTCTCAGTCATTCCTGTCTTTGAGTTTTTGCATAAACATCAACAAGCTCAAGACTTCCACATTCCTTCTAGAGTTCTATTCCACTGCCCTCCACCCCAGAGCATCTCTTGCACTTTCCTTGAGACACTTTTATAGCTGCCCCCACAGAATCCTGATTGTTCTACCAAAGAGGTAATCCTGCTTTACTCACTAAAAGTCTTAAGTTCTAACTGATTCGGTTTCTATATTATCTTCTTAATAGAATGAGTTTAAAGTTGAGTAAGCTCCTCAATTAACAGCCCAAGAGACAGTGATTTTACCACTTAAAATTTTTTCTGATATTCTTTTCATCATCTATAGAATAAAATTAGAAACTCTTAAAATATTTTGTAGGTGTGGATAACGTGGTGTAAACGGTTTGCAAGACCAGGTGTTTGCAGATGTGCCGCCCCAGGACGCACAGCCAAGCTTTCCTTTTTAGAACAGCGGGGACACACCTGGTATATAGGACAAGAAACATCTCGCATTAAATCCCCACCGACAAATCCATTTCCTTTGTCTTTCCCGAAACTACACATTTAATGCCTTTACTTTTCAAGCAATGGAGTCCTTCTCCCATAATCAATCATGTTCTTTACTGGATCCCATCCTATGTTGCTAGGCCTTCCTTTGTCTGAGCTGATGAAAACAATGAACTGCACCTTAGTTGCCCTGTAAGGCTGCTTTAACTTTTTAAAAATTATAATAAATCAGTAACTTGATAAAAGAGTTATACATTTAGTCTAGTCCACTGAAATCATAAGTCAACAATAAACTGTGCAAGAAATCAGATAACCACTCAGTCCCGACTAAATCATGCACAAAGAATGCATTAACAATATTATCACTAAGTATTTTCCATCACGATTCATATTTTGTCTTCAAAATGGTTGATGCTGACTGCCTTGGTCTACGGTGAGGAAGAAGGAAGTGTGACTCCTGGCTCCCTCTAATGTTCCAGGCCACATCCTTCTGCTCCTTCTTGGAAGTCACACTTTTTGTCAATCACACAAGGTATCCAACTTTCCCTGTTGCAGACTTTCAGTCTGAGTGGAAATGTTTTTGTGTAAATGACAAAAGGCAGATGCTATTGTAAGCATGTGGACAGACTCACCTCTGATAACTCACTCCACTCCTCACACTGCTCAGAAACTCTGCTGTAGAATATCCAAATGCTATCGGTGGACGCGAGGGAACATTGGGCACCCACCGGGATTTCCAGGTTCTTGTTCCAGGAATAAGACTTTGCACAGAGACATGGATGCCAGAGACTGTGCGTCCAAGGGAGGAAGTGGCCAGAGCTGGAGGCAGCTGAGCAGCTCAGTGTCCCTGTGTCCACAGTGGAGCCCTTCTGTGGGGATGGGCTTCTGCCTTAGGCCGTTTCTTACCTGTTGGTCTTGGTGGGAGGAAGCTTCCTGTCCTGCCCTCTGCCAACCGTTTCTTTCATATGCTAGGTTGACACCCACTTTGACCTCACTCTCCTCCTCTCCTGCTCTCACGGAGCAAAGAAAATTGTTTGCATTTTCAAGCAATGCTTCTTCCAGAACAAAATATATCCCCAAAGGTGCACTGCTGGAGGGTAGCCTTGCCTCCCCCGACTGGAAATATCAAGAGTAATGTTGATTATGGTGCCAGCAATTACCATGAACTGAAAGAGTCTTGGCACACACTGTCCCACTAACTTCCTCACAGGCCTGTGAGTAATGACTAGAGAGGAGGGTGGCTGTGTCCCTCATCCGCCCCTTGTCAGGCTGACGTAACACTGGGATCCAGGAAGCCTCTCCCCCAGCCTCACTCTGTCAGGACGCTGTCCTGGCTCCCTAGTCAACTACACAGCAACCTAAGCACTGGGAATTTATTCCTCACTTCCTACTAAAGCACCGGGAATTTATTCCTCACTCACTCCCTACCTCTTCCACTTGTTGAGGAAACACATTCTGTGTGTTACGATTCATCGTGAACAGCATTCTGTCTTTTCTCAGATCCAAACACATCTGTTTTTCTCAAAGGTTTATATCCCAGACCTGGGGTTGCAGGATGAGATAGTCTGAGCTACTTCCTGCAGGGAAAGCAATAACTTCATTACTAAGTAGTTCATAGTCTTCCTTCCCAAGCTCAGCCCTGTTTACTGCTGCAGAGGGAGCCTCAGGTAGATCACACTGGCCATCTTCCCGTGTCCCTTAATCAATCAGTTCATTAAGTGAATCAGTTCTTGTCTTGAGAAACCTGACCTCTGGCATCTCACAGTCCATGGAAAAGGACCCCGTAACACTTCTGCTCGACACCCAGCTCAGGTCTGAGAACAGGGTGATGGCTCAGTGCTGTCTTCTGGCTGGATCAGCACAGGTTCTGAGCACCAGGGAACTAGGGAACTGTGTGGGAAGTCTCATGGGAGCCCATCCCCAGACTTCAATTAACCATAGACCAGAACCCTCTGATGAAAAGCTGATCGCTGTCTGGTGTTCTGCACTGTTTTCAAATAACAATCGAGTTTTCACTGTCTCTAGGAGATGGAAATGTCACAGTGTAGCTGGGATTGAAAGAAATGGATTCTGAACAATAAAAATTCTTTCAGGCTCTCCTGTGACAGTGATCTTGTCTGATAGAGGATGGACTGGGACCCTGGCGGGACAGAGGGAAATCAACAAAGTTCTGATCAGAGAGAAGAGTTTGTCTCCCAGAAGAAAGACGTCCTAACAGTCGACCCTTCACAGGATGGTCTGCATTCTGAGGAGCAACACTGACTACTAGGCTAGCATTTCTTTTTATTTGTAAAATGAGTGTGTTTAACAACAGTACCCGAGTCCAGACTTAAATTGGCCTCAAGAACGACACAGAAGATCTCAGCCCTTGCCTATCAGAGGGACAGACCTACGGACACAAACTGTTGGGCACAGCACGGAGTGGGGCGCTTTCTCCCAACATCCTATAAAAGTCCCTGATACTTTTCCTGATTGAAAATGAGAGATTTTTGAGATGGAATGACTGTCCCATTCATAAACTGAATAAAACCAATTTTTGTCTTCTGGTTTTCCAGGAACTGGCAGGAAGCCAAGTTCTGTAAGACTCCCACACTGAGGGTGGAAACAGCTTGAAGCCTTTGTGCCAGGGGAGTTACGGACCCTCAGGAAAGGCCTGATGACATCTCACTGATAAATCTGTACATGCAAATTTCCTTGCGTTCTAAAAAGCTTTTATGTTTATGGCCCTTCTTATATTGATTCAGTTTTAGTTATACTTTGTTTTTCATAGTGAACAATCTTTTACTAATCTTTTTATCTGTGTTTTCCCTTAGAAAAGCTCAGTAACATGATGAGAAAGTCCACAAGGAAATTGAGATTTTGAAAAAAAAATCACAAATAGAAATGTTCAAAATGAAAATCTTAGTTAAATGAAAAAAATACAGTGGAAACCATTATGTGGAGACTAGACCAAGCCAAAGATCACTCAGGGTTGGAGGTCAAGGTTGAGAAAACACTCCAAGGAATTGAGATAATTTGTCCCAAGACCAACCTTCACAGAACTAGATAAAAAACATGATAAAAATTCATATGGAAGCACCAGAGGCCTCAGATAGCTAAAGCAAGCCTGAACAATGAAAGTGCTTCAGGAGCTTTTATGAAATCATACCTGATTTCAAGTTACACTGCAGAGCCATAGTGAAAACCAAGAGCTAAATGAAAATCAAAACCAAAAAGCGATAGGTTACTGGCAAAAAACACAGGCATATGGGTCAGTGGACTATAATAGAAGACAGACGTAAAGTCATAGTGACCTTTTTGAGTGAGATGACCAAAATATACATGGAGAAAAAACCCTCCTACATAAATGAGGAAACTACATGTAGAGGAATGAAACTAGATCTAAATCTCTCATCCTGCACAAAACCTAGCCAGAAATGGGTCTAATACCTGAGCTCTAAAGTTGTTAGAGGAAAAAGTAGAGAAAACTTCAATACCGAGGCAGATGCATAGACTGTTTGAAAAAGACTCCAGTTGCTCAGAAATTGAGATCAGCATTCACCAAATGGGACCTCGCGAAGTTGAAAAGTTACACAGGAAAGGAAGCAATTGAGCAGAGAGATAGTCTACAGCATTGGGAGAGAATCTTTGCCAGCTACACATCAGACAGAGGATTAATATCCAGACTATAAAAAGAACTCACAAAACAAAGTAAGAAATAAAACGAGCAACCAATAAATGAGCTAACTAAATGAATGGAGAGTTCTCAAATGATGAAATCAAATGCCCATAAACATTAAAAAATGTTCAACTTCACAGGCCATCGAGGAATGCAAGTCAAAACCACCCTGAGATGCCATCTCACTGCAATCAGAGCGGCAGTCATTAAGAAAACAAAACAACACATTATGGTGAGGACACGGAGAAAATGCAACCCCCACACACTAGACCAACCACTACGGAACTGTGGAGGTTTCACACACACAAAACTAAACATAAGGCTGAGCAGACAGCTCAGTGAGCAAAGAGCTTGGTCCACAAGAACGTGAAGACCTGGGAGCTCCAGTCTGCAGCACCCACGGACACGCTTCGAGGGCACCGTATCAGCCTTGTTTCTGTTGCTATGCTGGAATACTGAACATTTTTCTTGGTTACTAGCATTTGATTTCACCTTCTGAGAACTGCCCGTTTATTTCATCAGCCCGTTTATTGATTGGCTTGTTTTATTTCTTGTTTTCTGAATTCTTTTTATAGTTTGGATATTAAGCCTCTGTTGGATGTATAGCAACTTAAGGGAGAAAAGGTTTGGCTTACAGTTCCAGAGTGGACACAGTCTGTCATGACAGGCAAGACGTGGCAACAGCCCCCCATGACAGGCCAGACACGGCAGCAGGAACAGGAGGCCTGGCTATCATTGTGCACATGGAGTTCAGGAACACAGTGTAAATAGGAAATAAGATCTCACTATAAATCCTTAAAGCCCACCACCCAGTGATGTACTTCCTCCAGCGAAATTCCACCTTCTAAAGGTTCCACAACATTCTCTAACAGTGCCACCATCTGGGAACCAAGTGTAGTAACACATGAGCTTAAGGGGAACATTTCACGTTCAAACCATGGCAGGTATCATGACCTACCTGTCACCCCTGTGCTCAGGAGGCAGGAGCAGAATCCCAGGACTAGTTGGCTGGATTGATTGTGAGACTAGCTGATTGGAAAGCTCTGCGTTCAAATGAGAAACCATGCTTCAGTATATAAGCTGAAAAGCAATTGAGAAAGATACCTGGCATCAAGCCCTGACCTTTACACACACAGGCACACACATATACACATGTGCACATGCGTGCACTCATATGCATCCACACACATACACACATACACACATGCACACACCACACACACAAACAGAACAATAGTGCAAATAGATCTTCCAGCCATACCACTTCTCAGGATTTTCCTGAACTCTAGGCCATCAGACTACAGAGACCTGCACATCAATGCTTGCTGCAGCTCTATTCACAGTAGCTTATGTAGGGGAACCAACTTAGGGGGTCCAGAATATTCCTCCCAAGCACCAAAGAATACACATTCTACTCAGCAGCTGTTGCACCAAATTCCCCCCATCCCTTCCCCCAGACCCAGTTGCACTGTCTCAGTTCTCAGGTTCATGCGGTTCTAATGCCGAGCGACCAAACCACCACAATGTCCTTCTTAAGTTACAGTTTGGGGAATAAGAATATTCATTTGGGCTTGCCAACAAAGCTTATGCTATTTGGGAGAGGGTCACTTACAAAGGCGTGCATGCCCATGGGCTCTTTCTCCCTCACATCTCGGCTAAGCTGGAGATCCGCTCCACCAGTGCTGCGTCCTGCCCACAGTCCACCGAGCATAGCCAAGATGAAGGCTCCCACCACCCCAGCGTTTCCCAGTGTCCTCAGCATCCGTCCCTAGACCCTCCCCCTCTGAGTCTCTTGGGGTTCAGTTTTAGTTCCCTCTGAAGACATGCCTACCCAACAGCAGTCCATGGAGGTTTCTCTAAAACAGACACATACTGGGGCACAAAACAAACATCAACAAATACAAAAAACTGAAACAATTCCACGAATTATATAGGACCACAAAGCAATAAAGCGCACAATCAACAGCAGGAAGAGTTCTAGTAACTACATGAACTCATGGAGATTAAACAACGCACTCGTGAATGACGAATGGGCCAAAGAAGAGATCAAGAAAGAAATAAAAATATTCCTAGAAGTAAATGAAAACGATAACACAACAAAACTGGGATCTTTTAAGAATCTGTAGCACTAAGAGCCTACAATAAATAATCAAAAAGAGACAATAAATGACTTGGTGATACAATATAAGAATCTGGACAAGCAACAGCAAACCAAACACAAACCAGCAGATGAGAAGGCATAGTAAAAATCAGAATAGAAATCAATGAAAATAATACAAAGACTCAATGAATCTAAGAGCTGGTTCTTTGAAAAGATAAGCAAGATAGAACTTTAGCTCGGCTAGCCAAAGAAGGAAAAGCAAATCCAAATCAACAAAATCAGAGATGAAGCGGGAAACATCACAACAGACACCCAAAAGATCCAGAACATAAGGGAATACTTTAAAAACCTACATCCTACTAAATAAAAAATTTAAAAGAAATGGAAGAATTTCTAAATTCAGTGGGACCACCAAAGTTAAACCAAGAAGAGATCAACAGTTTAAACAGACCCATAACATATAAGGAAATTGAAACAATAATACAAAACCTCTCAACTAAAAAAGTCCAGGCCCAGATGGATTTACAGCAGAATTATACCAGACATTTAAAGAAGACCTCCAACCAATACTACTTGAATTATTCAAAATGATAGAAACAGAGGGAGAACTCCCAAACTCATTCTATGAAGCCAGCCAGGTAATGACACAATAACAAAAGAAAATTATAGGCCTATATTCCTAATGAACATAGATGCAAAAATTCTCAACAAAATACTAACAAATCATTTATAGACTCATATCTAAAAGATCATCCACCATGATTAAGTCAGCTTTATTCCAGAGATGTGGGGATGGTTGAGTATACCCAAGTCAATAAACATAATAAATCATATAAATGGACTAAAGACAAAAGTCACATGATCATCTCAATCGACACAGAAAAGGTCTTTGACAAAATCCGACATACATTTATGATAAAGATCTTAGAGTGAATTGTTCTGAAGGGATCATACCTCAACATAATGAAGGCTATATACAGCAAAAATACAGCCAACATCATTCTAAATGGAGAAAAACTTGAAGCATTCCTATTAAAATAAGTGACTGCACAAGGCTGTCCACTAGTCTCACTCCTTTTCAAATATAGTGTTTGAAACACTTTGTAGAGCAATAAGACAAGAGAAAGAAATTAAAGGGGGTACTAATTGGAAAAGAAGAGGTAAAATTATCCTTACTTGTAGATGATATGCTATTATACAGAAGAGATCTCCAAAATTGCATCAAAAAACTTTTAGAAATGATCAACACTTCCAGCAAAGTGGCAAGTTACAAAATCAATCCACAAAAATCAGTAGTAGCCTTTCTGTATACCAGTAACAATCAATCTGAGAAAGAGTTCATGGAAACATTCCCATTCACAACAGCCTCAAAAATAGTCTAGGAATAAACCTAACCAAAGACATTAAGGACCTCTACAATGAAAAAATTTAAATATTTGAAGAAAAAGATTGAGGGAGACACAAGCAGACGGAAAGACCTCCACTGCTCATGGATTGGTAGAATTAATGTTGTGAAAATGACCATCCTACCAAAAGCCATTTATAGATTCAATGCAATGCCAATCAAACTCCCCAGGACATTCTTCACAGAATCAGAAAAAAATCACAAAATTCATATGGAACCACAAAAGACCCTGAATAGCCAAAGCAATTCTCAGTACGTACCAGATCTCAAACTATATTACGTGGCTAGAGTCATAAAAACAGCATGGCACTGACACAAGTGCAGGCATGCGAAGTACCCCTAGCAGTGCAGTAGTGGCACTTTTGTCTCGGGGATGACCAAGAGCTGTCTAATTGTATTTAAACCTGCTCAGTGGGAGGAAACACATATATGGTACTGTAAATATATCCAAATACACACGGCTGGAGAGGTCATAGATCCCAGAGTAAAACCTATGTTTCTTACATCCCCAGACAAACATAATTTCTTACTATATGTTATCCTTATATTTATAGATACTTATCATTCATCAAAGAAGCTTCTTTTTGTAACAGATGGAGACTGTTAAGAGTCCCACAATTGGTCAAACACAGAGAATGAGTGTCTTTGAGATACCCAACCCTAAGTGACACATCTACAATGCAACCTTTACACCTAAGGCTCAGGGAACATAGCTGAACAGGGGGCAGAAAGGCTATTAATGCATCTCTCACCTCTCACCAGTGAAACTTCCTCATGCACTAGAATATGGTTAACAAGAGTCACAACTGGCCAAAATGTAGAGAATAAGACACTGCAGAGTGTGTGTCCGTGGATAGATTCCTATGTTAAACTTCCGGCACCCAGGGCTCAGGGACCCTTGTGGAAGAGGGGGCAGAAGGACTGAAGAAGCCAGGGGTGGTGGATGCAGGAAACAGAATTTTCCAGGCTTCTGGGACCTTGATCATGTGAACTAGTAGCAATGGGACCAGCATGCACAAGACCCATGCAATTCAGACAAAAATCCAGCATAGACCTGGGGAGATGAGTAAGAAGCGTCAACCTTACCTGAGGATCTGTTGGAAACTGATCATTGCTGGGCAAGGGAGAGGCGATCTCTAAGGGAGTGACACTAGATAGGCTGGCTAGATCCCAGTGGATGAACTCACACCGAAGGACAGTTGGGTATATAAGTGTGACTCAATAGGCCTCAACATATATATCAGCATGCATGAATGCGTGAAGTCCAGTGGAGGTGGAGTTTAATCATCTTAAATATGATTAAGGCGTGTTTTATGAAATGCACAGAAATTCAACAAAAATGGCAAAAGAGAAATTACTATTTTAATAAAATATAGTTGAACAGATTTAACAACAAGAACAAAAAACAGAAACTCTAATGACAACCACATTCACGGTGTTTTCTACCTTCAGAACCCAAGTTTCTAAGTTAAATGAGCTTTCAAGGTGTCCCATAATATAGTGAGGTGGGATTTAAAAATACTAAGCAATACTCATATTTTTCCAATAAGTTTGTGGAATCTGAGTTCTCGTGAATCTGGCCTCTGGTTTCCACCCTTATCACCGACAATGTTTGGTACATGAGGAAAGGACAATTCTGTTTGGAAGGAATTAAAAATGATACTGAATTTCTGTCTGACTTCTTTAATGTGAATTTTTATTTTCTTTCCTAGCTAAAATCCAGTGTAAAAATCAAGATAATAGGACAATAAAATTACTACCCACAAATTAGAGTTACAAAAAATTTGCAACTGAAGACCAATCTTTCTTAAAATTAGAGCTAGTTGCTCCACATAAAGTTATCACAATGAAACCAAACTGGCCAAAAGAGAAAACAGTCTTAGAAGAAAATGAATTATTCCAAGCATTCCCCCAGAAGGGAAAAATACAGCTTGGTTAAAATATGATTCAGGGGGGTAGCTCAGGGGTTAAGAGCACAAACTGTCCCTGCAGAGAAGCCAAATTCTGTTCCCAGCATCAACATCAGGGGGTTCAGAACTGCATGTAACTCCAGCCCTTGGATATTCTTCTGGACTCTCAAGGCACCTACACTCACATACATGGACATAGACACATACACAGACACACAGACACATACACACAAACAAATACATTTTAAAAGAGTGTAATTCTTGTTTCTATTGGTTAAGAATCCTGTTTCCCTCATTCACTTCTTTGGCCATACTGTCTTCTCAATTGTTTAACTGTATGTATAATACTCCTATTATATGTTATGTCAGATACGGAGGGCAGAAACAAATCAGACCCAGATCAGAATGGCTACAAACACTGATATCATTTGAGGATTTATGCCTTCGTGGTTGTATTCACTGTTTCTGTCTCCTGAAGACTACCCTCCTGCATATTCATTCTCATATTTATTAATCCTAGGAATGAATTTTTCCAGCATCAAGGATCATAAAACAAAATTTGTCCTTTTATGCACTAAAGGTGACGCTTGGGTAACAGGGGCAACTGGAGTGAAGTTCCCAGAAAACAAAGTCTGCTAAAGAATCTGTGAGACCGATGAACTGATTAGAATGGACACAGTTTAGCCTGGATTGTCGATAGACCCTTAACAGCCATCCGTTGACCAGCTCTTTTTCTGAGGCAACATCCCTGTGACTATCAGGAGAAACATTTTAGAAAGTATTAATTTACCAGACTGCTAACTTCTACCAACCCAAAAGTTTTAATGTTACCAGACAGTGTCTGAGAACTACAGCAAAGATTTTCCCACTGTGCTGTAACCTGAATTCTGATGCTTCTACAAATGTAGTTGAAAATGCCTTGATTTATGACTTGATATTGTTTTGTAACTTTTCATGAAACTTTGGAACATGTCATTTGGGGCAAGCTGAGTGCATGTCCCTGGGCCATCATCACTAACATTCGGCTCAAGAATAAACTCGACCCCTCATTCCCTTTGAGGTAAGAGCTGTATTTGGTTTCATGGGTACATTTATACATTGACAGGCATATGAAATTACATTTACAGTTAAAAATCTTTGGAGGAAAAACTTGTATTATTCAGATTTAAATCTTTTATTCATTATTTCTACTACATAATAATATAGAAGCTAAAGAGATAAAATTATATTTTGCTCTTTATTTGTACCTAATTTCAAATTTATATAAAATTAATATCAAAATATACAGAATTACTTCCACATGCAATTTATCTAGATTCACCTCTTCTTAAACACTGTTAACCCCTTGCTACCAATTCCCTCTCTATCAGCTGGATTCTTCATGGACATTTATCTCTAAATGTGACATACTGTATTTTTAAATGATACAAATATTCTCCTAGAAAAGTAGACAGGAGTTATCCACCTCAGAACATGTAACATGGATAAAAGACAGTCATGTAAGGATTTTGAATGGACAAGGAGCACATAAATGCAGCAATTTTCAGCATAGCAAAATAATTCCTGGAAAAGGGTTGGACACCATGGTGTGAGCCTCTGAGGATTTACATGAGTGTAAGATCATGAATAGCAGATGTGTAGAGACACAGGATGATATTGATTCCAAATTCCCTACTTTGTTGTTTCCTGAAAGAGAGAATTCACACCTGACATTCTCTTCAGAGCCCCTGTGATATTCTTATTCCGGAGACTATAGATAAGAGGATTTAAGAGAGGAGTGAGTATTGTGTAAAACACAGACACCACCATGTCCTTCTCAGGGGTGTGGAAGGAGGCAGGGAGCATGTAGGTGTAGACAGCGGCACCATAGAAGAGGGTGACCACGGTCATGTGGGAGGAGCAGGTGGCGAGGGCCTTCTTCCTGCCCTCTGCAGAGTTCATCCTGTGGACAGTGAGGAGGATGGACGAATAGGAACTTGAGATGACTGTGACAGGGATGACAAGCATGAGCACACAGCACAGGTACATGAGGGTCTCGTAGAGCGAGGTGTCTGAGCAGGAGAGCTTCGTTACGGCAGGGACCTCACAGAAGAAGTGGTGGATCTCCCTGGATCCACAGAAGGGGAAGGTCATGGTGATAGGGGTGAGCATGAAGCCATCCACTGATCCCAAGAGCCAGCAGACAGATGCCAGGAGGAGACAGACCCTGCGGTTCATAAGGACGGCGTAACGGAGTGGATGGCAGATGGCCACGTAGCGGTCATAGGACATGGCGGCCAGAAGGAAATATTCTGAACCTCCTAGTATCAAGTACAGGAACATCTGCATCCCACATCCAGCAGCTGAGATCTCATGGCTCCCCAGGACCTGGTCCATGAGCATCTTGGGCACAGTGACAGAAATGTACATCATGTCCATGAGAGACAACTGGCTGATGAAAAAGTACATGGGGGTGTGGAGGTGGGTGTCGGAGTGTATCAGGAGGATCAGGAGGGCATTCCCAGACAGGGCCATCAGGAAAACTACAAAAATGACCACGCCAAGCAGCACGGGGTGTTTGGATTGACCGAAGAGTCCCACCAGGATGAAGTCTGACTGTCCAGTGTGGTTGGTCATCCAGGTGGTGATGTCCATGAGGGGTCTCTTAGGCAACCAGAATGTTTTGTGTAGTGTCATGTGATGCTCTGAATGACTGTTTAGTGATGTGTGCACCAACCTGACTGTCCTAACAGAGGAAATTCCCTGGGCTGGAGATCTGAGGATTACACGTTCCATATAACAACAATTTTTTTAAACTAAGAATTCATATCTGTGGTGAAAGAAACGTGACTCAGTGAAGCTGCCACAGTTCAAGGTCATGAGATTCATAGATGATAGTGTTTTCCATCATCAGATTCTAGAAATTTGTAGAATTACTTCCACATGCTAACAAAAATATTGATTACTGACAGAAAAAACAAACAAACAAACAAGCAAACAAACCCAAAACAACATTTGAAATCTGAGGTAATTCTCCCTGGTATAAGGATCAACCTGGGATCTCTCAGAGATAAAACATTCGTATAAAGCATTCCTATGAACGTATAAATATAAAATTCATCTAACATGGATTAAACACGGCTAGTGGAAAATCTCACCTTTCTCAGGCCTTTTCCTTTCCAAGTTCATCTCCTCACAGGTCCCACCATGTTCTCTAGATCTGAGCAGAAGACTTGGATTTCGAGGTAGCTGCGGTCCTACAGGCCAGGCTACTCTGGGTTTGCAGCCGCATCTGCTTTGTTGACGCTCACAAACACCTTTTCATGGAATCTCCGAAGCAGAAAGAAAACTGAACACCTGCGATTTCAGACTCTGTTCCCTGTTCCCTCCTCTCCATGCTGCAATCAGCCTCCATATTAGACACTGAAAGAAGTTCAAAGACACACATCTGATTTCATTCAAAAGGGTTAATGTCTGTGTATGCTGGGAAAATGTCACACAGATGTGATTTATGATCCTGTGCTTATACTGGTGCGACATAAGCAAGACAGCAATAAACACATAATATATCCAATCTTTCTGAAAAGAATCAAAGCTTCTTCTATATTTACACCTGAGGTGAAATATTGTTAGCTGTTTTATTTCTGAAATACTAGATGTTAATTTTTAAGAGTTCTGTCCAATAGGAAATACCATCCCATCTTTCTGGGAAGGTTTTAGCAATAGTTATGATGCAGAGATAGTTCAGAAAAAAGTACAAGTTTCAGAAACTTATAGAAACATTTTGTATCTATATGATTCAAAAAATGAATCTGCTATTGAACTCCTTAAAGACCCATGTTCTGCCCAGTCTGTTGATGGTGTAGAGCACACTGAAAACCTTTATTCAAATGACTTAATATACATGTCCAACAAATCAAAGACGTGCAGCAGAAGACAAATGGATGGAGGGACAGACAAGATAGAACAGCAGATTTCCTTCTTACAGAAGTCTCATTGACAGAGAAGGCATATTTCTGTTCAAAAGTTTAAACTTTCAAAAAACACTCTAAGTTTACCTGCCGACTCAGTTTATATTTGTGGACACAGTGAGGATGGACCAGGGTCATCACAGAACACTTGCTGAGTGACTGGAGGTCTGGAGCAGGTGAGGGGTGGGAGTCGTGTTCAGTCAGTGCTGCACTTTGTTAAACAGGAGCCAGTGACATCAGGCACCAGGATTAGGAAGTGGAGTCTGCAGGAGGCATGGGGACTGGTGGCTGGTTCCCCCTCACCTGTCACTGTCCTATTGGATTTCAGTGGACAGCGTGGTCCATCTGCGGCAGTGCTGTTAACACGTCATCTGAAGCAGCAGCACCTGAATGGCTCTGATGTTTTCCCACGAGTTACTCAGTTTGCTTTTTTCACAGAGGAAAGTCTCAGGCTCTCAGGGTGTCTGCCTGACATCACTCAGCTAACAGAGAGCATGAGTGCCTACCCCAGGAGCAGGGCATGGAGCAGGTACCTACCTGGGTTCTCTTGGAAGCATTTTCCTTATAGTCTACTTAGAATTTAGATCACAACTATTTCATGTGACAAAACGGGAATATTGAGACTTTTTTTTGCATTATTATAATCCTCAAAAGTCATTCACACTTGAAATAAAATCAGTCACTAACTTTCTGTATATATAACTCTAGAAACTAATATGTGATCATATGACAGTTTAAAAATACAGAAGCGGGGCTGGAGAGATGGCTCAGCGGTTAAGAGCACTGATTGCTCTTGCAGAGGACCAGGGTTCGAATCCCAGCACCCACATGGTGGCTAACAACCATCCATAACTCGGCTACAAACCATCCTTAACTCCAGTTCCAGGGGAATCTGAAGCCCTCTTCTGACCTCTACGGCATTGCATGACATGGGTGCGCTCACATACATGCAGGCAATACACTCGTACACATAAAATAAAAATACTAAATAAAAGTATAAAAAAATACAGAAGGAAGCCTAGGTGGCTGGGGAGGAGGAGGGAAGTGATGGGAGGGGAGGAGGAGGGAAGTGATGGGAGGGGATGAGGAGGAGGGATGCCAGTAATCCTAGTAGTTGTGAGATGGAGGCTGAGGACTACCATGATTTTTATTTATTTTTTTCAATTTATTATTTTTTTAATTTTATGTGTACGACTGTATTGTCTGCATGTGTGTGAGTATACCTGTGTTATGCATTGCTGTGGAAATCAGAAGAGGGCTTCGGATTCCCCTGGACCTTGAGTTAAAGACGGTTCATAGCCGCCATGTGGGTGCTGGGAATTGAACCCGGGTCCTCTGCAAGAGCAGTTACTGCTCTTACCTGCTGAGCCACCTCTCCAGCCCTTACCATGATTTTAAGGATAGTTTGTGATATATAGTTGCTCTGTCTCTAAGGCACAAAAATAAGCTGGGCATGGTGGCGCATGCCTGTAGTCCCGGCACTCAGGAGGCAGAGGCAGGTGGACCTCTGTGAGTTCAATGCCAATCTGGTCCTAGTGAGTTCTAGGTCAGCTGGGGTTACAAGGAGACATCTCACCAGTGTAAGTGGGTTTCAAAAGACACCCCCAAAACTGACAAAAATAAAGAAATTGAATATATATTGTTTTGTTCATAACTTCCTAGAAAAATTCAGTTCTAAATATGATGTAGTATGCCACATGAAAACTTTTAGAAAAAGGAAAATTTCTTTAAAAATTGGATGGTAAGATAAATGGTATCGAGAAGGGATCGGCCATCTAGAACAGTGCCCTCCAAGGCTGTGCAGTCTCCTGTCAGACTCACCTCAGATCCTGCTGCCAGCTGTGGTCATGTGAACCAAGGGACACTGGCCACTTAAGTGCACAGAGAACAGGAGAAAGTGACATCATCCCTGGCTTGGCTCTGCTCCTTCACTTTAAGATGGCAGGATTTGTTAGTAACTCACCTCTGGGACTTGGCAGAATGCACCTGAGGGAGCTGGAAAATCCAACAGAAACCCTGCCACCCAGGGCGGCCGGCTCTGCGTGTCTTTCCCTAATCTCCTGGTTTTGTTAAAGTGGAAATCTTAAGTAGTATTAGCAATAAACTGAAACTTCCCCAGCTAGTGCATGAACTACATGAATCAGTTATGGTATGTCCGTGCCTGGTTCACTGTGCACGATGATTTCTCTCTCTCTGTGTGTGTGTGTGTGTGTGTGTGTGTGTGTGTGTTCATACAACTTCCCTTAACTTTCGTGACAGACTATCTTTCACTGAAGCATGGTGTGTCTTAGACAACACCTCATCAGTGTAAGGCAGACTGCTCTCAGTCTCTCCACTGTGTCATCACTGTGTGTATGAAAAAGAGAAGATCTAAAGATCATAAGTGTCTGCGGCCATTCTTGAAACAACTGACATGTTTAACTCTCTAAGGGATCACACTCCCCAGACATTAGGCTTAAGTTCAGGTGGGCATTATTGGAATAACCATTTCTCACTAATAACTCTTTTCTCCATAAAGAAAACATCACTCAGATGTTGAATGTCAAGCTCTTACATCTTACACTGCAGCACTTACATCCGACCTCAAAGGAGTAATGGTTGCTTATCTCCTAACGGTGCTTCCTGGCCTGGAGGCTGTACGTGATGGTGTGACTGAAAGCCCAGCCCGGGTCTTATTGCTTTCTGATGAATGGCTTTGGAACTAGATCTATGGATTCCCATGGTGGAAACAGGTTGTATCTAGTGCCCAGTTTTAGCTCATCTCCTAAATGATCTTAGAATTACCTCTTCAGAGGAGGGTGTGTTAGAGTCGTCTTGATCAGGGCTCTGTTGAAGCCCATTAAGGGAAAGCTTATGTCCTCTTGGTCACAACATGGAATCTACTTTTGGCCTTGGGTGGAGATCTGGCATTCCAAACTACCTAAAACATGGCTTAATCTGGCTGAGCCTGTCAGCCACTCCCAGAGACCATCCCTCAGGAAGGCTTCTTCTCCTAAGCCATGTTGGGGAGATGGAGGAATAAGATCACTTTAAGTTAGATAATGCACTTTTCCTTCCTAGAACCCATGCCCCCATGCAGTGACTTATGGAGCAAGACCGTGTGACTTTGCCTATGTCAGCCTGCTTTCCTGAAATACTCAGAAAAGCATAACGTTTTCTAGCTCCTCTTTTATGGCACCTTTTCCTTCTTTTGGGTACTTGCTGGGAACTTGAGCTTCTCTGAGCACCCTGGACTTTCTCACTCATCTTCTCTGAAGTCACAAAATTATTCTCGTTTCCTTCTGAGTCTGTTCTAAAATTTTTATTAATGAGACTAGCATGTATGGAAATGCACCTGTGTTGTGCAATGCCCGTGGAGGTCAGAAGAGGGCGTCGGATCCCCTAGAACTGTAGTTATGGACAGTTGTTAGCTGCCATGTGGGTGCTGGGATTCGAACCTAGGTCTTCTGCAAGAACAACCAGTGTTCCTAAATGCTGAGCCATCTCTCCAGCCCTTCTACTTATACTTTTAAAAATAATTTTATTTTATGTGTATGAATATATTGTTTGCATGTATCTAAGTACACCCATGTCATGCAGTGCCCGCAGAGGTCAGAAGAGAATGTCAGATCCCCTCGAACTAGAGTTAAGGATGGTTGTTAGCACCCACTGCAGTGTGGGTGCTGGGAACCAAACCTAGGTCCTCTGCAAGAGCAGCCAGTGCTCTTAACTATTGAGCACTCTTCAGCCCTATTTATACTTTTATAATTTGTTTTGAGATAGTGTCTTTCTATGTACCCCAAACAGGACTTAAATGTGATGATCCTCCTGCCTCCTGCCTTTGTCACCCCCAACCGCAACTGGTTATGCAAGGATTACAGACTGTATGCATCCGCCGCCATGCGGATGGACTCTTTTATAGGGCATTCTAATTTCTAAAGGAACATTCTTTTCAGAAGCGTCAACTAAATCAAAGAAAGCTTGAGAGGGGGGTTGCATTAAATTTAGTAAAATGTATTTTTAAAAACCAAAGAA
>NW_008345691.1:14477-17286 GCF_000622305.1 Nannospalax galili | reverse complement strand
TTATTATTATTATTATTTTATATCTTTTTGAAACAGGGTCTCCCTGTAGCCCCAGCTGTCCTAAAATTCACTATGTAGACCAGGCCGGCCTTGAACTCACAGGGATCTGCCTGCCTCTGCCTCCCGAGTGCTGGGATTAAAGGCATGTGCCACCACGCCCGGCTTATTTATTTTTATCGTATGTGTATGAGTGTAATGTTTGCATGTGGGTGGGTGCACCCTTGTACTGCAATGCCCGCAGAGGTCAGAGAGGGTGTCAGATACCCTGGAACTGGAGTTACAGTTGGTTGTTAGCTGCCATGTGGGTGCTGGGTATCAAACCCAGGTCCTTGCAAGAGCATCCAGTGCTCTTAACCGTCGAGCCGTCTCTCCAACCTCTTTATTGGCCTTCTTGTATTCAGAAGAAAAATGCTAAAGAGACTAATATTTCTTAATTTTTGTCATCTATTAAATTTAGCCTTATATGCTGTAGCCCTATTTAGAACAGAGTGAAGAAATACATGTAAAGCTATTTTATCTGTGTCACGTAACATCAGATGACCAGATGAACCTATAATCATCGTGAGCTTTATTATCGATGAATTTTTACATGGTTTTGATGGCTAATTAGGACATAAGACACCCCTTTGTACTGTAAAGAACATGAGTCATGCTGTTTTCAATATATACTGACTGAGTCAAAGGACTCAGACGGCTATACCATGCACACCAAACCTGTAGGGTTTCAAAGTGAGGGAAATCCAATCCATGTCCGTGAGAATCTGAAATCTTTCAGGTCAGTTTCATTCAGGATTAAGCTAAATACCATCACACACACACACACACACACACAGCCATCTGGGAGCTAAGACTTGTTGGTCCACATGTTTGCTATTCACTACTGGAGATCACTCCTGCTGGAATTGAAGCTCAGCCTCTCTGAGCTTTGGTGAGACTCAGAGCTGGAAACGATTGATTGGCGCAGGAAGCTAGAAAAGGACAATGATACGTCACCATGGAAGAGGAAGCGGTGAAGTCTGCCCAGAAGGGCTGTGTGTCTGTGAGCTGCTCTCCCCCTTCCACAGTGCTCTGAGGAAAGCTCCACCAACATCTGTGTTCAGTGGCACCACGTGCAACTGCGGGGACTTGGAGACTTGATGACTGACACTTTTCCAAGCTCTCTTGCCTCATTCTCCTTTGACAATGCCAAGCTGGAGTTTAGAAGCATCGTGACCTATGGAGCTGCTCAGATCTGGAGCAGAATGCACCACAGGGCTATCTAAATACGTTTTCATGCCCAACTCGAGCCCCAGCTGTTCAAAGTGACAAGCCACTTTTGGTGTGGAACAGGGAGATCTGGACAGGGAAAGCCATCTCAAAGCAGGCGCGACAGGCGGGCTGCCAAGCACACACACAGATTATGTTTCATGAAAGCCTTCCTTTGCTTTGAATAGTTGGCTGTTCAGAAAAATTGGAGTGCCCACTGGGATGAAAATTCCATCTTAGCCAAAGTAGAAATGCAGGGGGGAGTCCAGCACTTGCCCCAGAGCCACCAGGAGGAGGAGGACGAGGGCTGTGCCATGCAGATCAGCAATGGATGCTTGGTCAGAGGGCCTCACATAAGTCTAGTGAACATAGGGGCAGACTGAGGGCAAAGCAGTATCAACAGATCAGCAGCTCAACTTGGATCACTACTGGCAAACCTGCCAACAGGTGGACCCTGTGCTCAGAAATGTGACCATCCCTCCTTGGTGAAGGGCCCCAGCCATCTGTGCTCTCAGCCATACAGCCAGCTGCAAAGGTGGGGTATAAGCCCAGCCCATCCTGAGCCTGAGACGGACTCAGACACCAGACTCACCTCATCAGTGCATTAGACATGGGTTGCTTCTCCTGTGCTGGTGTAATGGGCTTACGGGGAGCTCTTTCCCCACAGACTCCCTTTCATATCAAAGGCACGTTTTTCTGATACCCTAACATGATCACTTTTAATGAAAACGAGCAAGTCTGGGGACTCAGCATTCATGTAATGTTGTCCACTTCCACTGTGAAATGTAGAGTTTTAATATGAAAATCTGGTCACTGAGGTCATCTGCCTTTCAAGTTGGTCTTGCTAGCATAGGAAGTAGATGAATCTATTCTTCAGGACCAAGGGCAAAGCTCTTCAAGCCTCCACAGCTCACAGGTGCTGTTAAGTCTCCAAACCCTGCATGGTCTGTGACAAGAACTAACCAAAGCTCTCAACTCCTTCCTCAGCAGCAGCACTCTGTGCACGTGTGCAGAGCATGAGCCTGAGTAGCCTGTCACATGGGGTTGAGGATGGCCTGGCTGGGGGATGCAGCCCCTGTCTACAGACCTTGAACTCCTGAGGCCCCTAGAAAAGCTACTCAGCTTGCTGTCCTGTAAGCCATGCTCACCAAGGGTGGGGCATCTCTTTGTGGCAGATCTGTGACACCAGTGAGGGTCACAGATGGCTGCGAACCCAGCCTGCAAACCTGTCATCTCAGGACAGCAGAAGTGAGTTCCAGAATCTATGGTCACCTAATAACAAGAGTGACTCAGAAACTGACTTCTTGATTCTGAGTCCAGAGCTCTGTGGTGTCTCCTGTTATCTGTCTGTGTCTGGGGCCTTCAGCATGTGCATGTGCTGAGGCTGGCTCTGTAGGTGCTCAGTAGATGCCTGTGGGAGCTGTGGGAGCTCACCTAGCCTGGGAAGGTCCAGGCTGCTATCTCTATGTCTGCCAAGGACATGCAGATCTTTGGTCACGTGATGTATGATGTAGTATAGGATCCAGCATACCAACACACTCTTGAGTAAAGACTAGAGCATAGG
>NW_008345691.1:8894-14431 GCF_000622305.1 Nannospalax galili | reverse complement strand
GAGGGAGGGAGGGAGGGAGGGAGGGAGGAAGGAAGGAAGGAAGGAAGGAAGGAAGGAAGGACCTCACTACACAGATGGTAGAACACAGAAGAGACCCAGCCAGTGACCACCAGCCCCGCAGAAGTCCCAGGCACAAAGCCCAGTACAAATGCCCAGAATGGAGCCCTATCCAGGCAGCCCAGGGCTTAATGAGGCCTGGCCGCAGCTGTTCTCTCTTCTTCCTAGTTTTATTAAGTGTTATAAGCTCTGTCTCCGTGCTCTCACTGAGCCCTTCTCCTTGCCACACAGAGGTGGCAGACACACATTCAGCCGATTCTGAATCATCAAATGCCAGCAATTAAAAACTGACAAGACCCCTCAGTGTTACACAAGAACTAAAACATCCCCTGTATGACATGAGCAGCTAGTGTCAGATCCTCAGCAGACTCACAGCTACTGGTGGACAAACCTCTGGTATAGTAGGGGTGGGGCATTCTGGGCTGCTGGACAAGAGTTACATCCATGATCAACACAAGAAAAAGACCGAGTATGACCATGGACCATGGAGGGGGCTACTGGCATTCCGGTGTGTGTCTGTGTATGTAGTGCACATACAAGCACACATACATGTACATAATGCACACGTGTCTGTTCCAACAGTTCCAGCACCAGCCTGGCAGCATGGCTCCGCGGGGCTGCCCCTTAAGTTGGTGGTTTCTGCTGATTTCCTGTTCGTATGTGGCATTTACAGTGCTACGATTTCAAGGCTAATGACAGCTGCGGATGCACCCTGGCCATAGGAGGGGTCATCGGAAGGCTGCCTTAGAAGAGCTGCAGGTGGAGGCAGTGTGGCTACAGACCAGCAGCAGGTATCTCTGGAGAGATGGTCGGCGTGTGGGGCCTGGCTCTGACAAGCACCAGGGGTCATGCCTGTTTACACCATACCTTGGGACAGATGTCTGTACCTGCCCTGGGCTGAACATGCTGATAGGTTGGTATTTGTTTTCCCCCCTCACTGTTTGTCTTTCTGAATCATCCCTTACCAGGCTGGCTGTGACCTCAACACCAGCTCAACAAACACAGCAAGTGTGGCCGCAGCCCTTTCCTCCACCCCTCGTGTCGTACACGTCTCCTGTTTCCCAGGCCTGGCTACTACCTTCCCACTGTTCTTAAATAGCAAGACCCAGAAGTCACCTGGGGCCCACAGGACCCGTTTTATTATAGAAGACACTCGCCCTCAGAAAAGCATGGTGCATCTGTGAGGAGGGCTGCACGAGTCGCAGGAGATGGATATCTCAACTCCAGAACCTCTGAGACTTGATGTCACTAATGCGGTTTTTTGTTTCTTGAGTTTTTCTTTTTAAGGTCTTGCTATGTAGTCTTAGTCTGGAACTCCCTATGTAGCCCAGGCTGGCCTCAAACTTGGCAATTCTGCTTTGGCCCAGGTTATGGCAAATGGGTCTTCAGTGCTTAGAACCCCTAGCCACACCTTCCCTCTCACACTCACTCATTTCCTGTTCTGTACAGAATTCCTGGCATCTAAATGTATAGGTGCTTGAACAGCTGGTGAGGAACTCTCAGGGAGAGCAGTTTCCTGAGGGGCTCATGCAGGGCAGGGGAGCACGGCACCTGTGAAGGGCAAGTCTCTCATGGGGGCCATCCAGGCTGCAATAAGATAAGCTGGTGAGGAACTCTCAGGGAGAGCAGTTTCCTGAGGGGCTCATGCAGGGCAGGGGAGCACGGCACCTGTGAAGGGCAAGTCTCTCATGGGGGCCATCCAGGCTGCAACAAGATAGGGTTAGGCTATCCTGGAGCAGTTCCAACATGACCCCTCACATGATGTGACCATGGCCAGTCTCCTCTGTCCTATGCCTCAGTGTCCCTTAAGAGCAAGTACCACCCATCATTCAGGAGAGAGCTCAGCACTTAAGTGCCAATGCCCAGAATCGACAAATGAACAGGTGACTCTGTGAGGGTTGGGTCCGGCAAACCATGGAGAGGGAGGAGGGGCCACCTGAAAGGCTACAGTGGGGGTTCTTATCCAGCCAACACCAAACCTTGTGAGGGAATGTTTGGGAACTTCCAGTATCTGTTCCTGTTCAGACTGAAGACGGGACAGACAGTGACAAGGCAACAAAGCTGGAGGGCGGTCCTGGGCAGCGTGGGCTGCAGTCCTCTGTGTCACCAAGTTCTTAGGTAAGCAGAGCTTGCACATTAACACCAGGAAGCTCTCTGTCCTGTGCTCCTGACCATAAGACCCCAAGGTCCCCAAGTCTACAATACGGATCTTGAAAACACCTGAACCCCTTACTCTGCTCCCAGTGAGTGGTCCGAGTGACAGACTGACCTCTTTCTGCAAGGCTGTCAGAGCCATGCTGACTCCTTCCTCCTCCCTTGCTGAATCCAGTAACTTCAAATGAAGTTATTTTTCATACTTAATGTCCAAATTCATGATGGCTATAGGCAGAGGCTGACCAACTGTCCCTCAGACTCTGCCACCTTCTCCTCTGCCCTGGCCAGCTGTTGGCTTTATGCTCCTGAAAAATCTCTGGACTCTGTTCCTCCTTTCCAGTCCCTCAATTCTCATCCTGTCTCTTCTCATCACCTTGGGCCAATGTGGCCCTTGGTCTTGACAAGCCCACCTCCATGGGCCACCTCTACAGCCTACCTCCATAGCCCACCTCCACGGCCCTCCTCCACGGCCCACAGCCATTCTCTCATATCCAAAACACATTCACAAATGAAGGTCTGTGAGGGTGTGCGCACAGGTGCAGCCATAGCCTTGTCTCAGGAGCTCCTTAGATACGTGTTATTGAGAACCCCAAAGGCTTTCGTGTCTGCCAGCTGTCCGTCACTAGTCACTGAGTCAGAGAGTACAGTGGGACATCTTCACGATGCTCCACAGTTACTCATTCCATCATCCATCATAGATAGAGACGGCACTGTACAGGTCATGTGGCCTCAGGGACACCACACTGAAATTGGGGAGAGATATCAGGAAGGGGAGCATACAGGCAGACAAGCTTCCCGTGCTAGTATGGAAATGCTGGGCTCAAGCATCTCCAAGGCCTTTGGAATCCCAGGATAAATCCCAGGACAAAGTCTCTACCTTTTAAACCTAGTGACGTCCAATGCTAAGTTATTTCTCACCTTTAACATCCCACACTCCACGAGGGATGCAGGCAGAGGCTGACCAAGGCCCTCAGGCTCGGCCACCTGCCTAGAATTCACATGGGGATGTGGAAGGTCAACTGAAGGAAGGGACTCCATATTTGCAGTTATAGGGACATCATCATCTATGATGGGATGAGACTTCTGAGTAGTGCGATTGTTTTGGGGTTACCCGTGCTCTGTAAATAAGCCTCATAAACCCACTGGTTCCCTCAGCTGGACTTTGATGCAATCATACTTTAGTTTATTCTTGCTTCCTATCTGAGGGGCCCTGTGAACCCACTGACCCCATTGAACCTCCTGCTCCTCAATGAACCCTCCAAATCTGCTACCCGTGCCAGACCCACTGCCTCCACCAAACTTGCTGCCTCCACTGTCCCCACTGTCCCAGCCTCAGGCTCAGCCAAGGGAAGCCTAGAATTGGGGAACCAAGGAGGTCAGCCAGTGAGTGACTCACACAGCACTGAGAAACTCAAATCAACAGTTTTAGCGAATGGGAGAAAAGAACCGGCTACTCCCGGGTCCCATGGACAACTCCAGTCACTGATATGCATACCAAACACTAATCAGTGAGTGAGGACAAATGACTGAGGATCAATGAGTGAAGATCAATCAGTGAGAAAAGGAAGGAGTTGCTCAAGATGCCCCTAGCCCCATCCTTTCTCATTCTCCCCACCCCCACCTGCCCAAACTTCAGAGCTTGCCTACAGCTCTTCTGGCTCTTGAAACCTTCCCATTCCTAGAGGCTCCTACGGGGAGACTGGTCACTAGTGAGATCATGAACTTCAGGAAGCTGTCAGCCAGAGGGGCTCAGCAAGGAGCTGTTTGCTGCCTATATAGTTATTTTGTCTTTGCTGTGGCCAAATACCCATCAAGAGCAGCTTAAGGAAGGAAGGATTATTTTCACTCATGATTTGAGAGGTCACAGTCCATCAGAGTGGGAAATGCATAACGGTAGGGTCATTAGGCCAGTGATCACACTGCATTTGCAGTCAGGAAGCAGAGAGATGAGTGTTGGCGTTCAGCTCACCTCCTCCTTATTCAGTCAGTACCCCAGCCTATGGAATAGGTCTGCCTACATTCATGTGAGCCTTCCCTGCTTAGTTAACTCTTTCTGGAAACACCCTCATAGATATAGCCAGGGGTGTGTCCCCTAGGTAATTCCAAATCCTATGAAGTTGAAAATCAAGACCATTCATCACACTGCCCACATGGGGCTTAAAGCTGTGACCCCTTCTGCAGCAGCCAGAAGCAGATGTTCCCAGAAAAGGTAGGGTGGAGAGTGGAAGAGCCACCAGCCCAGCCTGCGGACCTTCTCTTGAGTGGTCCCTGCCTTGAGTAACTTCTATGCTGAGTGCCCAGTTTCCCTGTTTCTGAGCTGTGCTCCACATAGCACCAGCTGGTCAAAGTGCTGTGGTACCCAGGCTTACCACTGATAAATATCGGAGAAGAACTTGCATGCAGGGGAGTGTCCGTTCAGCGGCCACAGCTACTGCTGGAAGCCCCTGCAGCTTCCAGTGTCCCGGGTCACCAGGGGACCATGGCAGGGCTGGCACAGGCGCCAGAACAATATGAGGTATCAGGACCCAGTTCCTGCCAGTACCTAAAGCAGGGCTTACTACTCAGCCATTCCTCAGGGCAGGCCATTGAAGGAAGAGCTATTCCCAGCACCACACCTGCCACAACACCAGCAAAACAACAAAACACTTTAGAGGATGAGAGGGAAAAGCAAACAGTTCAACTTTTCTCATAAAATAACCAAAGCAACTATCTGAAGTCTTGTCCGTGGCCTCATGAGAGCTTTTGTCGATCTTTCTGTGTTTAAGAAGACACTCAGGAAAGTGTGGTGGGGGCAGGATCCAACTGGTCCTTGGAGAGAAAGGTTTCTTTAGAACAATCCAGCAAGGAAACATACTGAATGAAGTCACAGACAGCAAGAATATTCAAGCTATTTTCCCCACCATTTCACTCATCTATTTTTGTCCCAAGGCAAGGATTCTGCACTTCACCATTCTGACCTGTCTGTACACAAATCAGAGTCCTTCCGGGAACTCAGTTTTTCAGGCAATAAACTTGTGACCCTGCTACAGCGGCACCAGCTGTTCACAACCCCTCGCTTTCCTCACTGGCTGGTCCATCGGGATGACACCTTACACATCACCTGTGTCTTATCTTCCCTCTGCTTCTCAGTCAATACCATGCATGGACTCATCTCCGCATTTTACGTTCTGTTTAAAGTTGATCAGGCCATCGCCTTGTCACATCTGCAAGGTCAGTTTGCAAGCTTAGCTGTTAGGAGCTTTCTCTTCTAAACTTCTAGTTTGGGTGTGAGTAGGTAGCTAGACTAGCAGAGTTTGGGTTTAGAGGTGGTTGGACTGCTAGCAGGG
>NW_008345691.1:5082-8258 GCF_000622305.1 Nannospalax galili | reverse complement strand
TTGTATAGCCAGTTTTGTGTGCAGGGAAGTGTCCTAGATACTGCCCTGCCTGGCTTTGTTAATGTGGAGGTGCCCAGGTGCACAGAGCAAGCACATCTGCAAGTGTAGGCACCATCAGGTTCTGTCCCAGAGTAAGTTTTATCATTTGAAATCTGGGGACATTCTAATGAAGCGCTATGGCTCTGGAGTGTTTCCCTTGTCTGGAGAATAGCTGTAGGTTTAGACTACAAGCTCCCTGTAGCCAGTGCCTATCCCCTCATCATCCTAAACCCATCTGGAGTCAAGACCACGCTGCAGGTGGCAGGTGCTGGAGACATCCCTGAGGACACAGGGAAAAGTTGGAGGGCCACCACTAGGCACCAGCATTCAGGGTGCTGGCCCCTATCATGTGTCGAGTTGGTGGAAGTTGAAAGCCAATGTGGAACAATCCCAGCTAAACTCCAGAACTTACAAACAGGATCATCACAAGTTTTGTGCTGAGAGGCTTACTATTTGGAGCCAGATGAGTGCACATGCCATGCTCAGTCCCCCTCCCATTGTCCGGGCGCCCTTAGGCACATGGAGATGTGAAGAGGAGGGGAATATCCCCAAACCTCCTGAAGTTCGCAGGTTATTTGCATGGTCCCTATGTTCTCCTGTTTCTGAAATGGGGACAAAGCACCTGCCTCACAGAACCGGATGAGGATGAAGCCAACCGCATGGCAAGCTGTGTGTGCAGCACCTGTGCACTTCAGACGTGCACTATGGACCTGAGGCCTGTAGGCAGTACAGTGGCAGCCTTCCGGCCCCCAGTGCATGTGACACATGCTGTCCCTCCCTACACTCCCATGGCAGAATCTAGCAGGCAGTTTAGACACGCAACCTAGAAAGATGAGGTGGGAGATATTGGAATACAGCAGAATTCAGGTTTTTGAGCAGTGTACAGGTTTTAGCCACTGAAAATATTCCGGTGTCCTAGGACTAAACCAATTAGGAATTGATTCAGCTTTTTTCTTCTTTAAGCACCACATCTGTGGCTAAGGCATACTTCATGAGAAGAATTACATGGGGCATGTTTTATACATATATCAGTTCCATTGCTCAATAGCCCTTAATTTAATTGCTTAGTCTGGTCTCAGAGAGCGTGCTCTGCAGACTTGATGAATTCCCACAGGCTTGGGGCAGACGTGGGGACAACTCTGGTCTGTGGCCAGGTTCCTACATTAATTCCCACGGACACCCTTCTGAAGTAAGGTTACTTTACCTAGCATCTCTGCAGAGAGATGGTTATCTTTGGGACATTACACTGGTGTGAGTTCTGGTCACGGCTGGTGTTCATTTATCTTTCTGTTTTGGTATCAGAATTGCTGTACTTATCAAATTTAATTTCTAGCAGTCAATCCCATTTATATGTCATTAGTCTCATTTAACTTCAATATTATATGTTTAATGCCAAGACTGCTCCACACAGGCCTGGTGCTATCTGTGAGGCTGGCACACTTCCGTCCTTCACCTCTGTGGAATGCCCATCTCTTCCCAGTGGCCCTGTAGCTGCAGGGTGGAGGAAAGCTGAGTTCCAGGCCCGACTCACCAAACTCCTGGGACCTGGACATCATGGTTTCTATGGAGGCACTTGACTCCCCATCAGTTGAGGAGTTTTAGGGGTATAGAAACCAGATTTGACTCCTGTAGCTTAATGTATCAGTCATAGGGTGGGGTCCAGATGTCTGCATGTGAAAATTCTTCCTGGGAGACTGGAAAGCACATCAGGAAAAGACATTTTGTGGATAGTGATTAAGATAATTTGTATTCAGCCCTGATATTCGGGTTCAAGGTCACCTAGAAAAAAATTTCTTTAATTATTCAACACTCAAATTTGAAGATAATTTGGTTTAGAATTGGCTAACTTGTGGGTTGTGGCACAGGGTATGGGTTCTAAATGGCCCCGAGCATTTCTTTTTCCACCAGAGCAGAGCTGTAGAATGTGACACCCACTTATGCCCATTAAGCCTGAGGCAAAAGCGTCCAATGGTGCCTTTGCCTGCGGCACTCATTTTGCTTTCCCAGTAAAGATTGTTTTCTCTCAGGCGCATATCCCACACCCCATGCCCCATGCCCCATGCCCATGAACCTCATGCCTCTAGGTCCCTGGCCCCACTCATGTCCACATACTTCACAAGGCCCCTCCTCCATTCCCTAACTATGCTCTGGTCTGGCTTTGGCTCATGAGCTCTGTTCTCCATAAGTGGGGCCACCACACAAATTGCCTCTAGACAGAGGAACTGTCTGGCTTGGTGGGCACAGGATCAGGTGTACAAACAAGTCTGTCCTCGGCAAACACAGGACAACTTAAGTAGCGGACATGTCTTCCTTTAGTAAGAACCTTCTGGAGACAGCTCAGCACCCAGAAGTGAGCTCCACGGACGGACTCGTAGGAATAAGGAGGTGGTGTGGGAGCACTGCAGGGCGTCTCTGACATAGGCGACTTCTAATCAACGTCTCGGCCATCTGGGTCTCATCCACATGGCTGGACGGTGTATCAGGCCTTAAGGAGGTTCACACCTGCAGCAGAGCAGAGGAGGTTGGTATTCTACCCCACTCAGGGGCAGGCGAGAAGGATGGGATGGTGCCCATTCCAATGCTCTCATGGTTACTTCCAAGCTCAATGTGTGTGGTTACTCTGTGACACTTAGACAAAACTCTTAGAAACAGAGAAGCCCAAGGTGAGGGGAGGGCTGAAGGCAGGACGGATCTGTCCCTGTGAGTGAAGAACTGACCTCAGGGAGAACTGTCAGGAAAGAACCAAGACACAGAGAGGAGGCCAGGCAGCAGGCGAGGGCTGTGGAGCGGAGGCGGGCTCTGTTTGTCCATCCCACTGTTTCTCTGCTGTGAACAGCTGTCCTGAATCATTTTATGGAGTTTGATTTTTAACATACTTGTGAACAATGGCTTCTGTTTATAGATGCAGCTCTTCATGGCTGGGGACATACAGCACTATAAATCATTATAGAAAAGAGGGCAGGGGACACACCTCATCCTGCTTCCCGAGACCCCAGAACTCTGGGTGGCTTGTGAGGTCAGCTGTCAGAGTACGTTATGACAAACATCTGCAAGGTCTGTCTGTCATCCGGGTTCACCAAGTAACTCTGCACACATGATACCCTGTAACTCAGAGTCACATCAGAAGCAGGCGCTGT
>NW_008345691.1:0-777 GCF_000622305.1 Nannospalax galili | reverse complement strand
ACTCTCGAAGCAGAGGCGGGCAGAACTGGATCTCTGTGAGTTCAAGGCCAGCCTGGTCTACATAGTGAGGTCCAGGACAGCTGGGGCTATGGGGAGACCCTGTTTCAAAAAGACCAATAAATAAATAAATAAATAAAATATTAAAAAGTATATAAAATGTATATGAACAGCTTAACAAAGAATAAAATGAGCTCCCTTGAACTCATCACTCAGCTAAAATAGAGAAAGTTAGTGCCTTAAAAAGTCCCTTCGTCTAAGAAATAATAGTGATATTATCTCTATTTATTTACGTATTTATTTAATTTTATGTGTGTTTTGCTTGCATGTTAAGTGCACTACATGCATGCAATGCCCTCACAGGCCAGAAGAGGGCATTGGATCCTCTGGAGCTGGAGTTAATAGTTGTTAGCCACCTTGTGGGTGCTGGGAACCAAACCCAGATCCTCTGCAAGAGCAGCCAGTGCTCTTTATCCCCGAGTGGTCTCTCCAGCCCCCAGAAGCAATTTTAAAATGCATGTTAAGGCTGGGACATGGGAGGAGTTGAAGGGTAGAGGGGTGGAGATGATGAAACACAATACTCACATATGAAAGTCTCAACTAAATAGATAAAATCAATTTTTTAAAAAAAAAACATGGCCAGCCAGATGGCTCAGCTGGGAAAGGCATTGGCCACCAACCTGATTACCTGAGTTTGATCCTCAGGATCTACATGGTGGAAGGGGAGAACAACAGTTATCCTCTGATCTCCATACATGTACAATGGTCTACGCATGTGTG
>NW_008345690.1:1324900-1343070 GCF_000622305.1 Nannospalax galili | reverse complement strand
GGTTCTGACACTCTGGCCTTAGGGACCAGAGTGGTCTGAAGTGGGGAGGACAGCGTAGCTTTCCTTCCCCCAGGAAAAGAAAGGAGCTCAGCTTGGCTACTCTCCTCCCACTCTGTACTTTCAGTTCTTGAGTTAAGGAGCGCGCGCTGAGGATTCTCTGTTCTGTGTATTGTTTGTGTCTGTGTTCAGGGATCCCAAAAGTGAGAATGGTGGGTGCAGCATGTGTCTGAGTGAAAGAAGGACCGGTTCACACGAATGTGATTTAATGTGGTATGTATGCTTGATGGTCATGTTAGTTACATAGAGGAAGGTCTGGTCTTGTAACTTTCTCAATACTCTGTATTGTAAACTTTCCTTTCTTCCTTCCTTTTATTTTCGGTCTGAGTCTTCGCATGGGACCGTTAAAGGCAAAAGAGCAATTGAGGTTTTCTGGTCAGGGCTACTCCCTGATGTAAGCCAAAGGCTCTTAGCCCTCTTAGCGGACCCCGACTGCCCGCACGGATGGAGACAAGATGGCTTTTCTGTACTTCCTTCTCCTATCCATTCCTCTCTTCAGCCACTGAAAAAGCCCCGGGGGCATGGGTCGAGCAAATAAGAGCCACAGGGCGCTCGCCGCTAAAAGACTCCCGTCCTCTTCACCCCTCCCTCCAGCCACTGAGAAAGCCCCGCGGGCACGGGTCGAGCAAATAAGAGCCACTAGGGCACTCACTGCTGAAAGACTCCTGTGAAAGGATAAGGGGGTCCCAGGCGTGAATCCCAGATAAATTCACGTCCCCCGCAGAAGAAAAACTTGGCAACGTTAGGTACTTGTTCATAAGCACACCCACTGGTCATTATTATTTGGAGTGGCATATTCTCAGTTTCTTTCTTTCCTTCTTACTCTCCCCCTCTCCTGTCTGTGACCTCCACTATGGGTCAGTTGCTAATTACCCCTTTAAGCTTAACTCTGGAACACTGGAAGGAGGTCGTGAAACGGGCCCACAACGTATCATTGGAGGTCCATAAGAAGAAGTGGCAGAGTCTCTGTTCCTCTGCATGGCCCTCTTTTGAAAAAGGATGGCCAAGGGATGGGACTTTTGACCTTTCTACTATCTTACAGGTTAAGGAGTACATTTTCCACCCAGGATCACACAGACATCCGGATCAGGTGGCCTACATAGTCACCTGGGAAGACTTGGCCCGGAACCCCACATCTTGGGCACGGCCGTTCCTATCTCCTAGGGGAACTGGAGAGACAGACCAGGGGCCTCCTACCCTTTCTGCTCCCCTGAGTCTCACTTCTTCCTTCCTGCCCCTTCAGTCTTCTCCTGAGAAGAAGCAAAAGTCAGTCCTCCCTGAGGACCAAGCTTCCCTAACCCTCCTCGATCCTCCACCTCCCTAACCACCTGCGCGGGGACCTCCACCCCAAAAACTACCTTATCCCTCTCCTGATTCCACTGAACCTGACAAATCCCCTCCTCTATCTAACAGACTCTGCTTAAGGAGGGATAGAGGGGGCCCCTCTGATGGAACCTGGACTGCCCAGGTTTTTCCCCTCCGAACTATAGGGTATCAGATCCAGTACTGGCCTTTTTCAGCCTCTGACTTGTATAATTGGAAGACTCATAACCCCTCTTTTTCTCAGGATCCTCAGGCTCTAACTGCTTTAATAGAGTCTATTCTCCTCACTCACCAACCCACTTGGGAGGATTGTCAACAACTCCTCCAGGCACTTCTAATCACAGAAGACAGCGAGTCATCCTGGAGGCCCGGAAAAATGTCCCCAGGCAGGATGGGAGATCCACTCTGCTCCCAAATGAAATAGACGCAGGATTTCCTCTGACCAGACCCAATTGGGACCCTGAAACCGTGGCTGGTAGGGAGCGTCTCCGTCTTTATCGCCAGACTCTGTTAGCAGGTCTTAAAGGGGCCGGAAGGTGCCCAACCAATCTGGCAAAGGTACGTGCTACAACCCAAGGAGAAAATGAAACCCCCGCAGGGTTTCTAAAACGCCTGATAGAGGGATATCAGATGTACACCCCTTTTGATCCCACAGCCCAGGAGCGTCAGGCAAATCTTATTATGGCCTTTATAGGACAATCAGCCCCTGACATTCATGGTAAGCTCCAACGGCTGGAGGGCCTACAGGGGTACTCCTTACAGGATTTAGTAAGAAAAGCTGAAAGAATCTATAATAAGCGAAAAACTTTAGAAGAAAGAGAGGACAGAATCAGAAAAGAGCAGGAAGCTAGAGAGGATAAGAAAAATAAAAAATTAAGTTAAATTTTGGCCATAGTAATTCAGGGAACAGGACCAGGGCCAGGACCAGGTAGGGACCTGGGAGACAAGAGAAGGCCCCGAGTGGATAAAGACCAGTGTGCCTATTGCAAGGAGAGAGGACATTGGGCTCAAGAATGTCCAAAGAAGCTGAACAGACTTCAAAAGAAAACAACCCAGTCCTGACTCTAGGGGACTAGGGAAGTCGGGGCCAGGAGCTCCCTCCTGAGCCCAGGGTAACCTTGAAGATAGGGGGGCAATTGACTATCTTCATGGTAGACACAGGAACTCAGCACTCGGTCCTGACAACAACTGAGGGACCTATGAGTTCCAAAACAGCCTGGGTCCAAGGGGCCACCGGAGGAAAAACATACAGATGGACCACAGAAAGAAAAGTGGACCTCAGCACAGGACGAGTCTCCCACTCGTTCTTATTGGTCCCCGACTGTCCATACCCTCTTCTTGGGAGAGATTTACTCTCTAAGCTGAGAGCCTACATCCATCCACTTCACTAGAAAGAAAGCTACTGTAAAAGAAAAAGATGGAGCTCCACTACAGGTATTAACCTTGTGGCTGGAAGATGAACATTGGTTATATGAGGGACCAATAGCAGGAACTCCTGGTGTATCTGATTGGCTAAGTAAAATCCCCTCGGCATGGGCCAAGACAGGAGGCCCAGGACTAGCACACAATCTGCCTCCAATAGTGGTTACACTAAAACCATCCGCAACTCCGGTTTCAATCAAACGATACCCTATGAACAAAGAGGCCCGAGAGGGAATCAGGACTCTGGTTTCAATCAAACAATACCCTATGAGCAAAGAGGCCCGAGAGGGAAGCAGGCCCCACATTCAAAGACTTTTGCAAATGGGCATACTTCACCCTTGCCAATCCCCTTGGAACACCCCACTGCTCCCCACAAAAAAGCCAGGGACAGATGATTATCAACCAGTTCAAGACTTAAGAGAAGTCAATCAGAGGATAGAGGATATCCATCCCACTGTTCCTCATCCCTATAATCTCCTGAGATCTTTACCTCCTAGTCACAGGTGGTATACTGTACTTGACCTGAAGGATGCGTTCTTCTGCCTAAGGCTGAGCCCAGTTAGCCAGCCCATCTTTGCTTTTAAATGGAAGGACCCTGAAGCTGGAATATCGGGACAACTAACCTGGACACAATTTCCCCAAGGATTCAAGAACTCCCTTACTCTATTTGATAAAGCTCTACATCGTGACCTGGCTGACTTTCGGGTAAGAAACCCACAGATTATACTCCTCCAGTATGTAGATGACCTCCTCTTAGCAGCCGAAATGGAGGCTGACTGTTTACAAGAAATGGAGGCTCTCCTATTGAGACTGGGGGAACTTGGATACCGAGCCTCAGCAAAGAAAGCCCAGATTTGCCTATAGCAGCCAGAAGACTCAGAGAATTTTTGGAAAACGCAAGATTCTGTAGACTATGGATACCGGGTTTCGCCGAGATAGCGGCTCCTCTATACCCTTTAACAAAGAATGGGACCCCTTTTGCCTGGACAGAAGAACACCAGAGAGCTTTCTGTGAAATGGTGAGTGTAAGGCAGGGGCGGCGGTGGTCGATAGAGAGAAAATAATTTGGGCCCAAGCCCTGCCGGCCAGAACATCAGCCCAACGGGCTGAACTAGAAGCCCTAATCCAAGCCCTAAAATTAGCAGAGGGCAAAAAGGTCAACATTTACACTGACAGCCGCTATGCGTTTGCCACGGCTCACGTACATGGAGAAATTTACCGGAGACGGGGACTCCTCACCTCGGCTGGTAAGGACATTAAGAACAAAGAAACAATAGTGGCCCTTCTGCAAGCCTTGTATTTGCCTAAAAAGGTCAGCATTATCCATTACCCTGGACATCAGCGAGACCAGGGGCCGATTGCTCAGGGGAATCGGATGGCAGATGAAACGGCCCGTCAGGCAGCAGAAGGTACTTACATTCTCTACACCCATTCAGACCTTGAGGCTGAAATTGAGGCACAAACAAAGGAGGGAGATGCTTCTTTCATTTATACCAAACAAGATCTGGAACTCGTCCGGAAGCTCAACGCTACTTTGGACCCAGAATCTAAAATATGGAAATATCAGGACCAAATCATACTGCCCCGAAAGGCGGCCCTTGAGTTAATCTCCTAATTCCACCAGTGGACACACTTAGGACACAAGAAACTAAAGACACTACTAGAAAGGGAAGAACAAATCTATTATTTCCCAGACCTCAACCAACTGGTTCAGAAGGTAGTGGGAAATTGTGTCTCATGTTCTCTGGTGAATGCTACCAGATCAAAGGTCCCATCTGGTAAGAGAGATAGAGGGACATGACCAGGGACTAACTGGGAAGTAGATTTTACTGAGGTCCTTCCAGGAAAATATGGTTATAAATATCTTTTAGTGTTCATAGACACTTTCTCAGGGTGGGCTGAAGCTTTCCCCACCTGGAAAGAAACAGCCCAGATGGTGGTGAAGAAACTGATCGAAGACATTTTCTCTCGATTTGGACTGCCTAAGGTAATTGGGTCTGATAATGGCCCAGCCTTCGTCTCCCAGGTAAGTCAGGGAATGGCCAAAACACTGGGGATTAATTAAAAATTACATTGTACTTACAGACTCCAGAGTTCAGGACAGGTAGAGAGAATAAATAAAACTATTAAAAAGACCTTAACCAAATTAGCTTTAGAGACTGGCACTAAAGACTGGGTGCAGCTCCTACCTCTAGCTCTATTTCGAGCTAGAAATACTTCTGCTATACACGGTCTAACCCCCTACGAAATTCTTTTTGGAGGGCCATCTCCTGTTCTCAATGTAACTTTGTCCCCTTGCCCTCTTCCTTTGATAACCCCAGTTTGAAAACAAGACTCCAAGCCCTTCAGATCATCCAAAACCAGGTTTGGAAGCCTTTGGCTGCTGTCTACTGGCCTGGGAGTCCACGAATGCCTACCAAATTGGAGATCAGGTGTACGTGAGAAGACACAACATAAAGACTCTTAAACCACGATGGAGAGGACCCTACACGGTTCTCCTGACTACGCCCACAACCCTCAAAGTTCTAAACACATGAACTACTCCGACTGGGAATTAGTCGCTATCATCATCATCTCTGTGGCCTTGATCATCCTTGTTGCCATCATCACATTGGTACTCACTGACCTTGCTTAAAAGCTATAACACAACTTCTTACAATGCAGCTGATTCTACTTCTCGGAGAGATCTGCCTGCTCCTGACAGTGAGATGCCTGCCGGTAGACGGGCCATACACTTTGGCTCACCAACTCCATGAGACCAATGGGTACCTGGTTTTCTAATCTGTTCTTTGACCTTTACAAACTGGCTAAGGACTCATGGTATTCACAACAGACTGATATGACTCCTTCCACTACCTTAAACATTCTAGTCCTAAACTTTTCTGCACCCGGTCAGACTAAAATTGTTGTTACCACTCAGCCAAACCCGGTGGTAATTGCCCCTTGTACAATTAACCATCCAGATGCCACGAGTCTGATGCTGCAGGTGTTACAACAGTCATTTTTGTTCATACCACTAGACCTAAAACCACTCGAACTTGTTGGTTCTGCTATGATGCTTCCAGAAAATCCATAGATTTTATGATTAAAATCTTGCCATAAGAAAAGGGGGGAATGATGGATTCAAACTAAAGCCCCCCCAGGTCAAAGTGGATTCAAACCAAGTCCCCCAGATCAAAGAAGAATATTTTGGGAAGCTGTATAAGGAAGTAAGATGTAAATAATTCTAACTGCTGAGAAAGAGCTGACCTTTTCATGCTCCGTGCACAAGCTGAAAATCACCCAAAACTTCCCCCTCCCACTTCTGCCGCTTACCTGAAACTACCCCCTCCCACTTCTACTGCTCCCCCGAAACTTCCTCCCACTACTGCCGCTCCCCCTCCCACTTCTGCCTCTTCTGCCACTTACCCGAAACTACCCCCTCCCACTTCTACCGCTTGTGGTTTGTGGTTTTTGCCTTTAAAAGAAGCCTGTAAGCTAAGCTCTGAGCTGCTGCTCTCTCTCTCTGAGTGAGGCAGGAGCCCGTCTGCACAAACGATTAAATCCTCTTGCTTGTTGCATCTCCTGGTCTGAGGACTGAGTTATTGGGGTATGACATTCCGTGGACGTTGGGTACCCCAGACTGGGGTTGGGGGCCCAACACAAATAAAGAATAAGAAGAAACACACTAAGAAATTTGAAATTTTAGCAAATTCAGATGTCAAAAATTATTGAACACATAGTGTAAGAGTATTTTACAATCCTGATGTTGGGTGCCTAAGACCCCATAAGTGGTTATATGTTTGCTTAGATTAAAACTCCTGGTGCAAAATTGAGAGGAAGGGGAAGGAGGTGGAGGGGGACTGGGAGGGACAGGAATAGTGTGACGAGTATACTCATGTATGATTCACACACACAAAAAAAATGTTTAAAAAACTGGTGCAGTCACTTGCAGAAACTCTGGTCAAAACAATCATTTTAATGGCTATTAAAGGGCAATCATGTTAGTGGATATTATAATGAAGCCCACAAGGATTAGGATAATCAACATATTCTGTTCCCTTCCACAATACTCTCACTTTCATCCTCCTGTGGCTAGGAACCAACTCAGCTTCCTACTATATGACCGTGCAGCTTCTTCCATTCAAGGACTACAACTTCTCAGAGTTTTAGAAAACAGAAATGAACATTTTGAATAACACTTTCAAAGTTAATCTCCTAAAAGTTTATCAGTGTTATTTAGCTTTCTACATGCAAAAAAAAAAGATTTCATGTGTCAAAATAAGTAAGATTAAATAGAAATCTCAAAAAGGCAAAGAAAAAAAACCACACGGATGTTTCTAGCAGCTTTATTTATAACTGGCAAAGTTGGAAGCAGCTCAGATGTTGTTCAGTAGGTGAGTGCATAAACTGCCATATATCTAGTCAACAGAACATCACTGAGTGTTAAAAAGAGATGTGCTATCAAGCTATGAAAAACATGAGGAACTTTAACCGCCTATTCCTAAGTGGAAAAAAGCCAATCTGAAATGTTAGTGTGCAGCTGTGGCATTCCGGACATGGCACACACAGATGGTCAAATGATCAGTGGTCGTCAGGTGCTGGTGGGGAGGACAGATGAATAGGTGTCACAGAAGATTTGAGAACAGTAAAAAAATACCCCATCTGGCTCTGTAAGGATGGGTACATGTCATTATGTATAAATCCATAGAATGAATGACATCAAGAATGGAGGGACCAGGGTGTGGTGGAGGAAGGGAAGTCAGGAGAAAGGGAATGGTGGGAGGCTGGTGTTATTGAGGAAGGATGGGGATAATGGGGGTGCTAGAACTGGGGAGGGAGGAGGGAAGTCAGATGGGAAGAAAAAGAGTAGAGATGAATGAATCTTGGGGGGCTAGGGAACCCAGAGAAAATCTGATACCCCCAAACCCCATGAGAAATGCACATACAGTGTCTAAACACTAGTGCATGTGTATAAAGAAAAAGAATGAACACTAATGTAAAACAATGAAAAGCTATGGACTTGGAGTAGCAGTGTAGTTCATTAACTATAAGAAATGTACTGTTCTGGCAAGGGATGTTGATGATGACAGAGGCTATGCATTGTTGAGGTGATGCAGGAATATATGGAAAATCTCTCTACCTGCCTAATTTTTCTGTGAACCTAAAACTGCTGTAAAAGAATAGTCCTAGGGGCTGGAGAAATAGCTCAGTAGTTAAGAGCACTGGATGGTCTTGCGGAGACCTAGGTTTAGTTCTCAGCACCCACATGGTGGCTAACAACTGTCTGTAACTCCAGTTCCAGGGGGATTCAATACCCTCTTCTGGCCTCTTTGAGCACTGCACACATGGTACACATATACATGTGGGCAAAACACTCATACATATAAAAATAAAATAACAGCGGGGCGTGGTGGCACACGCCTTTAATCCCAGCACTCGGGAGGCAGAAGCAAGTGGAGCTCTGTGAGTTCAAGGCCAGCCTGGTCTACATAGTGAGTTCCAGGACAGCTGGGGCTACAGGGAGACCCTGTCTCAAAAAGACCAAATAATAATAACAACAACAAACCCAAAATGAAACAACAACAAAAAAGAATAGCCCTTTAGGAAAAAAAAAGTTTGCTATGGGGAAACGTTTGCTCTCCCCACTCTGGCCCAATTTCCTTTCCCAAATCCAACAGCAATAATCTCCTATTTGTACTTCACAATTTTTGTGCTTTCAGCTAAATTAGCCACATTTTTATTTAAACACAAAGTCCAAAAAAATAGGTTTTTCAGACTCCCTCATGCAGCTTTTTTATATACAAGTAAATTATAGTTATTATTATAGATGACACAACTGAAGCCTGACAAAATTAAATGATTGATCAAAAGTCATAGTGATGCCATGTAAACAAGTTAAGAATAATTTTCGTGTCTATTTTCTTTAAAAATTGATGTGTGTGGTATATGCATATTTGCATGCGTGTTCACATGTGTATGGGTGCATGCATGTGTGGAGGCCAGAGGTTGGTATTGTGATCCTCAATAGTTCTCCAATTTACTGAGGCACGGTCTCTCTGAACACAGAGCTTACCAATTTGGCTGGTCTAGCTAGCCAGCTTGCCCAGGGATCCCGTCTCCACCTTCTAAGCATCAGGATTGCATGTGGGTAACCAGGACCACTCAACTTTTATGTAGGTGTTAGGGGTCCAAATTCCAGTCCTCATGCTTACATAGCAAGCATTTTTTTTTCACTGAACTATCTCCCCAGCCTCCTAATATAATTTAATTTTAAAAAATTTATGTGTATGTATGTGTGCCTGCATGACTTTACGTTTCCTATGTGTGTACAGGAGTCTGCAAAGGCCTGTTGAGGGTATCAGATCCCCTGGAACTGGGGTTACAGGCAGTTAGAAGCAGCCATATGGGTTCTGGGAACTGAACCTAGGTCCTCTGCAAGACCAGTAAGTGCTCTTTCTTAATTACTGAACCATCTCTCCTGCTCCACCCCACCCCAAATTTGGTTTCTAATTCCCTCCCTCACACTCATTCATCACAAACATCTGAAAGATTTCTTGGTGTTGATTGGTTCCACAAAGATAGCTTCAAACAGTCTGCCTCCTCTTGCCTCTAAGGATTCTGCATATTAAAGACAGACTACCACTGGCCACAAATATGTGAGTGCATCATTACCAGTGCTTTTGTAAGACTCTCCCTTAACACCGATGTAATTGTGCAACTCAAATGTCTCAACAATGGGGATTAATGAAAACAAGACCCATAATCAGGCCTAAACTTGAGTGTGGTTTCCCAATGAGATGCTTGCCCCCAAAAAAACCAGTGCTGCTAAAACGGGGGCGGTGGGGGGGACACCTTGCTACTGGGGAGCAGTCAGATCAGGGAACAGGGCCCAGGAGGGAGGAAGCCCCACATGCATTTGCCTGGGAAAGGGAAGCGGGAGAAGCACCAATAGGAGCAGTGGCTTAAAAAAATAAATCTGGCCAGGTGTAGGTGGTGGTGCACCTGGGAGCAGAGGTGGTGGAGCACTTGGGAGGCAGAGGCAGGTGGATCTCTGTGAGTTCAAGGCCCTCCTGGTGTACATAGCGAGTGCCAGGCCAGCTGGGTTTACAGGGAAACTCTGTTTCAAAACAAAAAAAAAAAAAAAAAAAAAAAAAAAAAAAAAAGAAAGATAGAAAGACAATCTTAATGCAAATGGATTTAAAGAACAACTTCACTTATTGCCAATTTTCTGTTCCATTTCCCGACAAAGTAAAACAATTGCCATGGAGCATTAACATGGGTCACCAAAAACAGGAACTGAATATTTGCTTTGGCAAATATCTACTTTTCCCAGGTTCCCTCTTACTCTTGACTTTGCTGTGCAGACTGTCAATTCCACTCTTAACCAAGGTCGTTCTCTTCGGGTATATCAGCAAGCTAATAGCAGAGCTAAGAAGTCATAAAGTCAAATCACAGCTTGAACTTTGGGGTCAGCAATTGTTAAAATGCATGGTCATTTTCCTGCTTTTGTTTGCTTGTTTGCTTAAGAGAAGGTCTCACTGTATAGGTGAGCCCAAGCTGACCTTGAACTCATGACCCTCTTGCTTCAGCCTCCTGAATGCTGAGATTACAGGTGTGCACCACTACACCTGGCTTAAGACTGGTCAATTTTCACCAAAATTGTCCAGGTCACAGATAGCTGCAGTGTTGTTGTAACAACAAGTTCTTAATATTGAAAACCACCTTGTGGGGAGAAAAGGATACAGAGAGGAGCTGGGCAAGTCAGGAAGAATCTCTTCTCCCAAGAAACAGAAGACAGGAAAGATTAGAGTCACAATGTGACAGAGATGAGGGATTTCTTCAGCCTGTGCCATGGAAAGTGAGCTGAATGCAATTTGTCCATGCCTCAGTCTGACCCTGCCACAACTACACATCGTTAGATTTTCAATTGAGTGTCCTAAAATGTATTCTTCTTGGGCCAGGGAGCTAGCTCAGTCAGCAAGGCACTTATGCAAGCACTAGGACCTGAGTTAGAGTCCCAGAACTCATGTCAAAAAGCCAGGCTAAGGTGGCACCAGTTTATAATCCCAGCCCTAGGGTTGCAGAGGCATGCAGAGCCCTTAAACATACTGGCTGGTCAGCCTAGCCTAATCCATGAGCTCAAGACCAATGAGAGACCCTGTCTCAAAAAACAAGGTAGACAACACCTGAGGGAAGAAACCCGAGGTTGGCCTCTGGCCCCCACATACACACACACACACACAAATTATTTAAGATAACCAAGGTCTTGGCCATACTCCCTGCTGGGACTGAGAGCAATGATAACTAATTATACACACTCAGCCACAGAGGGAAGTCATGCCTCCCCTTCTCTTCATGTGCAAAATTCTCTCTTTCCCTAGGGGAGAGACATGGTCCCCTACATCACTCTGCTCACATGGGCCCCACTTCACAAATGAGAAAATTCAGGCAGGGCTGTAGGTGAGGAAGAAATCCATTATCTCTGCCTTCAAATTACCAGTTCTCAGAGAATCAATCACCTTTATCAAACAACTGGTAGCTCTCTAGGGATCCATCACACCCTTCTCCTCCTCACATGGCAGACCTGTGTGTATTTCTTGGCTTCCTGTCAGGACTCATGACTTCACAGCAATAATGGAGTACAATTATGCGGGTGCCTACGTCACTGTCAGCAGACGCAGACTCGGCTAATTAAGAATCTCTGCTATTTGGTTGTGAGCGTCTTTTATCACTGCAAGGTGCCCAGATCTACCTGCCAAGGAAAACAGTAGGTCAGGGGCTTAAGTGAAGTCAGCCAGGACCGGTGAAGTAAGAAGGCAGGTGAGGAAGCCACGCCACTATCGCCCCTTTTGTGCGCTCAATGACCTTGCTGCTTATGAAAGTGCACCTACCCTTGTGTTCCTCTAGTGGTTGCAACTCTCCCACAGGGAGGAGGAAATATAAAGCAGGCAGGAGAGAAAGCCTTAAGCACATCATCAGTCCAACTCTCCTGTTTGGAATTCCACAGTGAGAAACCCCGTGGATGCAGCTTATATGCGGCCATACTGAGACCAAAATCTGTCTTTGGGCCTGACCGTTTCCCTCTTACACAACGTCAGCTTCTGTGCCACATGCTGAGGTTGGTGGTTGTTTTGTATTTCTTTGAAAAATGTTTTAAATACAAAAATATTTAGAGCTGGGGATGAAGCTCAGTCTTAGATGCCTGCCTAGCTTATTACAAGACCTGGGTTGGCTCTCCAGCACTGAAAATAACAGTAAATGTAAATAAAAGGAATGTCTATAACAATCTGCCATGTTCCCATTATCCAGAATTAGGCAACTCTAAAGTTTGTCATTTGAATATTATAGATAAAGTTGATGTCCCTGCCCTGCCCCCCTATAGAAGGGTAGCATTCATGTATATATTTCTAGATTATAGTCTTTTACTATGCATTCATAAACAGTACTTTAACATGATAAAATCTGTCAATCTTTTCACATCTGAGCTGACTTTTTAAATCTTTTCTAAGAACCTTTTAAAATTTTGATTGATACATAATTATACACATTCTTGGGGTACAGGGTAGTATTTTTTACATACATACAATGTGGGATGATCAAATCAAAGAACTTAGCTTGTCCACCACATCAAGCATTTAGTGTTTTCTGTGTGTTAAAAACATTCAAAATCCTCTCTACTAGCTATGTTGTAATATACAAAAAGTAATTATTAACTATAGTTACCCTACTGTACTATAGAAAATCAGAACTTAATTCTATGGTCTCAGTATTTTTCTGCCGGTCATCACCACTACTCCATTTTCAACTTCTTTTTTTTTTCCCCCCCACTGTTAGGCATAGAACCCAGAGCCTTGCTCTTGCTGGGCAAGGACTCTATCACTGAATACCCTCCTCAATCCCACTAGTCTCAATTTCTATGAGAACAACCTTTTCAGCCTTCATGGATGAATGCGAACATGTGGTATCTGTCTTTCTGTTCCTGGATTATTTCCTCTAACGTAATGTCCTCTGGTTTTATCCATGTTGCTGAAAATGATGACATTTCATTATTTTTATGGATGACTAATATTCTGATGTATGTGTATATGTGTGTCACATTTTGTTTATCTATACAAAATTATTTTTAATCCCTGAAGTTATAAAACTTTTCAGCTGGGATTATCTTCTAACAGGTTAAAGTTTTGATTTTCATTTTGGTTTAGCTGAGTTTTATCTTTCTGTATGTTGTGAAATATAAATCTAATATTTCTTATGACCCATTTATAAGTGAGGTTTAGTGGTGCATACTTGTAATCCCAGCATTTGGGAGATTAAGCAGGAAGATCACAAGTTCAAGACCAGCCTCAGCTATAGAGACTTTACCTTAAATAGCCAAAACCAAACCAAACCAAAAGAAACCCAGTTGAATCAAAATGTATGGTTCAGTGGGTAAAGGCACATGCCACCAAGCCTGATGGCCTGAGCTCAAACCCTGGGACCCACATGGTGGAAGGAAAGAATCAACTGCTTGCAAGTTATCCTCTGATCTCTACATGCATGCCAGGGGCATACACACATAAACACACACACACACACACACCACAAAAAATAAGTAAAATATAAGTTAATAACTTAAGTGCATAGCCACCCTGTGCCAAACATACAAGGCTTAGGTTTGTTTCCCTGCTCCCTACTGTCTTGATCTCCTGTTCCCACCCCCCATTAGAATCAGACCTATTAGTATGTCTTACTCTCAAATGAATTTTAGTATTGGTTTGTATAATTCTAAGACAAATTCAGTAAGGAATTTATTATTTTAAATGTGATGGTTTTAATGTTACTGAGTTATGCCATCTGTGACGATGTCACTCTCCATGAATTACACACTATGATGATATTTTATGAGATTCTCTACTAAAGTCTGGTGCATGTTTTATTTACTGCAACCCTTCAGTTTGACTGCAATTATGAACAGTGTTTTCATTTCTGTAACATGGCCTACAGGTTGCTGCTGTTAGGAAAGCTACTGATTTTTGTGTGGGGTACTGTATCTGGCAACTCTGCGTGCCTCTTTCATTCTAATAATACTTTTGAAAGGTCTTGGCGTTCAAAGTCCATAGTCATGTCATCCCCACATAAAAAGACTTTATCTTTTATGTACCATCATTTTACTTCGTTTTTCTTGTCTTGTTGCATTGGTGAGATCCTCTAGTGTGAGGGGGAAAGCAGTGCCCACAAGTATCTCTCCCTTATTTCTTACTCTAATTGGAATTTTTCTAAGGTTTTCCTTAGAAGTGTGATGCCTGTCATAGGGTGTCACTGTCCTTTCTAGTCTCTCAGCTTACAATGTCCCAGGTAGTAAACTGCTTTGAAGCAAGGCCTAAATCCCATTTTTCTTCCTATACCATAGCAAAATACTCACTTCATGTGAGGTGCACAACGAATGTTTGCATATATACTTCTAACTTTACTACAGCAGTATTTGTTTATTATTGATACTTCCTGCCTTTCTGACCACAATAAATATTGTAGATGCTAGGGCAACATTTGGGCAGATGATTGTACAACAAATGCTCTTTAAATCTTTGTGTAGAGGTGGGATGTGTGAATAAGCATATACATACTTAACTTTATGACAATGGCAGCTCATTTAGCCAGGCTCTGGGGGTTCATGTGGAAAATCAAAAAGAAGGATTCTAGATTTTAAAAAGTAAGTTCTTTCAGGGATTTGAGATCGACTACCCTCTGAAGACTGTTGGTCCTCCCTCATCCTCCTCATTTATCTCATCTGAGCAAGAAGGGTAACTGGCTTCTCACATGGGTCACTGATTTTCTCAGACACAAAAAGCTGCTCCTTTGTACAGATCAGTAACTTCAGATGAAGGAGGCGGCCACTTACATGGTTCAGCTGGACTGATGCTACACACCTCCGGCTTCACGGAAAGGATGCAATTCCTGGGAATGTAGCCAGCACAATCCCCCTGAGGCTGTGCACACAAAACCACAAGGAACTCCCTTCAGTCCTGATGAGAAAATGTCTGTGGTGAGGGAGAAAGAGCAAAGCTCTCCTTGCTTCATTCTTATGCTCAAGGCCTCCTCTGATAGCTCATGCTCCAAAAGCAGGGGCCAAAACACTGACTGAGGTACAACAATGCAGCTGGCTAGCTCTTAGTTCACACAAGAGAAGAAACCACCTGGGGCTAATTCTTTAAGACACTAACACTCAGCTTGAAACTCAGCTTGTCCAAACAGCTGGAAAGAGGGGAAACAGTGGAGTAAAATCAAAACCAGTGGAGATGGTCACCCAATCCTCAGCAGTGAAGAGTTCAAGGTCAAGGGGCAGTTGGGGGTCGGGGGGCTGGAGCAGAGGAGCAAATCAGAAGACCTGGGTTCCAACCTTAGCCCTGCCCTTCACTTGCCCTGTCTTGATGGGCAACCCTTCAACACCCAAGTACCTCATCTGCGAATTGGGGACAGCTACTATAGTCCCGAGTGCTATTCCAACATGTCACAGCCTGGTTAATTCCTGAGAAGTCTCAAGGTCACTGAAGGAAGTCTGCATTAAAACTAGATACTGAAAATCCAAGAATAATTGGTTTTCTATTTATTTATTTTTCTATTTATTTATTTATGTATGTATTATTTGTGTGTGTTCTTGTTTGTGTGTTGGTTTGAATGAAAATGTCCCCCATGGGCTCCAAGTATTTGGGTATTTTGTCCCCAGCTGGTGGCGTTGTTTGGGGGGTTTTAAGAGGTACAGCCTTCCTGGAGGAAGCATGTCACTGGGGAAGGGCTTTGAGAATTCCTAAGCATTGTCAGATTTCCAGTCACTCTCTACCAGAAAGTAGTCGATCACTCTTTTCTGCTCTGGCCACCTCTGCCACCACGCCTCCCCTGCCATTATGGATTCTGATCCCTCTGGAATTGTAAGCCAAATAAACTCTTCCTTCTATGAGTTGCCTTGGTCATGATGTTTTTTTCACAGTAACAGAGAAGTAACTAACACGATATGTGTGGGTGCAGGGGCACACATGCTGTGGCTCCTATGTGGAGGTCAGAGGACAGCCTTCAGGTATCAGTCCTTGCCTTGCTTGAGGACAGGGAGATTCTCCTGTCTCTGCTTCCAGTCTTCCCATAGGACCATGGTGGGATTACAGACCTTGCACTACTGTGCCAGGCTTTTACACGTGTTATGGGGACCTGAACTCGGGTCGTCAGGCTTGTACAGCAAGCACTTTTACCCACTGAACAATCTCTGCAGACTGAATGGTTGATTTTAGTGAGAAAATGGATACACCATTAGTTGGACTCTGGGTACACACACCTTAAGTGTCTTTATGTGCCTTCCCTTGTCATGTCATTAAAATTCCTTTTATCACTTACAACCTTGTCTCTGAACAAGGTCAGGCCCATGCAGGACAAAGCACTGTTCCCACTGCCAATGCCTGGATTATTGCAACAGCCAGTCATCTCCGAATATCCACCCACCACTCTGACGCAAACAAAGGTCCAGGAAGCTGCCAAAGCTGTCCTCCTAAAAGCAGGATGGAACACATCACTGCCCCACAAAACCCTCAGTGGTTCCCACTTGCCAGTGATTAAATCCAGGCTTCTCAGAAAGTAATTCAGCCCAATGGTGTTCATCTTTCCCCTCTCCCTACAGGCTTTCAAACCAGTCACCCCGGCCGCCCACATATATCAACAAATCATGCACCTTTCCAGCCCTGAACCTCTATCACATGTCACTATCTAATATCTGAATTAGTAAGATTCACATCTATTTTCTCAAGCACCTCGAGGGCCACGAACCATGTTTTCTTTCAGTCCTGCCACACAATGCCTTTCCCCTAGTGACTTCTCAAGAATACAAGATGTAGGCCAAACAAGGCTCAACTCTGAAATCATTACACAGGGTGAAAGCAGCCATCCACAAAACACCATCTACGGGATAATTCCACTTACATGAACTATCCAGAATAGCCAGAACTCGGAAAAGAGAAGATTATTGTTTAACAAATACAGGGTCTCCTTCAAGATTGATAAAAAGAAGTTTCCAGAGCTATACAGTAGTTAGACTTCATAGCATTGCAACTCACTATATACTGCAAGATGGTTAAAATGGTCAATTTTATGTTATTGGCATTATACCACAAAAGGGCAAAACACAGGCAGGGAAGATATAACTAGTCCAAGTGTACATAGCTAGTAAGTGTGATTATAAGAGTCCACACAGAGCTATCCTCCATCTCTACATCCAGCCCAAGTCTAGAGCATTCTTTCTGAACCCTCCTCTGAGCAGTCTAAGCCTTGGCAGCCTTCCTCTCTAAGAACACTCATGGTTCACACCCTGCCACAAAAGCAAGGCTGTCCAGTGTCAACCGCTGGCTGCTTGGTGCCCTCTGGTTTAAGCTCCACAGTTAAATACGTCAGAGCTCTTCTTAGGTTTACTAACCTGACTTGTGTGTGGCTCCTGAAAAGCATGTTAAACACTGTTTTTCATTTTCTAGTTTTTACTTGCATCTTAGCTGAGAAATTCTCACGTTCTTTTGGTTGGCAAAAACATAAGAGTCCCTTTCTGCCAGTGATTCAATCTCAGGAAATGCCTTTATACCACAGAACAACTAACCCACTGCTCCCCATTGTGTTCTCAATGATGGAAAAAAGTTAAGGCCACTTTCTCCACAGACTCATATCAGAAAGCTCCACCTCTCTGCTTCAGACACTGAATTGGAAGGTGTTATAAACTGCATTTTAACAGATTAAGTCAGTAAATAATAGGCATGTGAAATTACAGCGTAAAGAGTTTAAACATGTAAAGTTAAAATGAGTGTTACTTCACTTAGGAAAGCTGTTTTTCTTGTTCTATTCAAGAATTAGCAAAAGAAATATAGATTAAAAGTCGAGCCCTGTAGTTAGGGAGATGAAAGGACTAGCAAGAGGAGAGGAGGGACAGAGAAGGGGACATATGATCAAAGCACATTATATACATGTATGAAAATATCATGATGAAAGTTATTATTTTGTACAATTAATATATACTAATAATTTTTTGGTTAAAAAAAATCAACTAGAATTAGCAAAAGAAATATAGATTAAAAGTCGAGCCCTGTAGTTAGGGAGATGAAAGGACTAGCAAGAGGAGAGGAGGGACAGAGAAGGGGACATATGATCAAAGCACATTATATACATGTATGAAAATATCATGATGAAAGTTATTATTTTGTACAATTAATATATACTAATAATTTTTTGGTTAAAAAAAATCAACTCCTGGGGCTGGAGAGATGGCTCAGTGGTTAAGAGTACTGACTGCTCTTGCAGAAGACCTGGGTTCAATTCCCAACACCCACATGGCAGCTAACAACTGTCTGTAACTCCAGTTCCAGGGGATCCAACAGCTTCTTCTG
>NW_008345690.1:1295935-1324663 GCF_000622305.1 Nannospalax galili | reverse complement strand
TAAATTAAAAAAAACAAAATACAACTCCTGTATTCTAGCCTTCCATTCATTGTAGCGACTTTTACAATATGGGTGTACTCTGGATAAATAACTTTTACCTAACCTTGCAAACATGATGTAAACAAGCTCACTAAGCCATGTGCTCCTCTTGTGACCTGAGCATATGACCTTAATCCCTCAGGTCCCCACTACTCAAGATAATGTATGACTGTGTGTATGCATGTTTTGCATATCAAAGCATCAAAGCACCGCAAAGGGCATTTATCTCCTTGAAAACAATGAGAGAAATTGTTTCTAGATATTGTGTGTGGTATTCTAGCTCTAGGGAATCAAAGGGCAAAACTCTTCCCCATTTCATGCTGGATCTACTATGTTTGAATGAAGAAGGAGAGAAGCCCTTGGTGGGGGACACAGTTCAAAAAGAAATCTTTTTCACCCTATCATTTAGTTAGGGCCTCAGACAAACCCCTGCCCCCTGGCCAGAAGGGTGAATAGCAAATGTGCCTTCCTGAGAACCTTCCCTGTAAGATATCATCAAATGGAAGTGAAGTGCTCCATCAAGGGCAGAGACCCAGATGTCCTGGGAGGCACTTCCAGGAGGGAAGGAAGGAGACTGGCCTACGTGTATGAGCTTACCTTGGGCACCAGATCTCTGCACTCATGGTGACCACCATTCTGGGAGAGGACCTGAAGCAGCCTGAGGAGCCAGGGCCACAGACAGAGCAAGCAATGGGGGGTGGGGGTGGGGGTAAGTTGGGGTTGTGTTGGTTTTTTCTTTCCAATTAATGCTCAACTCTCTTCTCCCAAAATGATAATGAAAATACCATTGACACAAAACCAGAGACTGTTTTCAAGAAGCTCTTCATTTTTTCTTACTTTCTATTCCAAAACAACTATAGACTCACAAGAACTGTCAAAGCAGTTCAGAGAGGGCTAAATCCTAGTCACCTGGCTTCTGCAATTTCTCTCATATGGCAGCATCCCACCCCCAACTTCACTTCTGTGGGTTTCAGCTACCTGTAATCAACTCTTGTCTTAGTTTCTCTTCCTGTGCTAAACTAGCCTGACAAAAAGGTTTGTTTCAGCTCACAGTTCACAGAAAGTCAAGGCAGCAGGAGCTTGAAGCAACTGGTCGCATTGCACCCAGAAAAGAAACCACGAGGGATAATTGCATGCTAGCACGCAGCTCACTTTTTTCATTTTATGCAGTCCAGGACCCCTCATCCAGAGAATGGCCTAGCCTATAAGCACAATTAAGGTGGGTCTTCCCACATCAATTAACATAATTTCCCATAGGCATGCCTATTTCCCAAGTTATTCTAGATTCTGTCAAGTTAACAATGAACACTGACCATTACAACCCTGGTCTGAAAGCATCAAATGGAAAGTTCCAAGAGTAAACAATTCATAACTTTTGAATTGGGTCATTCTGAGTGCATGATGAAATCCCACTCCATCCTACTCTGTGCTGTTCAGAATGTAAACCATTTTTTATGCAGTATATCCACACTGTATATACTACCCCCCCCATTAATTACCTAGTAGTCTTGGCTACAAGACCAACTATAGCCCTACCACAGTGATGCTTATTTTACTTAACAATGGCCCCAAGAAACAAGCATAATGAGGCTGACAATTTTATTATTGTTTATTTTATAATTGTTCCTGTGCTGGGTAGCTTTAGTGTCAACTTGACACACCTGGGTTGAGGGAGCCTCCGTTGGGGAATTGCCTCTATTGGACTGGCCTGTGGCCATGTCTGAGGGGCATCTTCTTGATGAGTGATGTGGGAGCGCCCAGCCCATTGTGGATGGTGCCACCCTTGGGCAGGTGGGCCTGTGTTGCATAAGAAAGCAGGCTGAGCAGGGGCCAGGAGAGCAAGTCAGTAAGCAGCGTTCCTCCATGGCCTGTGCTCCAGTTCCTGCTTCCAGGTTCCTGCCCTGAGTTCCTACCTTGGACTCCCTGATGAACTACGACCTGGGAGTTGTAAGCTGAATAAAACCTTTCCTCCCCAAGTTGGTACTGGTCAGAGTGTTTTGTCACAGCAATGAAGAACAAACTAGAACAGTTCCAGTGTGTTTCTAGTTATTATTGACCTCTTTTTGTGTTTAATTTATGTTACACTTTATCATATAGATATGTGTGTGTGTGTGTGTGTGTGTATGTGTGTGTGTAGGGAAAACATAAAGGTGAGAGTTCAGAATTATCCATAGTTCCAGGCATCCACTGAGATTTAGAATATATACTCTATAGATAAAAAGAGATTTCTATAATTAGATGATCAAAACCCGGATATTGTCGTTGACACAATATAATGAACTAAACAAAGGCCTTAATCAGATATCATTAGTTCATGTACACATTGTTTTTAAGATTCACAACTGCAGTAATATAGAGGGTAAAGAAAGCACCAGTGTGGAGTTACATCATTGTAATGAAACCCATGCACCACGATTTCAATAGACAGCTCATGGGTAAGCCAGTACTGCTTTATTACAATGGATGTTTCTTCTTTCTTTTGCAATGGGACGATACTTGCATCAAAACCGTAGGACAGTCATAGTTTTGAGGGCATTTGAGGGTGGAATTTGATGCTGGCCTTGAACTATTCCAGATTGACTGAGCAATGCCTCCATCTAGTGGTCAGACCAAAAATTAAGGAAAGCAGGCTATTTGAGGGCCCTTGAGTGAGTAGTTGAGTCACCTTTTAAATCTATGCCAGGAGGCTGTACTTAAACATACCTGTATTGAATGCTGCACTAGCCAGTGTTTTGCAATGAGAATAATCCCTGTCTGGTAGATTAAATACAGCTATAAATTCTTCGAAGCTCTTCCCACAAAGCAGCAAGCAATGTCCCCAGACTGGGTTCCTGGTTGATTTTGAAAGGAATACACAGGAAATACTGCTGTGTAACTTCCAAGCCTCCTCCTCAGCAGGCCTTGGAACTTCCTGTCTTCCATGTAGAAAACTGCTGCCTTGTGAACAAGCCCAGGCTAGCCTTTGACCATAACATTCAAGTCAACAAAGAGAAAGAAGTCTATGTCTCAGCTTCTCACTCTGAGACTGGAGATGTGCTGAAGCCAGCAGCAGCCTTGCACCACTGTTTCCCAATGTAGCCGTGACTGAGTCCAAGCAAGACCAGCTGAAGCCACCTCAAGTTGTAACCCCTTCTCTATTCATACTCTCAGAGCAGGAAAAATCCTTCATTCGGCTACATTCTAATCCTGTGAATAATGTCAAAGATCATCCCAGCACAGAGGTCAAGATTCTTTTTGCACCTTTCCCAAAAGAGAATTGCAGCAAACATCTGAACAAGGAAAATGAAGCTATATGGGGCAAAGAACAGGGCATCTGGCTGTGAGAGTCAAGATCTCATGCAGAGGTGAAATCATGGGAGACCCTTGTCCCCCTTCCCCAGTAGTAAAGTACTGGGCTAAGGGAGGGTGCTGGTCTTACATACTGTGGCAAATCTGTAAAGGGGGATCCTAAGCACCTCATCCTGAGACCTGAGAATGGTGGACAGTACCCTCTAGGGCCTCAACCTCAAATCCCAGCTTTTCTTTTCACTATCTATGGACTCAAGCAAGTTGTTCTTGCTCATAGCCTTTGTTTCCCCAGATGTAAAATGGGGCAGTAATTTCTCATTTACAGGATCACTGTGAGGATAAAATTATCTAATTCCTTGAGTTCCTAGGACAGTGGTTGTCAATGTGTGGTCTCTGAACTAAGAGCATTAGCACTACCAGAAGCTGGTTCAAGCTGCAACTTCAAGGCTGTATTCCAAAGTTAGCAAGTCAGAAACCCTAGGTGAACCCAGCTAGGCCTGAGTTTGAACAGCTCTCCAGGGCTTCTGATACTGGCTGCAGATGAGAACCAATGATCTAAGGAGAACACAAAAGACCTTCAATAAATAGTATCTGCAATTATTATTTTTACAGATTCAAGAATAAATTTGGAAATTAAAATTTTTCACACCTCACCAAATGGCTAAAGTCATTAGTATGAGCTGGAATTTGATGATACCCAAGGCTTTATATTTTGGCACCAGTGGTGAGTCTTTGGGGATATACCTATCCACTCCACAGATGCCTGAGATTGGTCCCACTGACCAGATAACCTCATGCTACCCAGGCTCCAGCTGACCCCAGCCTGCTTGGAGTTGTCAATAATTCTACTTGCTCAAGATGAGATGGACCCCCTGAGCAATTTGGAAATCTCTCAAGTGGACTGAGGAGAAAAGAGACAAAGAGGTTTTCTAGAGAAAGATAGTAAGAAAGGAAGAGATAAATATTCAACCTGTGTTAGTTACTTTTCTGTTGCTGTGATAAAACACCATGACCAAGGCAAATTATAGAAGGAAGTTTATGTGGGCTTATGGTTCCAGATTCCAGAGAAATTAGAGTCCATAGTGGTAGGGGAGGCATGGCAGCAGAGGTGACCTTAGCAAAAAGCTGAGTGATCATATTTTCAAGCAGGCACAGGAAGCAGAGAGACAGGAAATCCCTCAAGACTTAAGAACTCTCAAAGCCTACCTCTACCAAGGCTGCATCTCCTAAGATCTCCCCAAATAGCACCATCAATGGAAGACAAAATATTCAAATACTTGGAGCCTATGGGGAACATTCTCATTCAAGCCACCACACAGCCTTAATCAGGTGAAAGTAAAATTCTGAATAGAAAAAAAGGAACTGTCTACTGAAAAATTTTTGAGATAAGAAAGTTGAAAAAAGAAGAAGCAACAAATAAGAACAAGTAGCCAAGGAGATTCCTGGTGTCCAAAGAAAGCACAGAAAGGTGATAGGACGGCTTCAGAGAAGCAGGAGAAAGCCAGAGGTGAGCATGTAAAGGGGTGGGTCAGTTCTACAGAATTAAAGCCTGCCTCTTTCCTGAGGATGGGGGTGTCGCCTTCCCCAAGGAATATCCTGGTACTGATGATCTGCAGCCTCTCAGGAGATGATTCCATGGAAGCCAGGAGCACATGGGCTCAGGTGGCTTAGCTGCCACTAGATGGGGGTGTTTTGTTAAATTGGATGGGAGGCACTTTTTGTCCTTTAGTCTTGCCTGGAGACACAACTGAAAAGCAGAGGGTTCCTGCCCCAGCAACTGGTTGCAACACTGGCGTCACCAACGGGTGTGAGTGTGTTAAAAAGGATGCTGCCACCATCAGAGAGGAAATGGTGGTGCTCCTGAGGAGCAGAAATAACTTCCTGCTCTTTGGTTCAAAATAAGCCTTCGTGTGTCCTTGTCATCAGCCTCTATGGTCCACACATGGGACACTTGGTTTCACAAGAAAAACAAAGGACCAACACGGCCTCATCACCCTCACTGGAAACATAACTGAGTCTCCATCTTAGTGGATCTTTCTTTTGTTTTCTTGGTATAAGTGCATATATCTTCCAATTTCTTCCTCGACAGCTCCATGTGTAGCTCAACTTACTTCAAGTGAAATTGTCTGGTTTGTTTTGTTTAATTCTAAAGCATGGTCCACAAACTTCAGCAGGCTTCAGAACCACCTGGAGGGTTTGTGCAAACACATTACTCCTAGTACCTACCCCTGAGTCCTTCCTATTCAGCTGATCTGGTCTGAGGATATGCATTCCTGTCAGCTTCCAAGCTGGTGCTGCTGGTGATCTGTGACCACATTTTGAGAACACATGTTATAAGGCATTGACTTTCCTCCAAGTTCTTTTACTTCCTATGCCAAATAACTTTTATTGTCTTATCCCATTGGTTGCCAGTAATATTTCCCAGGCGCCAGCTGGCTAGGGATGAAACGATAACCTCTCAGTGCCCTCCCTTGGAGATTCTGAGGATCTAGAATGCTATTCTTAAGACCCCCCAGGTGAAGCACCTCATAGCAACACACCACACTGACTCCTTGTAAGCCTACTGCATATCAGGTACTAAACTTGACAGTGATTGACAGGTACTGTTTAATTTAAATTAAATTAAAACTTATAATTCCCATTGTACTTCCTCTTCCTGAAGAGGCATTTGAGGCTCCTAGGGATGAAGTTAATTTCCCAACCTTATCTAACAAGCAGTGGAAGAGCCAGAGTTCAAACAGAGGAAAGTGACTGCCCCTCTCCTGTGTGCTCAGTCACTCTGATCTGCCTCATACTAATGAAAAAGGACCTGAAACCCTGCTTAGAAACACCAACAAATCCCCTAAGCAAAAGGAAGCTGTTATTTTTCCACAGGGAACACCTAACAAAAGTAAAACAAGACAATGCAAATGCTAAATGTGACATAAACTGAGAAGAGGCCAAGCTTTGGAGTAAAGCTGCCTTGAGTCTAAAACTTAAATCCACGAGTACTCTAGCTCTTCTCTACCCTTTGAAAACACTCAACTGCCCTGCCCTTTGGTTTAATGACCTACAAAATAGAGTCATTTATTCCAATGGAGCCCAAGAACATTAAATGAGATCATGCATAAGATGTGTGAAAGCTCCTATTGAACTAACAAGTATTCTAAACTTTTTCATTTTTTATAAATTCACCATTTATCATAAGCTCTTAAAGATTATTTGGAAAAGCCACTTTATCCTAGCTCCCAAAACAGGGTTGTGGCTAAGCCACAAGGTTCCCAGAAGCCTCTTGGGCTAGAGCTACACTGGGAGTGACGGCTGGTGTCATAGCAAGGAAGTAGGAGCAGCGAGCAGCTAGAGCAGCTCGTGCAAATGACCCCGTGATGGCCCAAGGCCTGCTCCTTGCGGACACATGTTCCCAGATCCAAGCTCTCCACAAAACAGATGTCACAGTGGAAGTCGGAGGTGAAGAACAAGCCGAAGTGGGCCTCGCCTGTTTCCAGCACTGGCCTCTACTCAAAAACCAAAGGAGTGTGCTTTATGCAAATGCAGCTTTGGCATTTGTTTGTTTGTGTGAATATTACCAGTGCCTCCCTGCTGCTACCCAAGTGCTTTTGAAAACACTAAGACCACCATTAAAATTGACCCACTTGGGCTGAGTACTTGCATGAAGCCTGGATTTCATCTGCATAAAACTGCATAAACATAGTGTGGTGACACACTAGGACCGTCAGAAGTTTAAGGTTATCCTCTTCTTGGCTAAATATGGCCAGCCTGGGCTAGAGACCTTGTCTCAAAATATAATAGAGGCTGTGGAGATTATTCTGTTGGTAAAGTGCTTGCCTTGCAAGCATAAGGAGTTTGATTCCTAGAGCCCATGTTAAAAAAAAGAAAAGATGAGCCAGGTATGGTGGCGCACGCCTGTAGTCCCAGCACTTTGGAGGCAGAGGCAGGTGGATCTCTGTGAGTTCAAGGCCAGCCTGGTCTACATAGTGAGTTCCAGGACAGCTGGGGCTTACAGGGAGACCCTGCTTCAAAAAGAAAAAAAAAATAGTAATAATAAAAAAAGAAAAGAAAGAATAAAAACTGGGTGTGGTGTGCATACTTGTGATCCCAGTGCTGGGGAGGTGAAGACGGGATCCCTGGGGCTCACTGGCCAGGTTAGCCCAATCCAAGAGCTCCTGACCAATGAGAGTCCCTGTTTTGAAAATTCAAGGTGCACATCACCTGAAGAACCACACCCAAGGTTGTGTTCTGATTTACATTCACACACACACACACACACACACGTGCACACACACATGCATGGACACACATGAACACACATGTGAACACACACACATAAATAAGCAAACCTAGACACACACACACACACAATAACAACAATAATACTAATAGAATAGAATTACTGAGCCACCTGTAGATAAACAGTTCACTAGCTCTAGTGTTAGCTCTTTTTTCTTGAATAAATCTTTTGTAAACTAAAGAAACGATTCCGAGAAAATAACATTTCTATATGAGGAACTTTGTGGGTGAATTAAAAAATACTGAGTGTAGCTGGATTTCTTGCCTTTAACAGCAGCTCCAGGAAAAAAACAAAAACTGAGGGCGCAGAGGTGGAGGTGAGGGAGAGGATGAATCCTGGGTGACTCATAAGTCTCTGGTTTTCTGGTCATCAGTGGAGTCATAACGAACAAAGAGGTCACAAGAAAGAAACAAGTTCTGATGAAGACGCATGAAAATTCTGACAACAAGAGACAAATATAGGATGGGCAGCAGGCCTCAGGATCTGCCTGTGAAGCTCAGGGAAGGATACGGAGCCGGAGGCCTGTATGTCTTACTGTTGGCATTATCTCTGTAGATAGTCTCTTCTCTTAGCCTGTCCACACAAAGGTATCTTGAATCCCAGGACTTTACATTATTCATAGGAGCTTCTGCCCTGGGAAGAAATGGAAGCAATCCCAGATGCAAAATGGTACAGAAGTCAAGGATAAGAATGTGCTGATGGGGACAGGAGATGACTGGAAATGCAGGGACCAGCAGTGTTGGGAGGTGCTATGGGGAGCTCAACCTAACAGAAGTAGGCCCAGTTACTGTCATGATTGGACAGGCAGATACAGAACTCCAGGTGAATTCCTCAGAATCAAAAAGAAAAGTCAAATGCAGATAGTAAGGTAGGGAAGGAGCTGAACCTCTGATAATAAGAGCCATGGGACCCCAGACAGAAGCACACAACAGTGGGGATCTCTGGCAACATTCATCTCAAGCTGCATTCAGCCGGCTTCTGGAACCTTTCTGAGTTCACAAGAGCTAATGTGGCTATTCTTGTACCTGAGCAATGCTCCTTCCAGTGAATCTATTTACATGTTTTCACAAAAATAAAGATGCTTTATTTATGGCCATCCTCCTGAGCAAGGTGCTGAGTGACGTAAGAAAGAGCCAAGTCAGGGCTGGTGACATGGCTCAGTAATTAAGAGCACTTGCTTAGCCCTAGCTTGGTTCCCAGCACCCACATCTGCCTGTAACTCCAGCTCCAGGGGATCTGACGCCCTTTTATGACCTCCATGGGCACCTACGTCCACATGCACGTATTCACACATAGACACACATATATGCAATTAAAAACAAAATTTTAAATTATTTGTAAAAATAGGACCAAGTCACCCTAGCCTAGGAAAGAATCTTTTCTCCATTGCCAGTGAATCTCAAAGAGTATAAACTTACTCTCCCGCCCAAGCCAAGGCCTGGTGACAGAGGCAGATGTAGAGGGGATGGAAGAGAAATTCTCTGGCCGATCTGTAACTCTGAGGAAGGCAGCTCTCCACCCTGGGCTCTCAGTAGCTTCCCTGTTCTTCCCTTGCCAGCTGAACCTTGGTCAGTATTCTCTTCCCAGATTTCACCTCACCCATGAGACCAAGCCTGTACTAATTCAGAGACTTGGTTCTACCCAACAAATCAGGGCTTGACTAAATATGTAAACATCCCATCTCAGAAAAAGAAATAGTTTTCACTCCACCACACAAATCTAATGACCAAAGCATCCTCCTCTTCCAAGGCCAACATTTCTCTACCCTAATTCACAGCCAAGGCCACCAAACGCACACCCAAGCAACAGATTTTTAACAATCTAAACAGGCATCTTGCCAGAACTCTGGAGTGAACCACAGACTAGACTTCCTTCCTTGGCCCTGGCCTTGCCCATGAACCTGTTTCAGCTCAACAGTTGGCCCGGAAATGCCAAGCTACCTCAGCGTCCAAGTTCCCAGACAAGTCTGCATTGCTGAGGATCAAGGGAGCCTGGATGGGTCTGAGCACTGGAAAGGCAGGGAGAGGGAGACAGCACAGATGGGCTGGATATTCCTAGCAAGGCAGGAGATTCGCCGGGTAGGAGAGCTGGATGCAGCTTTCTGTTTGTGGGATGTATCAAACGTACAAGCGCACAGGGAATCTCAACCAGTGCAGCTATAACAGTCAATATTCAGGCCAGGGTTTGATCTATATGATCTTAGTCGTGTTCACAGTTCAGTCCTACAGGAGGGATTACTAAACCCCATTTCCAGATCAAAGTTGTTCAAAGTCACACTACCAGAAAGTCACTCACTGGGATGCGGGACAGGATATTCAAACCAATGCCAGTGCCCCGCTCCTTTCCCACACCACATCAGATCTCAAGATGAGTTCTACCTAGAAGGTGTTAGGAAACTGGCTCCCAACTTCTAAAGTCTAAACTTTCTTTCTTCTGCCCACAGGTAAGCATTTTTCTGTAATGTAAAGAGATCCAGAGCTCAACAAAACAATCCTATTCTGAGAAGCACTCATGGGTGAATGTAAGCATCCTAAGGACAGGGAATGTCTGGTTTTCTCACCACTGTGTCTAGGACAGTGCCAGATATGGATGACACACAGCGAGTGCTCAACAGAGGCCTGTGAAATAAATCTGTCTCGGATTGCAGATTATAAAATTCTCATGGTTTCTTGCTCAAACCCATCCCTAAAAGCAAAACAAGATTGCAATAACCCTCAGCTCTACAAAAGTAGTGATATATATATAGCTTTACTTGGATGTGTGTGGTCCTCAGGCGACCAGGCTCTCTTCAACAGTCAGGCAAAGGGCATTCTTCATCTCCATGGGGTATGGTCTAGATCTACTATGACCCTCCTTTAGTAGAAATATGAGGGAAGTTTTGCACAGGATCCATGCTAAAATTTCAATTTTTCTGGCCTATAGGATAAAATGAGCTCACTTAGCGGATTTTCAGAAGTAGACTACAACACGGAGGTCAACACACATGTAAATCCAGTTTGTTTTAATGAAAGTAAGGAAATGCCTAAGCTGGAGGAATCATTCAAAGGACACTTGCAGTTCAAAGATCACTCAAACTATTTGTGAAAGTAAATGACTTGAAAGTAACAAATGGGTCTGAGCTCCAGGAGCCAATTCTGTATTCTTTTCTTGGATGTGGCTGCAATTTTAGAGTTCTTTTTCCTTAATCCAGACCCTCCTCCACGCCTTTCTTTAAAAATAATTACATGTATTTATTTTGTGAGCAGTGTGTGTGTGTGTGTGTGTGTGTGTGTGTGTGTATTTGTGGGCATGCACATACACATGTGTCCAAGAACACAAATGAGAACCTCTGATCATACGCTACCCTATGACACTGTAAAATTGAAATCAATCAGGAAGATACTCTAAATCAGCATGTTTCTGTCATGACGAAAAATTCAAGACAAAATTACATCCGTCCATGAACTAGGAACGTCATTTCCTCATTCAAAGGAAAGAAGAGACAGCTTTTATTTCTACAAGAAAAAAATAAAGGAAGGACTGCATCTGATGAATGTGATTGAACACACAATCCCAGGTGTACTGGAAAGATATGAAAAGGTTAGTTATGAATAAACATGATACCCACACATGGCTAGCTCTAGTCATGTGTCATGCTCTGTTGAAAAAGTTCCAGGGACACAATATGCTTATTACTTTGCTTCAGCAGCAATCATCTTTAAAGTGAGGGACAAAGTAGCTGAGTGAGCAGTTCCAGGGCATTCTGCAAAGTCACCACAAGATGTGACATGCAACTGAACCATGCTGAGTCATTTATGTGTAGGAAGTAAGTGAAATAAGCAAAGCCAATCTTTCTGGAGTTAAAGGGAAACAATAGAAACAATACCCAGGCTGATTCCCCTGATTGTCACAACCTTAAACACGATGCAGAATACCAAAAAGCTAGTCCTGCAAAGATAATTCTATTCATAGAAACCACAAATCACCATGTTTGTCTCCTCTGTGTGTCCAGAGGTCATTTCTCCTGCGGCAGTGTCCTCCAAAAATCACCCACTGGTTTAGGTGTGGGGATGCCTCATACACTTGGCTCTGCCCTCTGTGCCTCTCTTATAGTCCTGTTCAACCCTACACATTCATGCCAGCAATGACAAGGAGGGGGACTACTTATCCTCCCTAAGAACAATGTCCGGGATAGAGACAGGGAACAGACAAAGCTGAGACACTGTGAACCAGCTCTGGAGCAGGAAGTATGGAAAAAGGTCCCAAGAACAGCTTCAAGTAAAAACCATTCTCTGTGGCTGTCTATAGCTACAGACATCACTTCAGAGCCTTACGAGCTTCTCCTCGGTGTATCTGCAAGGGAGTGATGGTATTAGGACAGAGACAAGAAAGGGAGAGCCCAAGGAATCTGGACAGAACTAGGCTGTCCAACTGGGATCTGATTATCTACAAGACTGATTTTATGAAGAAAAAATTGACAAGAGAAAAAGGAGCCTGCTGAATGGACCTGGTAATATTGGTAACTGAGGCTCACTGTTACTGACGCTAAGCCCCACCCTGCTCTCTGGAGGGTTCTCTGGGTTCCCTGGGGTCTGGTCTAGGCACTGGATGATTCCAGGGATCATCTCTATCAACGGTTTCCAGTGAGGTCCTCTGTGACTTCCTCAGAGACAGAGCTCTCATCTTACTCTGTCTTAATCTTCTTAGGTCAAGGAAAAGAATCTGCTGTTCTTCAGAATTTCTGCCCTTCAGACAACCTGCAAAGACAGACTTCAAATGGCAGCAACTCCATGCAACCCGGAAAGCGCTTGTGGTTTGAATGTGAAATGTCTGCCATAGGTTGATGTGTTTGAACAAGTGGTCCCCAGCTTGTGGCACTGTTTTATAAGGTTGTGGAACCTTTAGGTGGTGGGGCCTTGCTGGAGGAAGTGAGTCACGAGGGCAGGCCTTGAGTTTCATTATCCCTGTCTTAATCTTCTTAGGTCAAGGAAAAGAATCTGCTGTTCTTCAGAATTTCTGCCCTTCAGACAACCTGCAAAGACAGACTTCAAATGGCAGCAACTCCATGCAACCCGGAAAGCGCTTGTGGTTTGAATGTGAAATGTCTGCCATAGGTTGATGTGTTTGAACAAGTGGTCCCCAGCTTGCGGCACTGTTTTATAAGGTTGTGGAACCTTTAGGTGGTGGGGCCTTGCTGGAAGAAGTGAGTCACGAGGGCAGGCCTTGAGTTTCATTAGCTCAACCCCATTTCCTGTCTGTTTTCTGCTTCCTGACTGTTGGTACAATGTCTCAGCTACCTCCCCCATCTGCTGTCATGCCTTCCCTGCCACAGACTGAATCTCCTTAAACTGTGAGCCAAAGTAAATCTTTCCTCAGGTCAGTTGCTTTTGTTCAGGTATTTTGTTATAGCCATGAGAAATGTAATTAATGCAAGCTATGGCCCTCAGAATGTAAAACCTGGAATTGAGAAAGGAAAGGAAATATGCATGCATTTAAGAAAAAGGTAGGCAAGAAAAACGAGTAAACAAGAAATAGCTGTAGGAAGGTCTGACAGAGCAAGACGGATGCTCAGGTGAGATTCTGGCACCAAGTGCAAAAGCTGAGAATTCTCAAGAGCCAGATTAATAGCTTCAATGTTACAGCAAGAATGAGGTGCGTGTGTGTGTGTGTGTGTGTGTGTGTGTGTGTGTGTGTATGTATGTATGTATGTATGTATGTAGAGTCCAGAGCTTTGTGTGGGGTATCTTCCTCAGTTTCTACTCCTTATTTTTTTCATAATAAGGTGATGAGAGATGCAGAAAATGACAGCCTTGTAACTAAGGCATGTTGACTTATGAATTCAGCTAGAAAGGATGGTTTCCTGCATTTTTAAAGAAAGATATGGCAGAGGGAATCTGTGACTAGGGTACAAGTGTGAGGTAATGTGGACTAATGTCACTGTTCTAATAGGAATTCTAAATACCATTGCAGCTTCTCCCCTTACTTCCTGTTTCTTGATTCCCAAGGAGCAACTGCCCATTGTCATTACTTCATCCACTCAAGAAAAGGAGCCAAGCATAGAAAATGGCAGGGCCTTTGCTTTCTTGTGTTTTGTTTGAATGTGAAATCTGGCCTCAGTGAGCACAAGAGGGAAGAATCCTAGTTACCTCCAGACATTGATACCAACCAATGGCTTATTTCTGAGAACTGGCCTCTGGCAGAGTTAACTATGAGATGACCTTTCACACAAAGAGAGCGAGGCAGGAGTTAGCTCCCATAGGCAGTAGGTCAAGGGCTCATGGTAAACTACATGAGCTGGTTATGTGACTGGGAACAAAGAGACTATGGGCTTAATAGACAGTTAGCAAACCCAGGCAAGGTCCATGTCTGGCAAACCAAGCCAAAGTCAAAAAAGAATGAACAGGTAACCATGACACATGACCACTCCTCTGACTGGCCAGAGTGTATAATCATCTCCCCAGTTGGTCCAAGGGAATATATAAAGAGTGTGTGGGCCCCATTTGGTTTAATCCATTATAGGTCCAGAAAATAATCAATCTCAATAAAAATCACCCCAGTTTTTCTCTAGTATCTGCCATATATCCCATGAAAAGCACCTAGAATGCAATTCAAGAGAACCTTTCTTCTCTCGGGACACCCCCCCCAGGACCCTTCCCACTCCTGGGAGTTGCCTCACCCTTTCAGCCTGCTGTCCCTCACACACTTTCCCGCTGTGTTGCTGTTTCATTGGGAAGATGGGAAGTGATCAGGTCTGGGGCTCAGAACCCCATGTCCTCGCTCAGAAATCTAAGAGAGAAGCAGAGGACCCCATCCCATGTGATGAGCTTTAAAAAGCATGAGAAGTGGGCATTTCAGTCATTCTACAGATGAAGCTTCTAGCAGCTTAAAGACTGTCCAAAGCCACAGAGGTCAACAGCAGAGTTTAAGCCAAAAACAATCCAGGGCTTTCTCAGGCTATAGGAAGAATCCTCTGGGCCTAGGTTGTGCATATTCTGTTGGAGGACCTGGAAAGAGGTGGTGGCTCTCAATTTCAACAGGCACAGGAGGAAGAGGAGGAGGACTCTCAGCCAGGATGAAGGGTATTGAAATTGGTAGACGCCAATTTCATGTTGTTAACTCTTTTAAAATTCTTTTTATTTTATGTGTGTGACTGTATTGCCTGCATAAATGTAAGTATACCTATGTCATGCAATGCCTACTGCCCATAAGTCCAGTTTCAAGAGATCTGACACCCCCTTCTGGCCTCCATGGACACTTGCACTCACATGCACATACAGACAAGCAGGCACACAGATATACACATAATTTTTTAAAAATTACTATTTTTATAGAGGGGATAACATCTATGTTCCCCAGAGAGAGGAGGTCAGAAGAGTACCTGTCAGTACCCACAACATTTTATAGGCACAGTCCCTTGGTCCTGTCCAGGACATAGGGATAATGATCCTAAAGTAAGTGAAAATGGCTAGGAATCAACCCTTGGCACCCCTAGCCTAAGAGATCCCACCTGGCTTTTATGCCACCATTCCACCTGGCAGTGGCTGACCACTGGGATTGGATGCTGTGATATCAGCATCTACTCTCATGGGGCTCATGACCTCAGAGAAAGACAGACATTGATCAGGCTACAGGTAAATGTGAAGCAGTTCATCAATAAATCCTTCCACAGACTGGGTAAACAGCAGCGCGTGAACCTCAGTGGGGGCTCAGAAGCCATTAGGATTTGAAGGAAGTTTAGGAGTTTACCGGGTACAAAGGAGAGGCAGGACTGGCAGAAAAGGAAGGCCCACCACCAGACCCAGCAGGAGGGATTTTTGAGAGTAACCAGGATTGCTTTGTGGATAACTGCCTGGCAGTTACCAAAAAAGCATTTGTGATTCTGTCACCAACCTCTTCTCTGTAGTCAAGATACATTTTCCTGATTTTCTTCAACATTTAACAAAATGTATTGGGCAGGCAGACAGAAAGAATCTGCCCCAAGTCACACAGGGACTTGGTCCAGCTGGTTCATGGCTGGCCACATCAACAGAGTGACACTCAGGTCAGCAGGAGGCAGGAAGATATTCCGGGATAGTACCCTTATCCCTCCTGTCAGTCCTGACACTTGGTGACTCAGCAGGGGTCCTTCAGTATCACCTGTCTCACATGTAAATTGAAATGGTGACATCTGTCTGCCCACTTTATGGTTCAGCCAAACATGTGACCCTGACAGGTTTAGAGCAGTCCATAAATGAACGGCATTATCCTCCCACAACCATAGACATAATTAAATAGAGGAAAGAAAGAAAATTCACCTTGACACTGAGGTATAAAACTGAGCATGCTCAGAAGTCCCCTGAAGTCTACCATATACCCAGCCTAATCTGAGACACTGTCCCTATCCAGAAAATTAACTGCACCCAAAGAGAGGCCTGATTTTTACCCTCCTTTAGCTCTGAAAAGTGATCTCTAAGCTCTTGGACTATTGCACCTTTAGACAAGCAGGTAATCTAACTGTGGTTTCTGAGAGGGCCCTGGACCACAAAGTATCTGTGAACCTGGGAGGGGCGGAGAGTAAGATCAGCCTCGGGAACATCAATCATGTAAGCCAGTCCCAATAAAAATTCCCCAAGGCTCAGGTGAGCTTCCTTCATGGTAACAGTCCATATTATGGGATTCACACATTGTTGCCAGATATTAACACTTCTGCACTATTCCACTGAGAAAGGTCAACTGAAGGCTCAACATGGAGCTCACCTGGACTCCAATGCAACATTTCTTCCTTTGCCTCATTTGAAGCTGTTCCCTTTCACATAACTGTGAGAACAGCCACCTGTAAGTTCAGCAAATCTTTCTAACAAATTATACAACTGAGTGTGGTCTTGTGAACCTCTATTTGCAGTCAATGTCAGAGAGTGATATTAGGGACCCCTGACTTTGTAGTCCCTCCTCAACATCAATTAATCCTCATATAAACCCAAGGAAGCAATGTCATTCCCAGCTCACAGATGAGGATGCTGTGTGGCTAAGAGAGGCTATCACTTGGCCATAAGTTCATATTCAGCAGGTGGAGGAAAGGGGCTTAGTTACCAGGCTGCAGCATTAGTGACACTCTCCCCAGGCACTCAGTGGTCCTGCCTCCATCCACTTGACACATCTCAAACTGCCCCTAGAATGGGAGAAAGTGAGTAAAGGACCTCTCTCCAAGTTGATCAAGTCAGGAGAGGATAGGGGAGATCTTAAAAAGTGCTTTAGTGCAGAAAATCTACAATGTGGGTAGCATCAGAACCTATCTCCAACTCTGAAACAGACAACCTAAGACAGAGACACCCACAGCAGATCTGAAACCCAAACCCTAGCCCTTTCGTGGTGAGAGCAAAAGCAGCCACTGAGAGCAGGATGCTGGATAGGAGTGATGCAATGCCTCCTGGGACAGGACATTCCACCAAGAGGCCCCTAGAGGGGTATGCCAAGGGAACAGGGGAAAGAGAGCCCAGAGAGGGAGCCTATGCAGGGGGCAGATAGGGCAGCCAACACACATCTGTCCTGAGACAGGGCGGGTGTCTGTCTGCCCAGCAGCACCGCCTGCCAGGACGAAGGGGGGTCAGGAAGGGGGTTGCAAATGCAGCAGATTCCACCCCAGCACAGGGACCAAGCTGTGGCTGTCAGTCCTGCCTCCCTTCTCCGGGAACCTGGTGTGGCCAATGCCCTCAGCCTCCTACACACACGCCACCCCAGCACTGTGCCATTAAATTAGTTTTACAAGAGTAGAGGATTTAACACTGTCTCCACCCCTGCAGCCAGCTCTGTGGACTGTGCTTCCCCCACTCCAGGACAAAGTCAAGCAAGCTAACATGCTTAAAATCCAGGTTTATGTGATTTGCTTGTATTTTTTTTTAACCAAGTCTACTTTATGCAACTGCCTTTTTATTTTATCTTATATATGTATAAAAGAGTAAAAGAAAAAGGCAATCAGTCAGATTACCTTATTGTTGTTTAGAGTTCATGGAACCTAAACAATGTCTATTTACAAAGGGCATTCGGCAAATGGCTTTTTAAACTAGCACATGATAATAAGGTACAGGGTGCTATTTCTATGTGTATTACTTCAAACATTTATCATTTCTTCATGTTGAGAAAATTCAAAATCTTTTGGTTATCTTGAAATACACAGTAAATTCTTGAATGGAGTCACCGTACGGCACTTCGGAATACCATGTATACCTCCTGTCTAACTGTATTTTGGGTATCTGTTATCCATTCTCCCTCTGTCTCTTTCCTCCCTGCTCTACCTCTCCTCTGGTGGCCACAATTCTCCTCTCCGGCTCTATGAGCTCAGCTTTGTAGCTCCTGCCTACAGGTGACATCATGCCGACGCTGTCTTCCTGAGCCTGACTAATTTCACTTAGTACACCATCCTTCAGGCTCATCTATTTTGTCAAACATGACAGGACTTCATTCTTTTTTATGACTGTCTGTATATCTATGCCACAGCTCTTTGTTAATCCACTGGTGGACACCTGGAAGGAGTGGGTTTGTTTTGGTTTTGGTCTTTTTGAAACAGGGCCTCTCTGTAGCCCCAGCTGGCCTGGAACTCACTATGTAGACCAAGCTGGTCTCGAACTTACAGAGATCCACCTGTCTGCTGGGACTAAAGGTGTGTGCCACCACACCTGGCTAGGAGTGATATTTTTTTAAAAGAAAATGGTTTGGTTTATTTATTTATTTTATTAATTTATTTATTGTGTCTGAGTGCTTTGCCTGCATGTGGATAAGTGCACCTGTGTCATGCAATGACCATGGAAGCCAGAAGAGAGCATAAGATCTGCTAAAACTGGAGTTACAGATGGTTGTTGGCTACCATGTGGGTGTTGGGAACCAAACCCAGAATTTCAGCAAGAGCAGTCAGTGCTCTTAGTCATTGAGCCATCTCTCCAGCTCCAAAGAGAATGGTTTTTAACAAACAAATAACTGAGAAATGTGTTTGGAGACAGAGTTTTCCTATGCAGCACTGACTGGCCTGGAACTTGCTATACAGATCAGACTGACCTCAAACTCACCAGAGATCTGCCTGCCTCTGCCTCCCAAGTGTTGAGATTAAAGGTGTCCACCACCATGCCTGCCCAACATAATATTTTTAATAAGGATAATGTGACTTAATCTTGGACTTCAAAAACATCCTTTGGGGAATAAGCTCTGCAAATAAGTATTTTGAATCTACAGGTACCTGCAAGGGTCTATGGCTGGGTTTCAGGATATTCACAAAAACAGTGGAATTGAAATTATGACATCATGTAGGTATGAACTCCAGGGGAATTTGGGGGTGGAAATCTAAAGCTTTCATCGGCTTCTATAAACAAGGATTTCTGACCCCAACATATTAGAGCCCCTGGCCCCGTGGGATCTGGTGCATTCGTGGCTGCACTGAGTCTGAAGACATCTGTGAATCACACAGGGTCAGGATGGTTATCCTGCTGGGCAGATGGGAAAGGGCAGGGACTGAGTTCACAGACTGCATTTGCCTCTTTATTAACAGCTCGATGACAGCATTTACCACAGACCACATGTGTTTCTTTAATCACAGAATTTAAACTTGAGGACAGACCAGGTCTCATGTTGGAAACACCCCCACACATGCTAGGCACACTATCAGGGGTCTGAGAGATCAAGTTGTAGGAAGGATGCTGCAGAGGTTGCTGGATACCGTCAGGAAACCTGGTGTGCTTAGGTAGGTGCTTACCAAATGCTTCTCAGTGATAATAATGATCCTGTCTGCTTTGCCTGCTAGTCTCACTCCTCAGATGATTCACATGCAGCAAAAATATCTGCTTTGGCTACAAAGAAAGAATGTACCCTCTGTAAGCCTCGAAGTGCCAGACTGCTGGCCGGACAACAATGTGACCGAGCACACCCATGGCTGCAGGGACATTGCTGGGCAATTTCATGTGGCTACTCTGGAGAAACCAAAGATTCGGAGAAGGACCCAAGGCAACTTGAATCTCTGTCCCTTTCTCTCCACTCACAGCTCTATAGGCATTCAGTGTATCAGTGATCCCACCTCAGACTGCACCTTCCAGATCCCTCCTTCACCCAGGAGGAAGCAATTTCACTGTGAGGCCTGTCTACTTCTACAGCTCAGCAGCTCTGGGCAGTTTCAACCTGTACAATCCACAGCCTGTTGGAGCAAGTCTTTCCATGTTAAGGTGTGGCAATTTCTGAAACATCACTAATTTGAAGCCTTGGCCTCAGCTTTTGACTGCTGACCCAGAGACAAGTGTATTCTTCACGAACACCAGCAAATGGGACTTGGTCTGTTTTCCCCATGTTGTTGATAAAGGAGGGGAAAGAAGTCAGTAGATCTGGCTTCAGCTCTCATTGTGTAACTTTGGTTTAGAAATGTAACCTTGACCCTCCTTTCTGCAATTGTTTGTTTGTGTCTTTGTTGTTGTTGTTTTTCCTACTGACAATGTCATACATGTATATAATGAATTTTGGCCATTGGTCATCCCCCCCCATTCTCCTCCCTCTTCCACTGAAACCTGTCTCCCTCCTACCTTCATGCTGTGTGTGCGCATGCATGCTACTGTGTTTAATCAGGCTTGCTGCTTGCATGAGCATGGGTAGAGCGTTATTTACTGGAGCATGGGCAACTTACCAGTGGCTAAACCACTGAAGAAAAGGACTCCCCATCTTCCCCTAGCAACCATGAATAGACCCAATAGACCCTCACTCAGGAGAGGGTCATGATGAAATGTTGACAAGCTCCAGAGTTGTCTTAATACAGTTGAGCCTGTGAAGTGTCTAGCACATACCTAGTGGGTGCAAATTAATGGTAACTAGTATTCATTAGACCCAGGAAAACAGAGACGCCTATAGTCAAAGTAAAGCTCAGTCCCAGAGTTGCTATAGACCCTAAGAGCAGAGATGCATACAACTCTGCTTTCTCTGTCCATTGCCTCCAGAAAGAGCCCTGCTTTTGCACAATAAGGTAACAAACTCAATAAGAAGACAAATAATCTAAAACATAGATTTAAACAGACATGTCTGCAAAGAAGATACGCAAATGACCAGAAGAAAATATGCAAATGACCAGAAGGCACATTGACAGATGCTCATCATCATGAGTAATTAAGGAAATGCAAATCAAAACTATGATGAAACTTTTCTTCAGACCTACTAGAATGGCTAATGCTACAGTGTGACAAGAATGGGGAGAAATTGGAACCTTTCTTCATTGCCAATAGGATTGTAAGATGGCACAGCCACTTTCAAAAGCAATTTGACAATTCTTCAAAATGTTAGATGTAGAGTTACTATTTGACCCAGCAATTCCACTTCTGAATATATACCCAAGAGAACAGTAAACATATGTCCACATAAGAACTTGTACATGAGGGGCTAGAGAGATGGCTTGGTAGTTAAGAACACTGGATGTTCTTGCAGAAGACCCAGGTTCGAATCCCAGCACCCATGTGGCAGCTAACAACTGTCCATAACTCCAGTTCCAGGGGATCTGACAGCCTCTTCTGACCTCCGTGGGCACTGCACCACACGGGTGGCACTTACATACATGCAGGCAATACACACATACACATAAAATAAAAATAACAAAGAAATTTTAAAAAAAGACATGTACCTGAATGTCCATGGCAGCAAAATTCATAAGAGCCCCAAACTGGGAATAATCCAAATGTCTTATATAGCCTGTCTACATGATGGAATATTACTCAGCTGTAAAGAAATGAGAAGCCACAAAAGGCCACATTGCATTATTCCATTTATATGAACTATCTAGACCAGGTAAATCCATAGAAACATATACCAGGGAATGAGGGACAGGGGAGAGGAAGGGGATGGAGGTTGACTGCTCATGAGTATATGGTTTTCTTTTAGTGCATGAAGATATTCTAGAATTACTTGATGATGCATGTACAATGCTATGAATTTATAAAAACTACTGACTTATAGCATTTTATTTGTGTGTCTGGGGGTATATGGAGCATGCACATGAATGTGTGAGTTCATACGGCTATGTGCATGCATGTGGAGGCCGCAGGAGTATATCGGATGTCTTCCTCTATCGTTCTTCACCTTACTACCTTGAGACGAGGTCTCTCACTGAACTGGAAGCTTGCCATTTGGGCTACACAGGCTGGCCAGCGAGCAACCAGAATCTGCCCATCATTGCCCCTCAGTGCTGGGATTACTGGTATGAACAGTCATATATCCAGCCTTTTATGTGAGCACTGAAATTTGAACTCAGGTCCTCATGCTTGCACAGAGAGCACTCTTACCTGCTAAGCCATTTCCCATATAATTTTAAAAGGTAAATGGTACATGACACGTACCCAAATAAGGCTGTTAGAAACAAAATGGTACTCATTCCCTACTCACCAGGTTGCTGTGAGCTGATTTGGTCACAGCCCCTAGAGTGTGCCTGGCCCTAGAGCTCCTCTGTCAATAGCCAGAGCTATCATTAATGTTATTAGACTGCACTTCACAGTTACTTGGGTAGAAATGGAAAGATACAAACAAGTTAATAACCGAGTAATTCAGGGGTGGGCTCTGAGATTGGAGGTAGTGAGAAACTGACATTAGCTTTATATGTAATGCTAAAACATGTATTCATATATGACTTATATCGTTAAAATTTAATTTTACCTTAGGGCAGTGATGCTGCTTTGTATGATGCTGTAGTGGTGGATATCTATTCCTGTGCATTTTGTCAGATTCAGAATGTATACCACCAAGAGTGAGCCTTGCTGTAAGCTGTGGACACCAGGCAATGCCCTTGTACTGTTGTGGGCTCGTCAGTTGTGAGGAATGGACCGCTCTGGTGGAGGAGGTTGGTAGTGGAGAGTACATGCGTGTGGGAAGGATACATAGAAAATCTATGTCCTTCCAGCTCAACTTTGCTATGAACCTTAATCTGCTCTAAACAATATAGCCTCTTAACAGTAATTACAGAATGCCTGTTCTTAGGTGTTAAATACATCTTTCTACTGGTCATATTACATCATCTCACCTGACAGCCATAATGAAACTGGCAGGTTGGAGACATGAATCAGCGGTTAAGAGCACTGCTCTTCCAGAGGACCTGGGTTCAATTCCCAGCACCCACATGGCAACTAATAACTGTCCATAACTCCAGTTCCAGGGGATCTGATGCCCTCTTCTGACCTCCTCAGACCCTGCACAACATGGGTGCACTTATATATATATATGCAAGCAATACACTCACACACATATTTTTAAAAACCACCGGCAGCAACTTAGAGTCAATAAATCTCTACAATGGCAATATTGTCGTTGAAAGAGACAATTATTTCTCATATAATCAACTTAATTGTTCTAAATCATACCCCCTACATACCCCAACATTATTCAAAGGCAGAGAAAAAGCAGTGGTCAGAGGTGGTGAGGAGGGAAGGTACCCAGGGAGGAAGCACACCCAACTGAGAGAAAAGATAAAGCTCTATCCATACCCTAACATGCCTCATTCCAGCATGTGAGGATACAGGGGTTCAGTTCCTCAAGGAGCGCACTGCGCTGTAGGTGGAGGAGGGAAGCTCTGTGATGAATTGCCTTCATCTGCTACTGCACCTATTTTTAGGGCTCCATTTTATGGTGTGTTGAAATGAGCTGGTGTGGGGAGGTCCATGTGCCAGGTGTCATTAAGACGTGTCTTGAGAAGTGGGGAGACGCTTTCACAGGAAGACTGGAGTCACAAGCCACGGGTTGTTTTTGAAGATGACACCAATTAGGGAAGCTGCTGAAGAGCTTGCTGATGTGTCCTTTGGTCATGTGAAAGGCATGGTCTGTGCAGCGATGATTTATAGCTGGCAGGATGATACCTGCATGGACCCAAACATGGACAGACAGACACACACCTTGTCCTATCCTTGGCAGACTATACTGGAGCCCTGTAAATAGCACTAAGGGAAAGAGACGCTCAAACTTCCCTCTTCTGAGGCTGGCCAGTGAGGAAGTTGCAGAGGTTCCACCAGCAGGCTGGGTCCATATCAAAATAAATAAGCCCAGGGCTGACAGACACATCTATACTCATTCAACACGTGTGTGAGGGACTTCTGTATGTTGGACAGTGATCTAGGTGCTGCACTCATTCATCAGGGGTCAAAGTGGTTGCTTTTCTCATGGACATTCCAGCTCAGGGAAACACAACATATCAGGCAATGGTAGAAAAACTGAAAAGGGAAAAGGGAACAGACCCCCTGGAAATAGAGGAATGGATGGTTGTGCTGGGAACTGAACCCGGGTCCTTCTGCAAGGGCAGCCAGTGCTCTTAACCACTGAGCCATCTTTCCAGTCCCCAAATACTTTTTTTTGTCTTTTTTTTTTTTGAGACAGGGGCTCCCTGTAGCCCCAGCTGTCCTGGAACTCACTATGTAGACCAGGCTGGCCTCAGACTCACAGAGATCCGCCTGCCTCTGCCTCCCAAGTGCTGGGATTAAAGGCATGCGCCACCAAGCCCGGCATTAATACTTTTTTAAAGAACTAAAAAAATACAAAGAAAAGATTTATGGAACAACACATGTAAGATGTGACTCTACATGTTAAAAAATTAAATTATATATGTATGTATATATGTGGATGTAAATGCAAAGAAAAAGGCTGAAAGTATGCAGGCCCTGCTGCTCCTAGCAATTACACTTTTAGAAAGAGGATTCAAATTGGGTGGGAATAGGGAGGAACAGAGCCCTCCACTTACTGTTCAATACTTCTAGGGAAGCACAAATCTTTATAGTGATGAACTCATCTATTGCTTGTAAAATATAAACTTTTAAAGAACAATTAGGGCATGATAATGCCACATAAATGAAAACTTTAATCAGATGTGACAGGAACCCATCCAAAGTCTTAGAAACAAAAGGAGAAAAAGGTGGCTCCTATATTTGGGGACCCAGGGGTGCAGGCAGAGCCTGAGGCAATTCAGCTAAGCCTCTGTCCCTGGCATTCCCTCACTCTGCTTGCCTTGGTTCTTCACTCTCCAAGGACTTCAGCACACAACAAACAAAAGCTGCCAGACTCCTAGACTCCCGAGATTTCTATCTTCTCGGCAAAGCACCCTGAGTCTAAAAGGAATTGTTTCTAACCACCTAGTCCCAGAGAAATACTGCCTGGGTTGCTTTGGAAAGACATGCCTCAAGTGAGGTGCTGTCAGTGAACTAGGAAGAATGGGTGAATGCTTCATGACTCCAAGAGCCATGCTGGGTAAGTGAAGCATTCCCCCCACAGAGCCCAAACCAGAAGAAGGATTGCACCGTGTAGGAGGCAGACTGAGCAACAAACAACAAAATCCACTATAGACCAAAAGAATAAGATCGGAAATGATTAGCTCAGGCTGCACACCCAGCGTGGCAGAGGTGGGAGAGACCTCAGATCAGCTGTGAGAGACTTCAAAGCCTGTGCTCCTTCCACTCCCAGCTCAGGACCACTCTAGGTGTCATCTTAACAGTAAGCCCTGCATATGTGAAGGGGGTAGTTGGGCCTTTCATCCAAAAACTCAAATAAGCCCATCACATCCTTGAAGTTTCCTGCAGATTATCACTCTTTTATTACAGTTATTTATTTGTGTGTATGTGTGTGCGTGTGCATATGCTATGGGTGGGCATGTGGAGATCTGAGAACAACTTGTAGGAGTCAGTTCTTACCTTCCACCTGGGAATCAAACTCAGGTTTGATGGCAAACGCCTTTACCCACTGAGCCATCATGCCCACCATCTTAAACTTGTGCAGATGAGATTTTGTTAGAGGAAGGAAGGGAGAGGAAGCAGTCAGGTATTTATGAGACATGAAGAAGAAAATAAGTCCCAAGGTCTTCAAAAAATAGTCAAGTATCGGGGTATAGTAAATACAGAGGTTTCCTGTAGACCACCTTCTCTATCTTGATCACCGTAGAAGGAATTGTGTAAGGAGAATGGAAGGAAATGGGTCCCATGCTTTATCATCAGGAATCTTCATTTGAAGATGCCCATATGGGTTCAGGTGTCCAACCCAGGACACAGACAAGACAACCCTGATATCAATACAGTCAATTGACGTTCCTTCATGCTGAATCTAAACAATGAAAAAAAGCTCAGTCATTTGGTGTTTAAAATGCAAGTACTGGAAAGGTAAAAGGCACCATAATCAATGGAAATTTGTCATATTTATATTGTAAAATGTATCCCATATTTCAACCAACAGTTCAACAAGCATATGAATATTCAAATGTTCCTGCTTTCTGACTTCTGATCATTTCTTCTTATATTCCCATTCCAATTTGGGACAAAATTCTCACCTCACAATATGAAATCACTCAACTCCCCCCAACCTCAAAGCATATACTTTCAATGAATGAATGCAAGTTAACAGTACATTTTACTAGGCTGCAGCCTAGCCAAAGGGGTCTCTACACAGGCCCATAGGAAAGGAGAAGCCAGGTTCTCTAGCACTCATGGGTGGGACTGGTTCACAGTCACAGTACTTAGACAATGGCAGAAAATTAGGTCAAATCTTATCCTGAATGGAGACACGTGGAGCCTACACAGATGGCTGTTTTTGCCCGTAACCACTCATCTACCACTCCCCTACCCCATTACTAGCCAAGAAAAAAGACAAACCTTCATACAGCAGACACCTAAACCACTTAGTACCAGAGCCTTTTCCATACTGGGCAACTGGCAATATATATAGTCATCCTTTGGAATTCATAGGGGATTGGGTCCAAGATCCCTTAAATAAACAAAGATCCACAAATGTCCAAACCTCTTAACACAAAATGGCATAGTATTAGCATGTAACCCATGTACATTTTCCATTATTATTATTACTATTTTAGTCTTCTTGAGACAGGGTCTCCCTGTTGCCCCAGCTGGCCTGGAACTCATTATGTAGACCAGGCTGTCCTTGAACTCACAGAGATACACCTGCCTCTGCCTCCCCAGTACTGGGATTAAAGTTGTGTGCCATGCCTGGCTCATTTTCACATATATTTTAAATCATTTTAGACCATTTATAAAGCCACATAAATGCTATGTAAATTGCTGTTTTGCTATATTGTTTAGGAAACATAAGAAAAAATAGTCTGTTCATGCTCCAAACATATTTTTTCAGATACTTAAGCTGCAGCTGGTTGAAGCTGAGGGTTCAGAACCCCTGGATATGGAGGCCCCATTGTATGTCACCTTTCACCATTTGCAATCTATCCCTCTATGCATAAAGAATGTGAGACTTCCTGGGACAACTCTGCTTCAAGTCAATGGGAGAACCAAGAACATATAACAAGCTTGTGCTGTGACTTCCAGCACTTACCCTTATCCACTTGTTTCTTCTGGGAACATAGGTAAATTGGCCCATATGGTTAATTCTGGCCAATAGGATTCAAGCAGAAGTGAGGCCACCTCCAAGCTGAAGCATTTGGTTACTAGTGTGAGAACCTCCTATATTCTTCCCCTGTCTCAAGGGCCAAGAAGCCATCATACTCCAGTTAGTCCAGCTATGAGAAATGGAGCCTCAGTTGTCCTGGGTTCCTGAGGTGCTGTATGGAGCAGTCCCTCCAATATTTGCCCCACCAATCCATATAGGAATATGAATAAGGGAGAAAAAAATTCTTCTGTGTTATAGCTCTGAGATCTTGTGGCTACAGTATAAGCCTAACTCATCATGAATTGGGGAGAAAGCTTCCAGTCTAGTGGAGGGCCAAGACAGGCACAAGTAAGTCAAGTATCACCAAAGAAGACTGGCATTGGCTGACCCACCAGCGGTACACCATCAATACTGCATCAGCACTCTATCATTTGGGTACTCCCTCTCATGCATCCTGGCACCATGGTTGACCTGAATGACTGACATAAGAGCACTTTAAGAGCACTATAGATACCATGGTGATAGGAGAAGGCAGTTCCACTTGAGAGCTAACCGGTAAAGATGAGTGATAGAGCAGAAGAAACAATAACATAAATATTTTTAATCTACTTGATTTCTAGTATCTTCTTCAAGTTCATTCAGGAAGGCCCCTATAAAAGTAGAATTCTTTTCCCTGGGCCACTCTTCCACAGAAACCCGAGGCCAGTATCAATCCAAGCTAATGAGAGCCCCCAGCCAAGGCTGCTGGATCTCTCAGGAGGTCAACTGATGGAAAAATATTCCTCTTACTTTTCACTGTGAAGTATATTAGAGTATGGACTGTGTTGTCGCTCCTCAAGAATTCCGTGGAGTTGGGGACTACCAGGAAGGATTCCCCAGCCTGGCACTCATCTACTACTACCACTGGGGGCTCTCATTGGCCCAGGCCACCCACAGCTCCCAGAAATGGTTCCTGCTCTCTGTGGACATCAGTTCCTCCTACCAGTTGCAAGCCACTGGAAGCATTAGCAGATCTCTCACCAAGCCCCTGTGGCAGAAGTTCTTGCTCTCAAGTGATATGGTCCTCTAGGGGTGCCTCAGATGGGTAGCCTTGGGGATTCTCAGTGTCTTGGTCCTAAAACAGCTCCTAGGGGTCTGGAGGGCTATATGGCTAGCTCAACATGACTACTATCCCTGCAAAGCACAGCTTCAGATAGGACAGCACTACACCAGCCTTCTTTGTTGATCCATAGTTCTGGAAACATCTACCAAAGACCTAACTCTGCAAAACCTTGCTACTGCCCACCAAGGATTGCAGATACATTTACATTTTAGCTACCCAGCCAAGATATAACCCAGACTCATAAACCTCTTGAATCACAGAACAGTTTTCTCTCTTAAGAGTTGTCTCCTGACATTCTTCAGTCAAATTTGCCACAGCTCAAGTATCTCCTTGGTGGGCTTGGCCAAGTTCCCAAACTCCTCTGTCTGCCTGCCATCTGCAGGACCCAGACTCTAGTCCCAGGTACAGACACACTTAACTTGACCCCCATAATAAATGGGTAAATTTTATTCGATTAACTCTCCTGGGATGATCATAAGTGATGTCCCTCTTCAAGAGATCAATACACCGGAACTGCATTAGTCTTCATAAAGAAGTGTTGCTACCTTCCCAGTCAGCATGACCAGGCAGTCCTATTGGTGTGGGAAAGACACTGACTTGGGAATAAGGAGCCCTGGGCTCCAGTCCCAGACACGTGCCTTACGATAAAAAACTGAGGAAAAAACTGCCTCCCTGATTTTAGGAT
>NW_008345690.1:1285956-1295873 GCF_000622305.1 Nannospalax galili | reverse complement strand
CCCTCCCTCCCTCCCTCTCGTATGAGTGTATTGCCTGCATGTATGTGAGTGCACCTGTATCGTGCAATGCCAAAGAGGTCAGAAGAGGGAGTCGGATTCCCCTGGAACTGGAGTTAAGGACGGTTCGTAGCCACCATGTGGGTGCTGGGAATTGAACCCGGGTCCTCTGCAAGAGCAGTCAGTGCTCTTAACTGCTGAGCCATCTCTCCAGCCCCAATTTTAGTTTCTTATTTGTAAACTGAGGTTGGATCTGCTCTACCTGCTGTAAGAAATGGTTGTGAGCTGGGCTTGGTGGCACATGCCTTTAATCCCAACACTCAGAAGACAAAGGCAAGCAGATTTCTGTGAGACTGAAGCCAGCCTGGTCTCCATTTCAAGTTCTAGGCAACCTGGGGCTACAGGGAGACACTGTCTCAAAAACAAAACAAAAATCCAAGAAATGGTTGTGAGACTAACATTAAATGAGTCTGAGAAAGGCCATTCAAAAACATACAAAATTTTCTTTTCAAAATGCCTAATTTGTAAGCAGTGCATGTACCTAATTAATAAAGATTATAACAAATGCTCAAATTGCAATACTGAATTGTTATTATTTTAACTACTCTGTCCCTTTAGTAAGCAAAATATGACAAATATTCCAGGAGATTTAACGTCTTGTTCCCTAGCATTTGCCCTGGCCTGGGTGATAATCTAATTGAAAGTTGGGGCAACAAAAATCACAGTGGAAAGGCCTCAGGATATCACCCACACCACAATCCTATCTTAACATGGAGGAATCCAAGATCTAGAAAGTTTTACTAGCAACCAGTAATAGCAGTAATACCAGCTAGCCATGATGCTGGAGACCCATTTATGACCACTGGGCAGATCTGCAGTCAAGCCAGACCTGGGACCTGAGTATTCAGCTGGCCCCCCGTTAGCCAGGGCTATGTCTGTGTCTGTGTGTCTGTTTGTATTTGGGTGTGCTCTGTGTGTGTGTGTGTGTGTGTTTGTGTGTGTGGTGTACCTCTCTGGGCATCTTCCCTATTAGTTGAGCCTCTATGTGAGCTACTTGTCTACCTGGATTCTAACATGGAAAGCCCTAAGGAGCAGGGATAGAAGAAGAACAAGAATTGAAACGATGGGAAGAACAAAGGAAATATTACAAGAATTATCCTTGAGGAAACTAAGGCACTCAAAGGAAAAGGAACTTAAACAACATGTAAACCAAAGAAAGGGTGATTTAAGATGACTGATAATCATTCCAAGTTACGTGATCGAGAACATAGCAGATACACTTCATAGATGCACTAGGGACTTACAGACTAAATAAAATTCCTGACAAACAGAATTATATAGTCACTCTGTGACATAAAAGAAAGGTAATTACTGGAGTCTCTAGAATAATCTTTATTAGCCCCAATCAATACAGACTGAAACATTCTGGAGAGAGTCATATCATGTTCAGACTGTTAGAACAGCTACTAAATTACACCAGCCTTCAGTTTAAAATAACTCAAAGTATTCAAGTAATTACTGCCAACACACACACATATACACACACACACACAAACACACAATATTTTAGGGATGACAGAAATAAGGGCCAGAGCTTAAATGTGCATTACCCCAAATCTACACATTTGCTAACAGTTATCTAACTGTTACTGAACACCTTGTCTAGTTTATGCATCATCTCCTGCATAAAGAATCACACAATAATATGAAACATGACTTCAGTGACAATTCAAAGAAAAAAAACCCAGAAAGTTCTATTTATGTGGATCCCATCACCTCTTCTGAGGCTGCTACTGCCAATGTTAAGATGATTCTTGATCTAAAACAATATCAAAACTTTCCTGTAGGGTGGGGAAGGAAAATTCCTACTGAGAACAACACTAAGCATAGGAGGGAGAGAAGGAAAGTGTAACCCCTGTCTAATTCAAACTCTAGGAGGTAAGGAGGGATGTTCACAAAACTCTGGACTACTGGTACCCAGCACAGTATGCAGGTGATGCTCACTAGACGTTATGAGATGAATAAATGACCTAGTGGGTGATTCTTCTGGGCCAGACTGATAAAGAGGGCAGGCTTACAGAAGCGCCTCAATTTTTTGGATACACACACCGCATGCTTTCAGTTTTTCATAACTGTCCCCTCCTATAGGGTATATAAGCCCCTTTCCCTCCTTTCCTATTTGTAGGGACTTCTTAAAGTCAGCTTACTCCAATTCCTTAACTTTTCAGTCACTTCCAAATATCCAGTCTATTTAGTTTTCTAAGACTGAACATAATTCGTTTCAAAGTTTCAATCTCATCGCTGACTCAAAGTTTTGTTAACTCCCCTCCTCCCAAACCAGGCAGACTTATGGCTGTGGAGAAGGCTTGGGGTAAAAGAGCAACACTGGCCTGTCCTTCCCATAGCTCCCTACTTCTGACCTCTTCCCTACTAGCCTGTTCCTGGCACTGCTGGATAAGGGTGGCTGAAAGGAAAAGTCTTACAACTCCCTAGTCACCTGGCCACTCCAAGTAACATAGAAACAGACTCTCATCCTGAGTCCTCCATGACCTCTGGGTTCAGTGACAATAAGAGTATTCTTTCTAAGTCACTTCTCTGGAGGAACCTTGGGAAATCAAGATGTCCCCTCCAGGTAGCATCTCATGACAATTCTCCCATGGAGGAGCCTTTGTGTCCCCCAGCAATGGCAATTCCAGTAGATTGACCTCCATGTCACCTGCCCTCTTCCATAATCCCAGGGCCTGGGACTCATGTGGGGCCTGTCCTCAGGGTCGAAGCCTGGTCTTCTCCAGGGCCAGGAACACAGGGTAAGCAGCAGTTCCTGCAAAGCAGATGTCCAAGTGCTGGGACATCATAGAAGTTGGAGGCCCAGTCTCCATGAGATTTTGCTAAAAGAAAGCCACCAAGCCAGGTGTATATGGTTTATGTAGTACTGGGGATATGAACCCAGGGCTTTTGGCATGCTAGGCAGGCAGTCTACTAACTGAACTACATTCTCAGACCCAAGTCTTCTAATTTTTAAAATTATGCTTCATCTTTAAAATACCTTTAGCCAAAATGTTTCTGCCCACAGACACAGAGACAGAGAAATAAAAGATGCCCCCTCCCCAGTGTCTCCTTTGCTAGGTTTTGCCCCAGATGGGCCAAATGTCTGTTGTATTACGCCTACTGTGGGATCACCCTCTCCAAGGCAGGCATGCAGTGTCAAAATGCCAGGGTCATCCCCTGGCTCTATGACTCCTGATACCAGCCTTTAAATCCTGGCCATTTCACAAGCAGCAGGAGGCCATTAGCAACACCACGTTGTCCAGCGCGGGCGACATGTCAACACGGGTTTAGAATCCCAAGCTGTTTATCTCCCATTGAACCTGACCCCGCATCAGAAGGACGGCTCTGTCCTGGTTCAAAGACAGGCCAAGGTTTGGGCCAACAGCAGCACATTTCTGACCTGAAATGGAGGCGTGAAGACCATTTAAAACATTTTTTAAAACGAAACAGAACGAAAAGAAAGGAAAGAAAAGAAAAGGAGAGAGAGCTAAAAAGTGTGCTATTGGTAGCCCAGGACTTAAAATTCCATCAATGCCTCTCATAAAACTGAATTTGGGGCCCATTTCATCCTTAAATTTACAAATACTCACTGAATGTTTCTCTAACTCAGTCCCACCCACCCTCAAGCACCTGCCCACTGGCTCCAAGCCACTCTTTGTTTTTTTCTTTTAAACAGAAAAGATTAGTTTTCTGATTTTAATAGTTGACAGGGAAGTTATCAAATAAGACAGACAAAACAAAGCTTCACGATTGCCTTAGGGTGGCAGTGAACTCAAGGATGCAGAAATGTAAACATAGAACTTCCAGATGTCTACATTCTAGAACTTACACAATACAACAGCTCCCTAGACACATGAAAGTAAAATGAAATGTCTTCAGAATTGTTCTATACACAGTGCAGAGACTGTGACAGCCAGTCACAGTCAGATCCAGGGTCTGGCGGATACTGTGCCTCTCCGTCAGGGGAGGCTGTACTGTGTTGATGGGCTTTGCCATTCAGAGACTTTAGCCTACTGTAGTCTGGACCGTCTGTTTCTCTCATTCCCTGCAGGCTGTCCAAGCCACTTCTTGGACCATTAACTTTCTTGTGGCTGCCTTCAGGGACAGCAGTCCCAGGTCCCCAATCCTCCAAGACTGCTGTTTAGAATCAAAGCCAAAACACAGAGTTTAAAAAACTTTTGTCTTGCCCTCCATTACAAAAATAACTCCTGCTTCTTGTAAAACCTGGAGGAATTAGTTGTCAACCTAGTGATGAGGTCAGGGAAGGCATTTAAAAAGAACATGTTTTAGTTTGGCCTTAAGTTATATGTATACTAACTTTTTTTTTTCCCAGTTGAAATAATTGGCCACGCAGCTGATATTGTAAAAGATCTACAGAACATTCTGTAATATCAGATTAGCAAAAGTAAAAGCTTAAGCTCCACTTTAAGTTCAACAATCTACATCTGATGTTATTTATACCATAAAATAATATTTGTAGACTAGGTTTATAAGATGCTTTCAATTTGTTAAGTTAAAAAAGTGCTTTCCGGGGGCTGGAGAGATGGCTCAGCAGTTAAGAGCACTGGCTGTTCTTGCAGAAGACCCAGGTTCAAATCCCAGCACCCCCATGGCAGCTAACAACTGTCCATAGCTCCAGTTCCAGGGGAGTTCCAGGGATAGGCCTCTTCTGTCCTCTGCGGGCATTGCACAACACAGGTGCACTTACCTACATGCAGGCAATACATGCATACATATAAAATAAAAATAATAAAATAAATTTAAAATGTGCTTTACTCCCATTACATCCAATCAGTCATCACTAAATAGACTTCTCTTTAAAAGGGAAAAGAAAACTTTATCAATGGGCAGATTAAACTGCATAAAATTAAGAATGCTCTCTGGCCCCTTAAAGTGTAATAGGTTCATTTTACAACATAAAATAGCCATGTAAAATAGTCATCCAGAGTCTCCCTGGGTCATTTAAGCTTATTTCCCGTTCAACATGAGCTGTGTCCTGTGTAAGAATAGTTTAATCTTTTAAACATGATGAGAATACCAAGAATTTCTTCTTAACTGCTATAAAGGGCAGCCACCAAAAGGCCTGGACCACATTCCTTGGCAATTATGGGAAAAGGAGGAGGCAGAGTCGGGGCAGAGAAGGAGAGGAGTGGTCTATAAATGGCCTCGACCACAACCAAGTCTCCTTGATCAGAAGAAACAGCTGCAGATTCTCAGCATCCCCAACCAAGGAGAACCACTCATAGTTTGGGGGTTTGTCCTTCTGATAGCTCACACTCTGACTTGGAAAAACATCCTATTTCTAGTTCAGGATGGACCAGAACCGTTTTCTCTACCTGGGCTGCAGTCTAAAAGCCACATGTCAGAATGTTGAGTGCTTGTATAAGTTTCCCTTGGGATTCAGTGTCCTCACTCAGTGAACTCTGTCTACACAGAACCGTTGCATTGCCTGGGCACGGTCAGAGAAAAGACCAACGGGAATACAGCTATGGCTGTCCAGCTGAAGCTTCCTCCTTCATGTATGAGGCTATCCCAGAGATGCACAGATACCGTCTTTGGCAGATCAAGAAGCAAAGACAGTTCACACTTCTTAAGGACTTTGCAGAGCCTACTCCAGGTACTTTGTATGGACTGTATTATTGGCCCACATAAAACTCTGCCATCTTACAGAAGAAGGATGCAGAATCCAGCTATTACAGTAATGCAGATCAAAGTCACAGAGCTACAGACTGGCAGGGATGGGTCTCATAGCAGTCAACCAACTCCCACACCTCCTGATCTTTGCACCTTAGTGGGGCACGGTGCAGACAACTGAGAAGATATGTCTCCAGAGAATCTTTAATTTTTAATTTGAGAACTTCATATATGAGCACTGTCTGATTATTTCCACCACTTCGAGTCCACACCAGCTCCTCCCATGTCCCCACTCCCTCTCAATTTCTTGTCTTCTTCTTTGACTTTCATTGTTACATCTAGATACATGAATTTATAACTACACACACACACACACACACACACACACACACACAGTGCACTGAATTCATTTAGTGGTTTTCATGTATACCTGTGTTTAGGGCTGTTCATTTGGTATCAGATAACCTCGCAGGGAGCTAGTCCCTGGAGAAAACTGATTCTCCCTCCCTCAATTGCCTGTAGCTCTTCTTCTTGAGGTGGGACTCTGTGACCCCCCCATACACCTTGGTATATCAGCTGTTTTGTCACTATGCAGCTCTCGTTAGACTAAAAACCTGGAGATTTCATTGGTGCAGCTTCCCTATTATGTCCAGAATGCATTAACTAGCAGCAGGTGTCTGGTCTCTCTGGCTCTTACATTGTTTCCACCTCCACTTCCACAGTGTTCCCTGAGCCTTAGGTGTAGAAGTTACATTGTACATGTGTCACTTAGGGCTTGGCACCTCACAGCCATTTATTGGAGACCTTTAAAAATGACAGTAAAACAATTAAAAGTTGTCTGCTTAAGTTACCACATGTCAGCAGTTCTAAACAAAATCAACTATTTTATTGGTTTGGGTTTCTAAACAATCACTGCAGGTCTCATTCATCTTGAATAATGCATGTATGCATTAAGATCACATTTTTCTATTATTTCTCCTGAAATAAGCATGGTATTGGGGTTGGGGGGATAACTCAGTGATAGAGCACTTGCTGAGCATGTAAGATCCCCAGAATGGGGGTGGGGCAGGGGGAGGGAGGTAATTTTATATGGAAGTTATTTAGAGAATTCTTAACTTCCAGGTTCATAGCTCCAGCTATACGTATTGATTTAAAAAATCAACTCGTAATAGTTCAGAATCTTTCAATTCTAATTTGGACACAGTTTGTGTCTCTAGTTCCCACAGAGCTATATATTAGTTTAAAGCAACTTTAAAAAATAAAAGTATTATATGATAAAAGAAAGGAAGGAGGGAAGGAGGGAGGGAGGGAGGGAGGGAGGGAATTCTATATGACCAACCTGGAGTTGTTAGTTGTGTTCCGAAATTCAACACAGTAAAGCAACAAAATGAAAAATGTCATAATTTTGCTTAATAAGCGCACATTTTCATTCTGGCGAAACATTGTCTTACATTTGAATAGAATCTTTAAAGTTTAAATGTATTATAAAAGAAAGGAAGGAGGGAAGGAGGGAGGGAGGGAGGGAGGGAGGGAATTCTATATGACCAACCTGGAGTTGTTAGTTGTGTTCCGAAATTCAACACAGTAAAGCAACAAAATGAAAAATGTCATAATTTTGCTTAATAAGCGCACATTTTCATTCTGGCGAAACATTGTCTTACATTTGAATAGAATCTTTAAAGTTTAAATGAATTATCCTTCAATCATTCAGTTTTTGCAAACCAAAGAAAAATCAAGACGATAATGACTTCTGATCACACAATTTTTATTTGAAACAATTTCGTCATATAGAGGACAGGAAAATTACCTTCTCCAGGTGTTAAGTGAGCTTTGACTGCACTGCATGAAATGGACTCACTCAACAAGAAGGACCAGCATCCCCAGAGAACCTAGGAAAAGCAGGCTATGACCTGGTTTCTTCCCAGCACAATGCTAACAGAAATACAGACCGCTCATGAGACTTCAGAAGGAAACAAGGACTGTCAGGAACTGGGCTGGCAGCCATTGTGTAACATTCTGGCTGTTTCTGCCCATGTCCTGAGAACTTGAGTGAGGCTGAATACAAAGCTGAAGAACTGGGGCTGATGAGATGACTCAGTGCTTGAGAGCACTGGCTACTCCTGCAGAGGACCCAGGTTCAGTTCCCACCACCCACATGGCACTGACAACTGTCCATAACTCCAGATCCAGGGGATCTGATACCCTCTTCTGGCCTCCTTGGACACTGCACACACACACAGTATACTTACATACATGCAGGCAAAATACACTTAGACATAAAATAAATTTTTAATGTAAAGCTAAAGAACTAGTTTCTTTGGCAGAGGAAATTTCATACAGGACTAAACACAAATGCAACATATAAGCATGAGTGATCTGGGGAGACTTGAGTGGGTAGGGAGACTGGACCCACGCCAACATTTGGTTGTTATATGGTAGTACAATTTTGCAAAATATTACCATTGGGGTACCTTATAAATAATACACATAATAATTAATTTGGGTTGTCAATTTGACAGGATTTATAATTGCCTAAGAGATAAACCCAAGTGTTTCCACAGTGGTATAAGCAGCACTATTCCATGGGCTGGGGTCTCACGCAAATAGAAACCAGCACTCAACCCTCTGCTGCGGACTGTAGATGTGACACAATCAGCTGCCCCAAGCCCTTGTCACCATGTCTTCCTAGCTCCCCAGCACATAGGATTAGCTTCAGGAAATTATATTGAATTAAGAAGCTAATCCTATGTTCTAAGAAGATAGTTTAGGCTGTAAAGTGTTTGTGACACAAGCATGAGCACCTGAATTCAATTCCCAGAACCCACATTAAAAAAAGCCAAATGTCGTGGCATTGTAATCCCACGACTGAGGAGGCAGAGACAGGTGAATTCCCAGGGCTTACTGACCAGTCAGTCTAGCCTAATTGGAGAGTTCTAGGTCAGTGAGAGACCCTGTTTCAAAAAACAAGGTTGATGGCTCTTGAGGAATGATACCCAGGGTTGACCTCTGGCCTCCGACACACACACACACACACACACACACACACACACACACACACACACACACACCACATGGTTCCAGAAGGATAAGGATTCATCGTGGTGGGGATGGAGGGTTACAAGTGACAGACATGACAGACAGGAATAGGATGCTGAGAGCTCACATCTTCAAACATGTCGGGAGCCATGCTTGACTTAAGCATTGGTAAAAGTAGAGTGCCTCTTTAAGAGCTTCTGAGCTCTCTGCTTCAGGAGTTTGAGCTGACAGGCTGTGCCTCCATGATGAATCAGGTCTCTTAGAAACTTACTTTTGGTTCCGTCTTCAGGCACAGGAATTGGTGAGGTAATGCAGCAACGTGCTGCATCCGTAGTTACTTTCTGTTAGTAAAATATCTATGGTGATTCCTCGGTTACCCCAAATCTGATTCCTATATAAGATATGTGTTCCTCACAACAAAAAATCTTCTTCGTCCTGTATTCACTCACCTAACTGTAAGACTCTTTCTTTGAATAAATTCCTCACATAAAACTCAAGACTTTTGTCTAGCTATTTTTCTTGTTGAAGACCCAAGCCTGGTGGGCTTGGGGGGCCGCCGACACACACACACACACACACACACACACACACACACACACACACACACCACAAATACTAATCCCAAAAGTTTACAAACTATCTGATTCCATTTATATAGTATTTTTAAAAATCACAACATTTGTGAGATGGCCATCAAATTAATCATTGTCAGGAGCCTGGAGGAAGGGAGGGAGGTGAGCATGGTTACAGAAGGGCGACATGAGGAATCCTAGCAGGGGTAGAACTGTTCATTATCTTGATTAGAGAGGGGGAACAGAACCTACACATGAGATAAAATTATATAGTGCTAAATACAAGCGTACATACAAATGTATGTAGGTCAGTTTGGGGAGACTAGAATAGGGTAGACTGTACCTACACTAACATCCTGTTGTGATACTGTACTAGAGTTTTGTAAAATGTTACCATGGGGGGCTGTATAAATGATAGAAGTACATTGGATCTCTACATTATTTTGTACAGCTGAATCCCAATACGCAACTTTTCAATTAGAGCTTCATAACTGGCCAGGCGATCCCAGCACTTTGGGAAGCAGAGACGGACAGATCTCTGTGAGTTCAGTCTGGTCTACATAGTGAGTTCCAGGCAGCTGGAGCTACAGGGAGACCCTGTCTCAAAAAGACCAAAAAAAAAAAAAACCC